>NW_027507784.1:9031773-9366773 GCF_037356315.1 Lithobates pipiens
AACCACAGCTTTTAGTTTTGAAGCTTTATATGAATTGACATCACCATTCCAACCTTTCTTTCTGTGGTTGGAAGTTCCGTATCGGTCCCATAATCCTGAGATCATTTATGGCGTTGCCTTTTCTCCAGAAATGGACCAGTATGGGAACTTCTGTTTGGTTTCTATTTACAGTATTGTGAATATATGAAGGTTCAGTCCTTGGCCAAGGGTTTAACCCGTCTCTCCAACATAGGGTACTGTAAGGAATTTAGTATGGCACCTTTGAGGAACTGAAGCAAAAAATACCCTGTATCCTTTACTCCTGCTCTAATCCCAATACTGGAACTCTATGGGTGCTGTGGACATGAGGGTTCATATTTGTTCTGCAGGGCAATCTTCCATTTAGTATTGGGATCTTTATGGAAATTCTTACAATAAGTTGTCTTAATCGCCGTACACACGAGTGGAATTTCCGTCAGAAAAATCTTGGATGGTTTTTCCAATGGGATTCCGCTCAAGCTTGGCTTGCTTACACACGGTCACACAAAAGTTCTCTGAACTTTCGACCGTCAAGAACGCAGTGATGAACAACACTACGACGAGCCGAGGAAATGAAGTTCAATGCTTCAGAGCATGCGTCAAATTGTTTTCGAGCATGCGTAGGAATTTTGCGCGTCGGACTTGGTACAGACGATCGGTGTTTCCGATCGTAACTTTTTCTGACCGAAAAACTGAGAACCTGCTCTAAATCTTTTGCTGGCGGAAATGCCGCCAGCAAAAGTCTGATGGAGCGTACACACGGTCGCATTTTCCGACCAAAAGCTCACATCGGTCTTTTGCTGGCGGCATTATTGATCGTGCGTACGGGGCATTCGATTGGGTGATTGTTGGTGTGCTAGTAAAGGTCATTTCAGGAACACTTCTTGAAGTCTTTCATCTGAGCAGAAGGATATTTAAAAAAAAATATGGTTATATGTAGACTGATTGTATTGCATTAATCAGCAAAAATGTGTTAATTAATAGTTGTGTTATTTGATTTAAGAATTTCAGGATATTTTGGCTGCTATACATTTTTGTTTTTCATGTCATAATATCATTACTTATTACAAATGTAGATCTTTTGAGAGATAAAAATCTCAGTATTACAGTTAAGGCTCCGTGCACGCTGAAGCTCATAAACGCCCGTTTTTGGGAGTTTGGGTGTTTTTTTGTTTTTTTTTAACAGCCCATAAACTCCCCTCTATGTTATTCTATATGTCCATAGCACACATGGATGTTTTTGGATGTTTATCAGCAGTGGAGTTTATGGGCTGTTTTCTGAACGCCATAAAATCGCGTTCAGGAGTAGTTTTTCTGACCACAAAAAACGGCAAACGCTCATAAAAAACGACGTGGCTCACCGGCGTTTTTTAACGTTTTTGATACATTGAAAAAAAAAAAACAATTAAAGAAAAAAACTCTAAAATACACTAATGCTAAAAAAAAAAAACGCTATTGCAAAAACATGAAAAAACATTGAAAGAATCACTGCAAAGCTACTGCCTATTTCTATAAAGTGATTTTAACGTCCAGTGTGCATGGAGCCTTAAAAAAGCAGTTCAGCCATCTTGATGATTTAGAAGGTATCTAAAACCAAAAAAGCATTTCCAAGCTTCTCTAAGTTTGGGGTTTCCAATGATTATGAGAGCCGACTGAACTGCAGCAAAAGAATTTATGGACATCACACACATCCAGTGCCCCCAGCTTCTAAAAGCAAATATTTGAAATGTATTCAAAGCAATAATGATGTCAAAAAAGGCATAAAAAGATACAAGGCAAATCATAACGTTGACTGCACTCTGATAATCTTTCACTTTGGTGCTACCATATTTCCCCACACTCCTCTGCTGCTTTAGGAACCATGCACTGGCAAATGTTGATGACAGTGAAATCATGTATGCCAAAGAATTTATGACTAGAAAGGGTTTCATTGAATCCACCTTTAGTTGGTGGTTACTACCCATGGGGCTGGTGGAGTTCTTAGATAACCCTAAATCATAAATGAGTACAGATAAGTAACCGACAAACATTGACACAAAGAGCACAGTTAGTATCAACCAAGGGACCATCGTATCGATTCTTCTCTTCATCCATGTAAGGAATCCGGGTGGAAAGTGATGGATTTTTATAAAATAGAAGAAGCAGAGGATGGCCGTAATCCAGGCACTGGAGCAACCACAGACTAATGTCAAAGAGTACACAGCATAAAAAACATTGGGTACATTGAACAACCCTGGCCAAGCAAAGCTACCTAGAGAAAAGACAGATATAAAAACAGTGAAGCTGACATTGGAAATACTCAGAGATGTCAGGATACAGTTGCAGGATGTGATTTTTCTCTCCTTGAAACTTGTAAGGATGAGATTAAATATTATGAAGGCGCTAGAGATCAGTCCAGCCATTGCCTCAAGTCCTAATACAACCAGACAGGCTACTGTATTCAGAGTGATCATTCTGAAAGCTTAGATATCAGAACTGTGTGAAAACACCAGATGTCCTTTGCAGGAGACAGGAGATCTCAGGGTGTAGAAGATGTCTGTCCCGTACAGAAGGTCCCCCTTGTGTGGTAGATTCAGCACTTATCTTCCTTACAGAAGACAGGAGATCTCAGGGTGTAAAAGATGTCTGTCCCGTACAGAAGGTCCCCCTTGTGTGGTAGATTCACCACTTATCTTCCTTACAGAAGACAGGAGATCTCAGGGTGTAGAAGATGTCTGTCCCGTACAGAAGGTCCCCCTTGTGTGGTAGATTTAGCACTTATCTTTACAGAAGACAGGAGATCTCAGGGTGTAGAAGATGTCTGTCCCGTACAGAAGGTCCCCCTTGTGTGATAGATTCACCACTTATCCTTACTTCAGAAGAAATTTGTATATCCAGCAAACATCACATTTAATATTCACTTTCTAAAAAAATTAGGGCACAATTCAGTACATAACAATTTGTCTACTTAGGATATTTTACCTGCATGCAAACTGGGAACCTAGACTCCAGTCGAAGAGTTTCTAGAACATATGCAAAGTCAAGCCTGCATTATGTTGCGTTTGGAAAATGCCCAGTCTATTAGTCTGTTGTTAAGTTCAAAGACTTAAGAGTGAACATATGTATGTGATGTGGAATAAATATTATGTTTGGATGAGATGATTATTATAGTAAAAAAATAGACAGAATCAGGAGATCTCTGACACATATACCATGAGATATCACTGCAATATCCCCTGTCAAGGAAACAGCAACACTGTAACATAGTTGGTGAAGTTGAAAAAAGACACAAGTCTATCAGTTCAACCTGTGTGTGTGCTTTTATGTTACTAGTAGGCTTGTGCAATTCGTTTCGTAACGAATCGAAATTCGGCTGAATTTTGCATCTTTCGGACATTCGGATGCATCCGAATGTCCGAATAAAAAAATAACGAATTACAACAAATACGAAAGAAATATAACTAATGAATTTGAATGAATTCGACATGATTCGGTAATTCTTTAAAGATCTAATGAAACAAAAGGTCAGCTCAAAGTAAATCTTATAGTCCAATCAGCTAATTAATTTTGTGCCGGAGGATGGATTACTGGCAAAGTGCTTTCCTGAGAACCGAGTTAGAAGGGTGATGTATTGTATTTGAGCCGAGGAGAAGAGACGTTGTCATTGTGTGTGTTAAAATATTCAATAAACAAACGACTTTCCAAACTACAAATCATTATCACGAATAGGGATGAGCTTCGTGTTCGAGTCGAACGTACGTTCGACTCGAACATTGGCTGTTCGTCCGTTCGGCGAAATCCGAACACTTAGTCCGTTCGCGTCAAAATTCGCATGGCGCTCACGGCCCACAATGCACTGCGATGGCGCAGTGCATTGCTGGCTCATGATTGGCCAAGCATGCACTGTGACCCCGCATGCTTGGCCAATTGCAGCGCCAGCAGCGAGGAGAGCCATGATTGGCCACAGGCAGGATGCCTGTGGCCAATCATAGCTCAGGCTGTGTAGTGCACGCCCCACACTATATAAGGCCGCCATTGCGGCGGCCTCGTGTAGTGTGTTGGCGTCTGAAGCAGTGGGTGTTCTGTGTACCTTCAACACAGTACACACCGATCGTTTTCGGCTGATTTTCTATCTTGCTGTTGTGTAGTGGTTATTGTCTGCGTGCCCTGACCGCAGTATACACCACTATATTCACCTCACCTATATAGCTAGTGATCTATCTTTAATAATAGAGCTTGCAGTCAGTAGTGTTAGGAGATAGTGCGTGCTGTCTGCGTGCTCTGTACCCAGTACACACCGCTATATCCACCTACATAGCTGTTCTCTATTTGAGCCCAATTGCCATCTGCAGGAGTTATTGGAAGTTGTGTGTGCTTCCAGCACAGCACAGTATACATCTGTATATACCCCTTTATCTCTGCTGTTCTCTGGTTATTGTCTGCGTGCCCTGACCGCAGTATACACCGCTATATTCACCTCACCTATATAGCTAGTGATCTATCTTTAATAATAGAGCTTGCAGTCAGTAGTGTTAGGAGATAGTGCGTGCTGTCTGCGTGCTCTGTACCCAGTACATACCGCTATATCCACCTACATAGCTGTTCTCTATTTGAGCCCAATTGCCATCTGCAGGAGTTATTGGAAGTTGTGTGTGCCTCCAGCACAGCACAGTATACATCTGTATATACCCCTTTATCTCTGCTGTTCTATAAAAAAGGCATCTGCAGGAGTTAGTGGGTGTTGTGTGCCTCCAGCACAATATAAACTACCCAACTCCCTTCAGGCCATTACCATGTCTGGAAGGCCAACAAGGAGAGGCAGACAGGCGCGAGCCGATAAAAGAGGGCAAGCAGGCTCTGTGTCTAGAGACAACAGTGCTGGTCGTGGACGCGGTGCATTGTCATCAGCACGTGGCCATGGGACATGCTTGTCCTTCTTTTCGGCAGCTGGACATGTTGAACCGCAACATGCCAACGACTTGGTAGAGTGGATGACCAAGCCCTCTTCATCCTCCTCATCCTCTCTCACCCAGTCTCAGGGTAGTAGCAAAGCAGCTGCCAACGCATCGTCTTCCCTCCTCTCAATGTCATCATCAGTGACTCCTTCCCTAGACCCACCAAGTCCTCCTGAGGAGTCTCCTGAACTCTTTGAGCACAGTGTTGGGTACATGCTCCAGGAGGATGCCCAGTGTTTTGTGGGCTCTGACGATGACACTCAGCTAGAGGAAGGCAGTAGCGTGAGCGCAGAGAGAGGGGATACTCAAGAAGGACAGCAATCTGGCAGTCATGTTCCACAAGCTGCAGCATACTGCCAGGTTTGCTACAGCGATGAAGAGGGAGGGGATGATGAGGGCACTGACTCCACGTGGGTGCCTGGAAGGAGGGAGGAGGAGGAGGAGGAGGAGGCACATGTCCAACGAGGCAGGATGCCCTCCGGGGGCCAGCTTAGGGGCAGCACACCGACTGAATCACACCGCAGAGATTCGCCTGTGCAGAGCGCTGCCTCTGCGCGTTATTCTAAAAGTTCTTTGGTGTGGGCCTTTTTTGAGACGCGTGCATCAGATCGCACCGCTGCTATTTGCAACATATGTCTCAAGCGTATCTCACGTGGCCAAAACATCAGCCGCCTGGGCACCACATGCTTGACCAGACATATGTTGACCTGCCATGCAGCTCGTTGGCAAGCGTACCTCAAAGACCCACACCAAAGAACAAAGCGGACCTCTCCTTGCTCCTCATCAGCTGGCATCTCCAACCCCACTAGACCTTCAGTCCTCTCTGAAACCTGCTCTGAGAGGAATGAAGGTGTAGAATTAGGTGTGTCACAGCCAAGTGCTTCCGGGAACTCTGCTAGAGGTACACCCACGTCCGATTATAGCAGGCAAATGTCCCTGCACCAGCTGCTGGACCGGCGGAAGAAGTTTACTCCCAGCCATCCACATGCCCAGCGGTTGAATGCTAGCTTGGCTAAATTGCTAGCACTTCAACTGCTGCCTTTTCAGTTGGTAGACTCGGCCCCCTTCCGTGAGTTTGTACAATGTGCGGTTCCTCAGTGGTAGGTCCCCAAACGCCACTTTTTCTCAGGGAAGGCGATTCCGGCTCTCTACCGGCATGTGGAAGGCAATGTCCTTGCCTCGCTGGACAGGGCCGTCAGCGGTAAGGTGCATATTACCGCTGACTCATGGTCCAGCAGGCATAGACAGGGACGTTACCTGTCTTTCACTGCCCATTGGGTCACTCTTCTGGCTGCTGGGAAGGATGCAGGACAAGGTGCAGTAGTGTTGGAGGTTGTTCCGCCACCACGCCTCCAAAATGCTACTATTGGTTGTGACACACCTCTCTCCTCCACCCCCTCCTCTTCTTCTTCCTCCATGGCCTCTTCCAGTGCTCTGTCCTCAGAACCAGCGGTGCTCCGTAGGCGTTCCAGGGGCTACGCAAGTACGCAGGCAAAACGATGCCATGCCGTGCTTGCGCTGGTTTGTTTGGGCGACAGGAGCCACACTGGGGCGGATGTTTTGTCAGCTCTGCAGGGGCAGGCCGAGAGGTGGTTGACGCCATGCCAGCTTAAGCCAGGAATGGTGGTTTGCGACAATGGCACCAACCTCCTCTCCGCCCTCCGACAGGGACAACTGACCCATGTGCCCTGTGTAGCTCACGTCCTTAACCTGGTGGTGCAGCGGTTCTTGGGCAGGTACCCCGGCTTACAGGATGTCCTGAAGCAGGCCAGGAAAGTCTGTGTGCATTTCCGCCGATCATTTAATGCCTGTGCTTGGCTGGCTGAGCTCCAAAAGGAGTTGAACCTGCCCAAGAACCGCCTTATATGTGACATGCCCACCAGATGGAACTCAACATTGGCCATGCTGCAGCGGCTGCACACGCAGCAGAGGGCCATCAATGAGTACCTGTGCGACTACGGCACCAGGACAGGGTCAGGGGAGCTCGGTTTTTTCTCACCACGCCAGTGGGGCATGATCAGGGATGCATGCACTGTCCTTTCACCATTTGAGGAGGCCACAAGGATGGTGAGCAGTGACAGTGCATGCATCAGTGACACTGTACCTCTTATCCACCTCTTGGAGCATACGCTGCGTGGAATAATGGACAGGGCACTTGAGGCAGAACAGAGGCAGGAAGAGGAGGACTTCCTTGCCTCTCAAGGCCCCCTTTATCCAGACAGTGTTCCTGCTGTGCCACCCATCACACAGGAAGAGGATGAGGAGGAGGAAGAGGAGGAGGAGGATGATTGTGTCAGCATGGAGGTGGAGGCTGGCACTCAGCATCAGCATCAGCAGCAGCAGCAGCAGTCTTGTAGGGATGATTTACAGTCCCAAGAAACACGTGGACTTGTACGTGGCTGGGAGGAGGTAGCTGTGGATCATGTTGCCCTTAGTGACCCAGAGGACTCCGGACCGAATGCCTCAGCTAACCTACACTGCATGGCCTCCCTGATCCTGCAAAGCCTGCGGAAGGATCCTCGTATTCTTCGGATCAAGGAGAGGGACCATTACTGGCTGGCCACTCTCCTTGATCCACGGTACAAGGGTAAGGTTGCCGACCTTATCTTGCCATCACAGAGGGAGCAGAGGATGAGACATCTCCGGGAGGCCTTGCAGAAAGGTCTGTGCAACGCGTTCCCAGAGACTGGGAGGTTACAAACTCCTGGTCCTGGACAACGTGTTGCTGAGGCAAGGGTCAGAAGGAGCGGTGGAGAAGGTGGCCGTCTGACTGATGCTTTCAGACAATTTTTTAGTCCGCAGCCCCAAGGTATGATCGGTTCCAACACCCATCGCCAGCGTCTGATTTACATGGTGCAGGAATACCTAGGGGCAAGGTCAGACTTGGACACCTTTCCCATCGAAAATCCTCTGGCTTACTGGGTCTTGAGGATGGATCACTGGCCAGAGCTTGCACAGTATGCAATTGAGCTACTGGCCTGTCCTGCATCCAGCGTTCTTTCGGAACGCACCTTCAGTGCTACTGGTGGCTTTGTTACCGATCACAGGGTGCGCCTGTCCACCGAATCAGTTGATCGACTGACCTTCATCAAGATGAATCAGTCTTGGATCACCCACAGCTACCAAGCACCTGAAGCTGATGTAACAGAATAATTTTTTTTCAAATACCACATCCCTTCAAGACTGCCTATGCTGATGCTGAGTGACTGTCCTGTTATGTTGATTGTCTATCCTCTTCCTCCTCCGCTGATATGTTGGAAGAACATTTCTGGTTCTGGTTGATGCCATCAGCCCAATTTTTCTGCCCCTGTTTAACAGGGGCGTTTAAGTACAATTTTTGATGCAATGCTTTGCAGCAGGGCTACATCCTGCAATAAAACTAGAGTATATGGCAGAGGTTGCAGTGTGGTGGCACCAGCACCAGTGCCTAAGGCCCAATTTTTCTGCCCCTGTTTAACAGGGGAGTTTAAGTACAATTTTTGATGCAATGCTTTGCAGCAGGGCTAATTCCTGCAATAAAACTAGAGTATATGGCAGAGGTTGCAGTGTGGTGGCACCAGCACCAGTGCCTAAGGCCCAATTTTTCTGCCCCTGTTTAACAGGGGCGTTTAAGTACAATTTTTGATGCAATGCTTTGCAGCAGGGCTAATTCCTGCAATAAAACTAGAGTATATGGCAGAGGTTACAGTGTGGTGGCACCAGCACCAGTGCCTAAGGCCCAGTTTTTCTGCCCCTGTTTAACAGGGGCGTTTAAGTACAATTTTTGATGCAATGCTTTGCAGCAGGGCTAATTCCTGCAATAAAACTAGAGTTTATGGCAGAGGTTGCAGTGTGGTGGCACCAGCACCAGTGCCTAAGGCCCAATTTTTCTGCCCCTGTTTAACAGGGGCGTTTAAGTACAATTTTTGATGCAATGCTTTGCAGCAGGGCTAATTCCTGCAATAAAACAAGAGTATATGGCAAAGGTTGCAGTGTGGTGGCACCAGCAGCAGTGCCTAAGGCCAAATTTTTCTGCCCCTGTTTAACAGGGACATGTAATTACAATTCTTGATATAATATTTCACAGGAGGGCCCCTTCCTGTGCCCACCCAGAGTAACGGTGAGGACTTATAGTGTTGTGGCACCAGCACCACAACCACCAAAGGTCAATTTTTCTACCACTGTTCAACAATGGCATGTAATTACAATTCTTGATATAATCGTTCACAGCAGGGCGCTCCAGCGCCCACCAAGAGTCACTTTGAGGGCTTACAATGTTGTGGCAAAACCAACACCTTGTTCCGCCATTTCTGCAGAGCATATAGGGCAGGCCCCTACTTTCAAACATCCAACTTACAAACATCTCCTACTTGCAAACCCAAGGAGACAGCAGCAAGTGAGATGAAAAAAGATGGACGACAAAACAAATTATACAGGGGTGATAACCCTTCCCTATGTTTTCCAAAAAGCTTAAAAATAGTTTTTTTGACTGGAGCTACACTTTAAAAATGTACCAGTTGAAAATTACAAACAGATTCAACTTAACACAACAAACCTACACAGTCCCTGTCTTGTTTGCACCGCCTGTATACTGCTGTTCTGAGTATATAGGGCCTGGGGGCCACACACATTTCCTTTTTTTAATATGGGTACGGGGTTCCCCTTAATATCCGTACAAGACCCAGATAGGCTGGTAATGGGCAGGGGGGCTACCCATGCCATTTTTCTCAATGATTTTCAACCATATTGCAGGAACCAGATATAACATTAAAACCGCAAGCAGTTTTAAATGGTGTTATTTCAGTTTAATATCATTTTGTGCAGGGACTGTTCTAAACACGGGAAACACGTGGCACTTCACAGGCATAGTACAGACACCCCCCAGGCACCATATTTAAAGGAATATTTCACTTTTTTTTCACTTTAATCGTCATTAAAATCAGTGCTCCCGCCAAAACGGCCATTTTTAAAAAACATTTTAGGCATTGACCCATGTCCCCTGGGGCAGGAGCCAGATCCCCAAACCCTTTTTAGGACACTATCTTGCATATTAGCCGTTAAAATTAGCACTTTTCATTTCGAACGTTCGAGTCCCATAGACTTCAATGGGGTTCTAACGTTCGTAACGAACGTGGGGTCCGTTCGAAAGTTCTGGTACGAACTGAACCGGGGGGTGTTCGGCTCATCCCTAATCACGAATGTCTATACATACATAAATAGCGAATTTCAACGAATACGAATGAATGAATTTGACACGCTACGAATAATAACGAATTATCCGAAAACTTATTAACATAACATAACGAATATAACAGAATGAAATGATGTATTTTATAAATGACATCGAACCGAAACTAAACTAAATTTTCCGTTGTGCACAAGTCTAGTTACTAGTACATTGTATATCCCTGTATGTTGTGGTCGTTAAGGTACCCATCTAATAGTTTTTTTGAAAATATTGATGCTCCCTGCTGAAACCACTGCTTGTGGAAGAGAATTCCACATCTTTACTGCTCTCACAGTAAAGATCCCTCTAATCAGTCAATCAATTTTCTAATTTTATTGAATGGCCGCGTGTCTTTTTTAAACCCCTTTTTCACTGAAGAGTTTTTTTCCATATCCGATTGCCGTCCAGTGCACAATGATATACGTTGGCACAATGGCACAGCTACGCAAATGGGTGTACCTGTACATCCCCTTTAAATCGCGGGCTAGTGGGGATGTTTGGGGATATTTTTTATAGCAACTAGCTTCTCTACAATGTCCTCCACCCCTCTCTGCCCATCCCTCCACTGGTTTCTCTTCAATATCCTCCTCTCCTCTCTGCCCATCCCTCCACTGGCTTCTCTACAATGTCCTCCACCCGTCTCTGCCCATCCCTCAGCTGGCTTCTCTTCAATGTTCTCCACCCCTCTCTGCCCATCCACTGGCTTCTCTACAATGTCCTCCACCCCTCTCTGCCCATCCCTCGGCTGGTTTCTCTTCAATGTTCTCCACCCCTCTCTGCCCATCCCTCCACTGGCTTCTCTACAATGTCCTCCACCCCTCTCTGCCCATCCCTCCACTGGCTTCTCTACAATGTCCTCCACCCCTCTCTGCACATCCCTCCACTGGCTTCTCTACAATGTCCTCCTCCCCTCTCTGCACATCCCTCCACTGGCTTCTCTACAATGTCCTCCACCCCTCTCTGCACATCCCTCCACTGGCTTCTCTACAATGTCCTCCTCCCCTCTCTGCACATCCCTCCACTGGCTTCTCTTCAATATGCTCCACCCCTCTCTGCCCATCCCTCCACTGGCTTCTCTACAATGTCCTCCACCCCTCTCTGCACATCCCTCCACTGGCTTCTCTTCAATATGCTCCACCCCTCTCTGCCCATCTCTCCACTGGCTTCTCTACAATGTCCTCCACCCGTCTCTGCCCATCCCTCGGCTGGTTTCTCTTCAATGTTCTCCACCCCTCTCTGCCCATCACTCCACTGGCTTCTCTCCAATGTCTTCCACCCCTCTCTGCCCATCTCTCCACTGGCTTCTCTACAATGTCCTCCACCCGTCTCTGCCCATCCCTCCACCTGTTTCTCTTCAATGTCCTCCACCCCTCTCTGCCCATCACTCCACTGGCTTCTCTCCAATGTCTTCCACCTCTCTCTGCCCATCCCTCCACTGGCTTTTCTACAATGTCCTCCTCCCCTCTCTGCCCATCCCTCCACCTGTTTCTCTTTAATATCCTTCACCCCTCACTGCCCATCCCTCCACTGGTTTCTCTTCAATGTCCTCCACCCCTCTCTGCCCATCACTCCACTGGCTTCTCTCCAATATCCTCCACCCCTCCCTGCACATCCCTGCAGCAACCCTGTTGGGAAGCCATAGTTTGGTATGAATAATGTGTCCGGGTTGCAGGTGGTCTGAAACTCAAACGCATGATTCCAAACCCGAACTGTCTGGGTGAATGACATGTGGCAACCCTGACTGTAGAAGGGGGACCCTTGGAGAGGCCAGCACGCTGATTGCACAGGTGTGCCCTGGGGTATTATTTGTGACCTGACTATGGCTCAGGGCTCCATCCAACAGATGGGAGGTCTGTGCATGGGAGCCAGGAGGACTCCAATCCTCTCCAGGAGTCAGAGAGGCTGTATAGGGGAATCAGTGCATGCATGTCTGCAGGAGGCATATTTAGTCTGTGGCAGAGCAGCAAGACGCTGATCGTGAGTAAGCTATGAGAGAGCTTGACTTTAAGGAACTATTTGTACAGTATTGGTAAACGAAAAATCATAAGCCGCGCTTAAACAAAGACAAATGCACTTACAGATGTGTAAAAGAAAATACGCCTTAAGTCCGTGGCGCCGGCCGGACGCACGTCGACAGACCCGTTCTCCTGGAACCCGTCACAAACACGAGGTGATAAGTAGCGTACCGCTCAGCCCTGAGCGGTATGCTGAGCTGAGGGGGCTGAGCGGTACGCTACTTATCACCTCGTGTTTGTGACGGGTTCCAGGAGAACGCCGGCGCCACGGACTTAAGCCGTATTTTCTTTTACACATCTGTAAGTGCATTTTTATACTTTTATCCCATAATAATAAAAAAGGGTTTTACACTATTTCGAGTTTTATATCCCTTTATGATTTTGATGCCCCTGCCTCTGACTCCTTCTTTTGGACCTTGAGCCAAGTATTCGGGAGCGAGTTTTCTTCCCAAGATTCTTTGAAGCAGCAAGGTCAGGAGGACATCGTGGAACCCCCTCCCCCTGTGGCTGGAAGTGGTGCACAATTTCATAAAGCTCCGTGTGACCCTCTGTAGTGGGGGGTCATATCCATCTGGTAAGCAGCAAATCTCAACGTACGTTGGTGGTGGACTGAACACGATTTTTTTCTCAGTTTGGATTCTATGAACATTATGTTTTATTTTTAGAGGTTTCTTATTTACAGCTTCACGTCAATCATTTTTGGTGCTTCGCACACGGACTTATTGTTTATACACTGGGTGTTGATGCTTTATATATATTTTTTGTATTTATAAGTTATGCTATGTACTGTACTTCTATTATATGTAGTGAATTACAGCAGTGAGATTTTGGATTTGGAACATTAACACATATGTGCCCTACATTACGTATACATATGTACATATAGGGTTGTTATACCCTGTATAGTGCATATTTTAATATTACTGCACAAGTAGTTGGTTACATTTGTCTTTGTTTAAGCGCGGCTTATGATTTTTCGTTTACCTATTTTGCTTGTATGTGATACAGTGAAGCTGCAGCTGAATATTTTTTATTTTTTTTTTAATACTTTTTTAATTTAGAAATTCACAAATTATTTCACACACTTCACAATTTTTCACCTTAGCGCAGTTTGTTTTCCATTTTTTTTTCTTTATTTGTACAGTATTGGTCTGAGGAGCAGACCTAAGGCTTAGGCTGGAGGCCTGAAGCAGCCATGTGGCAATAGAGTAGGCCAGGAGGCTGAAGTATTCTGATTGTGCAAGTTACAGTAATGGTGGAACCCCCTGTGTGGGCTACTTATGTCTTTTGTGAAATTTTCCATTATTTTAAATAAGTGGGCTACCGTATCCTTAAAAAATAAAATTTTAGACTGGCACAACTCATTGGAATGCACCCACTGCTTGAGTCTAATCACCCCAATCTTACAATATACCTAATCTCCATATTGATCAACATTTAGTGACTAAAGGTACATTAGCCTCTGGCTGATATCATTAAATAAACAATAAAATCAATGAACAATAACTCTAAAAAGTCAATGCTTTAGTTTATTTCTTTCTGCTGTCACAAATTATTATTATTTTCATTATTATTATTATTATTACATTATATCCATTCACCCTACTCTGCTCAATGGCCTTCAATAAATCTGCTGTTCCTCCAGAGAGGTACAAATTAGGAAAGCAGAATCTTTGCCACTGGGCCACCATTTTGCTTCTCTTTTGTTTTTCTAAGGTTCCTCACATCTTCCTGCTTCCCCAAGAAGTAGTATGGGATATCATTGGCCAATATCTTTCTTTGAAAGCCACAACCATGATTTTATTAATGCAAACACCAGTGAAGTTCACAAATGAGGGAGAACACCAGGAGAGAAGCATGTATAAAGTACAAATGCATTGATACATTGTGGACTGTTGTACTTAGTCAGAAGCTTTGCAATGCTGCACAGATACTCCAAGGCATGGGAGGATAGAGAGGTGGAGGCAGGCTGTGCAGACACGTTGAGGCATGGGAGAGAGAGGAAAGGTGGAGGAACGTTGTCAGAAGAGGAACAAGGGAAACTGTGGACACTATGAGCAGAGCCTGTGTCATGGTTATGCAATAGAGTTTGTCTGCTTACCTGTCTCCATGTGTTAATTTCTAGAGACCAGCCGACCCTCACCTGACTGCTTTTATAATCCATCCTCTGGCATGGCTCCATCCTAGTTCCTATCAGAGAGCTCTATATTAACCTGTGCACTGCAGGCCAGCCTTGCTGATCAACCTTTGTGTGTTACCTGCCGTGTGCTCTGGTGTTATTCCGTTACCGACTTTGGCGTGTCCTTGACCATCCCTGTTTGCCTGTGATCCTGACCTTTTGGCGTGTCCTCGATTATTCCTGTCTGCTTGTGGCCCCGACCTTGGCTTTGTCCCTCACCATCCCTATCCTCCTGTTGCCTACTGTGGGTGCGAGCTGGGGGACCCTGGGGGTCGTGACCTGGGGCCAGTTGCAGCCAAGTCCATCCTCACCACTCGAGGCTCTGGTGAACACCTGCTGGCTCTTAGACTCTGTGCCCCAGGGAATCTTACGCTCTATCCCCGGTGGGATCCATCTTGGTGTTCTGGCGGCCCTGCCTTCCTATCACCTTGACCTCTGTCAGCAGCAGTCAGACGTAGGATCCACAACCTTTCGGGGCACTCCTAATCCCTACGGCGTGCATCTGTCACCTGACCTCAGGGTGACCTAACAGCCTGTGAGGACATGGGACTTGATAGGATTGACTTCCAGATTCTGATAAGCCCCCTGCCCACAGACCCCCACAACCACTGGCCAGGTTTGTGGGGAAGAGGGCCTTGTCCCCATCAACATGGGGACAGGGTGCTTTGGGATGGGAGGCAGAGCCCTCTCTGCCCCAAAACATTCCCCTGTGTTAAGGGCATGTGGCCTGGTATGGTTTAGGAGGAGGGTCTGCTTGCTCATTGCCCTTGTTAAAAGAGGCTAACAGATTCTGATAAGCCCCCTGCCCACAGACACCCACAACCACTGGCCAGGGTTGTGGGGAAGAGACCCTTGTCCCCATCAACATGGGGACAAGGGGCTTTGGGGTGGGGGCCGAGCCCCCTCTTCCCCAGACTAATCCCCTGTGTTGAGAGCATGTGGCCTGGTATGCTTTAGGAGGAGGGTCCGCTTGCTCACCCCCCCTTCCTGGCCTGCCAGGCTGCATGCTTGAATAAGGGTCTGGTATGGATTTTGGGGGGTCCCACGCCTTTTTTTTTATCGTGGTGTTGTTCCCCTTAAAGTCCCTACCAGACCCAAAGGGCCTGGTATGGATTGGGAGGATCCCCCACACAATTTTTCTTTCTATTGCCGGCTAATTCAGCAATGTTTTTTTTTTGTTTATTCAGCTGTCAGTGTGGAAGCCCGCTGACAGCTGATGACTCATTCGTTGTTAACCGCTTCGCGCCCACCCTATAGCCGAAATACGGCTGCAGAGCGGACACTAACTGCCGGGAGGCCGTTCCTGAATTGCCTCCTGTTTACTTCCGCAATGTGCGCTCCCGGGAGCATGCATCGGGGAAGTTCTGTGCTGGCCGTGTCCCTCGGACACAGCCAGTCACAGATCGCTGTAAACGGCCAATCACAACGGCCGTTTACAGCGCGATCGGCGTGTCCAATGTGAGATGATCTCATATGTAAACATATGAGATCATCTCTCAGCGCCGCTCTCCCTCCTCACACACATTGGGAACAGATAGCACTAACAGGTGGCACTGGGGGCAGGTGGCTCTGGGGAGGATGGCACTGAGGAGGATGGCACTGGCGAGGATGGCACGGGCAAGGATGGCACGGTCGAGGATGGCACGGGGCGAGGATGGCACTGGGGCGGATGGCACTGGGGGAGGATGGCACTTTTTTTTTCCTTTTTTTTTTTTTTAACTTACAGCCGCTGCAGCCGTTGATCTCTCCCTTCTCACACGCTGTCTGTGTGAGGAGGGAGAGCGGCGCTGAGAGATGATCTCATATGTTTACATATGAGATCATCTCACATTGGACACGCCGATTGCGCTGTAAATGGCCGTTGTGATTGGCCGTTTACAGCGATCTGTGACTGGCTGTGTCCGAGGGACACGGCCAGCACAGAACTTCCCCGATGCATGCTCCCGGGAGCACACATTGCGGAAGTAAACAGGAGGCAATTCAGGAACGGCCTCCCGGCAGTTAGTGTCCGCTCTGCAGCCGTATTTCGGCTATAGGGTGGGCGCACCCTATAGCCGAAATACGGCTGCAGAGCGGACACTTACTGCCGGGAGGCCGTTCCTGAATTGCCTCCTGTTTACTTCCGCAATGTGCGCTCCCGGGAGCATGCATCGGGGAAGTTCTGTGCTGGCCGTGTCCCTCGGACACAGCCAGTCACAGATCGCTGTAAACGGCCAATCACAACGGCCGTTTACAGCGCGATCGGCGTGTCCAATGTGAGATGATCTCATATGTAAACATATGAGATCATCTCTCAGCGCCGCTCTCCCTCCTCACACAGACAGCGTGTGAGAAGGGAGAGATCAACGGCTGCAGCGGCTGTAAGTTAAAAAAAAAAAAAAAAGGAAAAAAAAAGTGCCATCCTCCCCCAGTGCCATCCGCCCCAGTGCCATCCTCGCCCCGTGCCATCCTCGACCGTGCCATCCTCGCCCGTGCCATCCTCGCCAGTGCCATCCTCCTCAGTGCCATCCTCCCCAGAGCCACCTGCCCCCAGTGCCACCTGTTAGTGCTATCTGTTCCCAGTGCCACCTGTTGTCAGTGCCATTTGTCCCCAGTGACATCTGTCATAAGTGCCACGTATAAGTGCCATCTGTCATCAGTGCCACGTGTCATCAGTGCCACATAGTGCCATCTGTCATCAGTGCCACATATTAGTGCCATCTGTCATCAGTGCCACGTATCAGTGCCATTTGTCATCAGTGCCACCTGTCAGTGTCACGTGCCATCTGTTGTCAGTGTCACGTGTCATCAATACCACTCTATCAGTGCCATCTGTCATCAGTGTCACGCGTCATCGGTACCACATATTAATGCCATCTGTCATTGGTGCCACGTATAAGTGCCATCTGTCATCAGTGCCATGTATTAGTGCCATCTGTCATCAGTGCCATGTATTAGTGCCACCTGTCATCAGTGCCACGTATAAGTGCCATCTGTCATCAGTGCCACGTATAAGTGCCATCTGTCATCAGTGCCACATATTAGTGCCATTTGTCATCAGTGCCACGTGTCATCAGTGCCACATATCAGTGCCATCTGTCATCATTGCCACGTGTCATTGTCCTGGTGCTCCAGGGCCTTCAAAAGTGTAATAAGTAGTCAACAAGTTAGATGTGTAATTTATGCACCTAGAACATGTGATGGCGCTCCCTGCATGTTGGGCCTCTCTATGTGGCCAGGCTGTGAAAAAGTCCCACACATGTGGTATTGTAATACTCAGGAGGAGGAGCAGAATTTTTTGGGGGTGTCATTTGTGGTATACACATGCCATGTGAGAGAAATAACCTATTACAGTGACAATTTTGTGGAAAAAAATAAATGAAAAATCTTAATTTTGCAAAGAATTGTGGGAAAAAAATGACAACATCAAAAAGCTCACTATGCCTCTTACTAAATACCTTGGAATGTCTACTTTCCAAAAAGGGGTCATTTGGGGGGTATTTGTACTTTCCTGACTTGTTCGCGTCACAAGAAGCGAGATCGGCCACCAGTACATCAGATGTGATGAATTTTGTGCGATTCGCACCACAGCTTATAGACTCTCTAACTTTCACAAAGACCAAATAATATCCACTAATTTGGGTTATTTTTACCAAAGATATGTAGCAGTATAAATTGTGGCCAAAATTTATGAAAAAAAAATAATAATTTGCATAATTTTGTCACAGAAACAAAGAAATATGCGTTTTTTTTTTTTTAAATCGGTCTTTTTTCATTTATAGCGCAAAATAAAAACCCCACAGGTGATCAAATACCACCAAAAGAAAGCTCTATTTGTGGGAAAAAAAGGACAAAAAATTAATTTGGGTACAGTGTTGCATGACTGAGTAATTGTCATTCAAAGTGTGAGAGCACCGAAAACTGAAAATTGGTCTGGGCAGGAAGGGTGTTTAAGTGCCCAGTAAGCAAGTGGTTAAGGATGCTGTTCATACATCCCTAGTCATAACATGATTTATTTTATTTATGATTTTAATTACAAGTAGAGTCCACAGATGGAGTCCACAGATAAGGGAGAGCACTGGGAGAAAAGGCAAAGAGAGAATATTTGATGCATTTTGTGCTTTTATGCTTAGTCCGAGGATTTGTCATGAGCTTTATGACTATGACGCAACAGAGCGAAAAATGCTCCATACATGCATTCTGCAAGTAATTCCCTATCGGTGTTCTACCTCATCTATGGACTCCACTTGTGTTTGTAGGTGAAAGTTGCAGTTTGGCAAGCATACTAGCATTGCATATCAGTCCTTGCGCCTCAGAGGTGTTCCTTTTGATCAGTGATCGATGAACAATGTAAAATATGCTGTTCTTCTATTGTTGTCCTTACCATATTTGCTGTTTTTTTTTTGTTTTTGTTTTTTCACGTGAAATAGTTTTTTATTGAGAAAAATAAAACAAAAAGGTAACACAAAAGGTTACCAAAATCAGTACAATAGCAAAGCAGGTACATTCAGGGCCGTTTTTAAGGCAGGACAAAAGGGGCAGCTGCCCTGGGCCCTGTCATTGTTGTGGGGCCCAAAGAAGCTGCCTCACACTTGCCAAATATCCTGGTTTAAATTCCCTTGTCCCTTGAGGTTTTAGTCCCATGCTGTGTCCCGATATCTCAGTGTGAAGTGCTGCTACTAAAGCTCTGCCCTATTGTGGTGTACAGATGATTTACATGTAAATTAACGGAATTCATATGTAAATAGCGGTGGCATTCATATGTAAGTGGCGGTGGCCGGCAGCATTGATATGTATATAATGCCCCCCTGAGGTCATATCCACAGTAATCTCTAGTAACCAATCAACAAGCAGAAATCATGTGCTGTAACATCTAGCAACTAATCAGTGAGCCGTAATGTGTGCTGTACCTTTGGCGACCAGTCAGTGAGCGGTAATGATACACTGTAACCTCTAGCAACCAGTCAGTGAGTGGTAATGATACACTGTAACCACTGGCAATATTAATATCAATATTAAAGACGGCCCTGGGTACATTGTTTTATCCCCCCCCCCCCCCCCTGTGTAATCACCAATAAATGAAAACATTTAGAAGTTTAAGTGATACACTTGTATTGGCTAAGTCAAAATATACAATCTTTTGGGAGGCTTTTGATACATTTTTCCGACTTTATACAATTATGGAAATGGTTTAGAAACTCACATACAGTATATACACAGGGAGGAGCCCAATTGTTCAATTTTTTTTTTTTGTTGGTGGTGGTGAGTCCACATGCTTCTACTGGGTTCCTTTTCCTTGCTGGAACTTGGACCGATTGGAACTGGATTAAGTGGCACAGTTTAGTTGAAGTCTGCACTGTTGAAGGATCATGTTGACATGGTAGGCCAGGATCTTCTTGATTTCCCCACCATCAATGGTTTTTGGATTGGTCCAGCTAATCCAATTGGAGTTACAACATGTGATCAGGGTGCGTGGTTGAATACACTTGTAGGCATGGTAGAAGATATACAGATGGAAGGGGGGGTACTCTTACCTGATCCGGTGGACGCACATACCGTATGGCAGTGCGTCGGACAGGCTCGTAATGCTGGATTCCCTTATGATATAAGAATTCCAAACTGGATGGTATGAACAAATCTACGGCTCCAGGCCACTGTTGAGTTGGTTTATGGCTCCAGGGGGCTCATCAGCCGGACCAATCCAAAAAGCATTGATGATGGGGAAATAATCAGCAGCGCTGCAGACCCAATTGTTCAATTTTTTTGGTGGTGGTGGTGGTGGTGAGTTCACATGCTTCCACTGGGTTCCTTTTCCTTGCTGAAACTTGGACTGATTGGAACTGGATTAAGTGGAACAGTTGAAGTCTGCACTGTTGAAGGATCGTGTTGACAGGGTAGGCCAGGATCTTCTTGATTTCCCCACCATCAATGCTTTTTGGATTGGTCCAGCTAATCCAATTGGAGTTACAACATGTGATCAGGGTGCGTGGTTGAATACACTTGTAGGCACTGTAGAAGATATACAGATGGAAGGGGGTGGGTACTCTTACCCGATCCAGTGGACGCACATACCGTATGGCAGTGCGTCGGACAGGCTCGTAATGCTGGATTCCCTTATGATATAAGAATTCCAAACTGGATGGTATGAACAAATCTACGGCTCCAGGCCACTGTTGAGTTGGTTTATGGCTCCAGGAAGCTCATCAGCTGGACCAATCCAAAAAGCATTGATGATGGGGAAATAATCAGCAGCGCTGCAGACCCAATTGTTCAATTTTTTTTTTTGGTGGTGGTGGTGAGTCCACATGCTTCCACTGGGTCCCTTTTGCTTGCTGGAACTTGGACCGATTGGAACTGGATTAAGTGGCACAGTTCTTGATTTTCTTGATCTTCTTGATTGCATCATTACATGTGACGGAACCTGGGCATATCATATCACTCCAGAATCAAAACAAGCATCAAAGCAATGGAAGCACGTGGACTCACCACCACCAAACAAAAAAAATAAAAATAAATAACAATTGGGTCTGCAGCGCTGCTGATGATTTCCCCAATCAATGCGTTTTTGGATTGGTCTGGCTGATGAGCCCCCTGGAGCCGTAAACCAACTCAACAGTGGCCTGGAGCCGTAGATGTGTCCATACCATCCAGTTTGGAATTCTTATATCATCAGGGAATCCAGCATTACGAGCCTGTCTGAGACACTGCCATACGGTATGTACGTCCACCGGATCTGGTAAGAGTACCCCCCCCTTCCATCTGTATATCTTCTCCAGCGCCTACAAGTGTATTCAACCACGCACCCTGGTCACATGTTGTAACTCCAATTGGAGATTGAAGAGAAAGAACTTTTTCATCTTTACACATTCATGTGGACATTGGTATTATATGTATTATTGTTTGGTGTTGTCTATTAATTTCACACACTTGTGTGTATGATCCTATTCTTCACTATGACACTATTGTTTATGAGTTGTCTATACACATCACATATTCACCAAATACACTGGAGGTTTTATTGTTTGATGACTTCCTCCCGTGAGGTATCACCATTTTAGCGCTACATTATATTTTTGAATTGTTCATTGGACTTTGTTTGAGTGTTAGCTGCTTTATTTCAATTTTTTCACTTCATTGTAGGTTTTGCACAGTTTTTTCCGGCTTTTTCTTCACGTATTTAAACAAGCAATAATAGCATAAGGTTCATTGTATCCCCGGGAACACATAGACCACCTAAATGGGGTGAAATTTCACTTTACAAAGAATCAGGGCTTTTCTTCGCAGAGAATAGGTGCAGCAGGAACTCCCCCCACTCTGAGTCCCTCCCCCCCCCTCGGTCTCTGCCCCTACCCTCCTTTGAGAACCACCCCTTGGTTCCATCCCCTACCCACCTCCCAGTACTACCCCATGTATCATTTAGTGGCGCTAAATAATTTGTATGGGATTTGTCTAATTAAAAAAAAAAGCAGTAAAATAGATCACCTTGAACCAGCAACAATAGACTCCACCCCAGCAACAATAGATCCCTCACACAACAACAGAACCCCCCAGCTATAATGGACCTCACCACAGCAACAATAGCCCCCCCCCCCCAGCAACTGTAGTTCCCCCCAAAACAATAGACCCTCCACACAGCAACATAGGACCACCCACAAAAAAAGATACACCCCAGCAACATTAGTTCCCCCCCATCAGCAACAACATATCTCCCAGTAGCCAGCATCAATAGACACTCCAGCAGCCAGCATCAATAGACACTCCAGCAGCCAGCATCAATAGACACTCCAGCAGCCAGCAACAATAGACTTCTCCCTTAAAAGTAGATCCCTCTCAGCAACATAAGACCCCCCCCCCCCCCCAGCAACAATAGATCCCCCACCAGCAACAATAAACCCTCACAAAACAGATCGCCACCAGTGACAATAGATCTCCCAGCACCCAGCATCAATAGACCCTCCGCCACACCCCACATCCCTTGCTATTACATACATTTAGTACTGGAGGTGCTGGGACTGCGTTCCCCCATGTTCCTGCTGGAAAAAAAAAAAGCCCTGCAAAGAATACTCAAGCTTGCACATGATTGGATGATTTGAAGTCAGCAGATCTTCACCTCATTCACCAAGTTATGGGAACAATTCCATTGTAATTTGAACTTTGCAATGGAATTTTCCCCATAACTTGGTGAAGAAATGAAACTACAACCTTTAATGAAATGCAACAACAACAACAACACACTTGAATAGTAATAATTATTCAAACAAAAATGGGATACACCTACAGTTACCAGATGCTTACGAATGCTATTGGGCTGATCGACTAGGATATGAGAAGTCTCGGCACACGTCACACTTCAAGGAGGATGAGAGTCCTTCTGAAATGTCCATATATGCTCAAAGGCTTGGGGAAGAAAAAATTATTGTCATAAATCCAATTGCAAAAAAATTCTGTCCCTGTGTCAACCACAGTTTTGAGTTTGAAGCTCTTTTTTTTATGAATTTACATCATCATTCCAACCTTTTTCTGTGATTTGAAGTTCCCCATCAGTCCTATTATCTTGAGGTCATTCATGGCATTGGCTCTGCTCCAGAAATGGGCCACTAAATAAACTTCTGTTTTGTTGCTATTTATTGTGAATCCTATGAAGGTTCGGTCCTTGGCCAAGGGTTTGACCCTTCTCCCCAACATTAGGTACTATAAGGCCTTTAGTATACCATATTTGAGGAAGTTAATCTAAAAAACAAAACAAAAAATAGGATACACCTACAGTTACTAAAAGCTTAAGAATGCTATTGGGCTGACTGCCTAGGAGATGAGAAGTCTCGGCACACGTCACACTTCAGGGAGGATGAGAGTCCTTTTGAAATGTCCATATATGCTCAAAGGCTTGAGGGGAAAAAAAAATAAAAATTGTCATAAATCCAATTGCATTCACAGTGGTACAAAAAAATTCTGTCCCTGTGTCAACCACAGTTTTGAGTTTGAAGCTTTATATGAATTTTCATCACCAACCACTC
Source organism: Lithobates pipiens (assembly GCF_037356315.1). Taxonomy (NCBI): domain Eukaryota; kingdom Metazoa; phylum Chordata; class Amphibia; order Anura; family Ranidae; genus Lithobates; species Lithobates pipiens. Next base: position 9,055,119 of record NW_027507784.1, read on the forward strand.
CAACCTTTTTTCTGTGATTAGAAGTTCCCTATCAGTCGTATTATCTTGAGGTAATTTATGGCATTGGCTCTGCTCCAGAAATGGGCCACTAAATCAACTTCTGTTTTGTTGCTATTTACTGTGACTTTATGAAGGTGTTGTCCTTGGCCAAGGTTTGTCCTTTCTCCCCAACATTATGTACTTTAAGGCATTTAGTATACCGTATCTGAGGAAGTAATTCTAGAAACAATAGGATACAATTATAGTTACCAGATGCTTAAGAATGCTATTGGGCTGATTGACTAGGAGATGAGAAGTCTCGGCACACGTCACACTTCAGGGAGGATGAGAGTCCTTTTGAAATGTCCATATATGCTCAAAGGCTTGGGGGAAAAAATATTGTCATAAATCCAATTGCATTCACGGTGGCACAAAAAAATCTGTCCCTGTGTCAACCACAGTTTTAATTTGGAAGCTTTGTATGAATTTACATCACCAACCACTCCAGCCTTTTTCTGTGATTAGAAGTTCCCCATCAGTCGTATTATCTTGAGGTAATTTATGGCATTGGCTCTGCTCCAGAAATGGGCCACTAAATAATTTTTTTTTTTGTTATTTCCTGTAAATCTGCGATGTTCGGTTCTTGGCCAAGGGTTTGACCCTTCTCCCAAACATTAGTTACTATTAGCCCTTGTACACACGGTTGGAAGATTCCGACAACCAAATCCGTCGGATTTTGTCCGTCGGATTTTGTCCGTCGGATTGTGTCCGTCGGATTTTGTCCGTCCGATTTTGTCCGTCCGATTTTGCATACACACGGTCGGACGAAGTTGTCAGAAAATCTGATCGTTCAGAACGTGATGACGTTATTTCATTACGACGGGACTACGTTCAGACTAGTAGCCAATAGCTTTGATGTAGGAATTTGATCTGAGCATGCGTGGCACTTTGTCCGATCGGAATTCTCTACACATGATCGGAGTATGTCCGATCGGATCATTTTGTCGGAAAATATTTCCGGCAAGTTGGAAAATTTGGTCCAACAGATATTCCGACGGAAACAGTCCGATGCAGACCACACACAGTCAGAATATCCGACAAAACGCTCCGATCGGACACATTCCGTCGGAATCTCCGATCGTGTGTACAAGGGCTTAGGCATTTATTATTCCATATTTAAGGAAGTAATTAAAAAAAAAATAGGATACACCTACAGTTACCAGCTGCTTAAGAATGCTATTGGGCTGATTGACTAGGAGATCAGAAGTCTTGGCCCAAGTCACACTTCAAGGAGGATGAGAGTCTTTATGAGGTGTCCATATATGCTCAAAGGCTTGAGGAAAAAAAAAAACATTTTAATTGTCATAAATCCAATTGCAATTACTGTGGCACAAAAAAAATTCTGTCCCTGTGTCAACCACAGTTTTGAGTTTGAAGCTTTGTATGAATTTACATCACCATTCCAACCAAAAGAGGTGATTAGAAGTCCCCCATCAGTCCTATTATCTTGAGGTCATTTATGGCATTGGCTCTGCTCCAGAAATGGGCCACAAAATCAACTTCTGTTTTGTTGCTATTTGTTGTGAATCTATGAAGGTTCAGTCCTTGGCCAAGAGTTTGACCCTTCTCCCCAACATTAGGTACTATAAGGAATTTAGTATACCATATTTGAGGAACTGAAGTAAAAATTACACTGTAAGGTTTCATTGAATTTATCTTTAGTTGGTAATGTTTGAAGGTTACACGACCTATGAGCTTGGTGGAGTTCTTAGGTAACTCTAAATCATAAATGAGTACTGATAAGAAACTGACAAACATTGACACAAAGAGTACAGTTAGTATCAACCAAAGGACCATTGTATACATTTTTCTCTTCATCCATGCAAAGAAGCCGGGGCTAAAAGATTCAGATTTTTATAAAATAGAAGAAGCAGCGGATGGACGTATTCCAGGCACCGAAACAAGCACTGCATAAGGTCAAGGAGTACATGGCATAAACAATGTTGGGTACATTGACCAACCACGGCCAAACAAAGAATACAAGAGAAAAGAGAGATAAAAAAAAAAACAATGAAGTTTGCATTGGAAATACTCAGAGATATCAGGATACAGTTGCAGGGTGTGATTTTTCTCTTCTGGAAACTGGTAAGAAGAAGATAAAATATTATGAAGGCGCTAGAATGGGTGCTGTGGACATATAGGTTCCTATTTCTTCGACGTCTAGGGAAATGTCCCATTTAGTATTGGGATCTTTATGGAACTTCTTGCAATAAGCTGTCTTATGCCGGCCATACACGGTTCGAATTTCGAAAGAATTTTCTTTCGAAAATCGTATCTAAGAATTTTCGTATGAATTTCGCACCATTAGTGGAGCTGTAGCAACAGCCGATTTTCGTGTGGAAATCAAATTTGAGAAGTCGGACATGTTGGAAATTTTTGGAAAAACTAACAATTTTCTAATCAAATGATGGAAGAATCGTGAGAGAAATGTAATAAGAAAAGAAAATTTACGGAGATAAAAGAAAATTTACGGAGAGAAAAGAAGATTCCCGGCCAAGAAAATTCCTTTCTGTAGCAACATGGAGGTGAAATTGAAGGCTTGGTCGGCCGAATTTCGAAAACCAATGGTGGCACTATCACAAAAAAAACAAATTTTCTGATTTTGAAAAGAAAATTTGTTCAAAATTCAACCATGTATGGCCTGCATTAGATTGAGTAATTGTTGATGTGGTAATAGAGGTCTTCAAGGAACATTTCTGAGCAGATGGATATTCAACAAATATAGTTATATGTGGACACATTGGATTACATTAATCAGAAAAAAATAGTTTGATAGTTGTGTTATTTGATTTAAGATTTTCGTGATATTTTGGTTGATTTCCATATTTTTTTCTTTATGTCATAATATCATTACTAATTACAGGTGTAGGTTATTTTCATATGACAATGAGACAATTACTGTAAATGTCAGCATTATAGTTAAAAAAAAAAAAAAGTAATTCAGCCACCTTGATGATTTAGAAGGTTTCTAAAACCAAAAAAGCGTTCCCAAGCTTCTCTAAGTTTGGGGTTTCCACTGATTATCAGACCCGACTGAACTGCAGTAACGGAGAATGTCACCATCGTGCACAACCAGTACCCCCAGCTCTTAATAGCAAATATCTGAAGTATATTCAAAACAAAAAGTATGCAAATTAGGGCATGAAAAGGAACAAGGCAAATCATAATGTGGACTGCATTCTGATAATCTTTCACTTTGGTGCTACCGGAGTTCCTTGCACTCCTCTGCTGCTTTAGGAACCATGCGCTGGCAAATGTTGATGCCAGTGAAATCATGTATGCCGGAAAATTTATTATTATAAAAGGTTTCATTGAATTAATCCTTAGTTGGTAATGTTTGAAGGTTACACTACCTATGAACTTGGTGGAGTTCTTAGGTAACCCTAAATCATAAATGAGTACTGATAAGTAACTGACAAACATTGACACAAAGAGCACAGTTAGTATCAACCAAGGGACCGTCGTATCGATTTTTCTCTTCATCCGTGCAAAGAATCCGGGCTGAAAGTGTCGGATTTTTATAAAATAGAAGAAGCAGAGAATGGACGTAATCCAGGCACTGGAACAATTACTGCATAAGGTCAAAGAGTACACAGCATAAAAAACTTCGGGTACATTGAACAACCACGGCCAAACAAAGATTACTAGAGAAAAGACAGATAAAAAAATAATGAGGTTTGCATTGGAAATACTCAGAGATATCAGGATACAGTTGCAGGGCGTGACTCTTCTCTCCTTGAAACTGGTAAGAAGAAGGTAAAATATTATGAAGGCGCTAGAGCATAGTCCAGCCATTGACTCAAGTCCTAATATAACAAGGCAGACTTCTGTATTTGGGGTGATCATTCTGAAAGCTTAGATATCAGAAGACAGATGTCCTTTGCAGAAGACAGGAGGTCTCAGGGTGTAGTAGAGTTACCCCTGAGTAAGAGATTCAACTCTTGTCCTTACTTCAGAAGATATTTGTATATCCAGCAAACGTCACATTTAATAACCATCTTCTAAAGAAACAAGGGCATAATCCAGTACAAAATAATTTGACTACTTTGGATATCTTACCTGCATGCAAACTGGGAACCTAGACTCCAGTCAAAGAGTTCATAGAACATATGCAAAGCCAAACCTGCATTATGTTCCACTTAGAAAATGTCCGGTCTATTTGCCTGTTGTCAAGTTCAAAGAATTAAAGTGATACTAAAGTCGTAATCTTTCATCCCTTATGGCCTCATGGCAACCACTCTGTGTTTCGTGGATGGGGAGGATCGCGGCCGTGAAAATGACGCTGTTACCTAAACTACTGTATCTTTTTAGGGTACTCCCGGTCGCGGTCCCCCCGTATTTCCATCGCGTTATGCAGAGTCGTATCTTCAAATATATCTGGGGTTCCACAAGACCCAGAGTCTCTAGACAGACTCTGTTTCGCCATAAAACGCAGGGAGGGTTGGGAGTACCCAATCTTCGGTTTTATTTTTATGCAGCACAATTGGCCCAAATGGCCCTTTATCATGCGACAGTTGAGTCACCCTTGTGGGTCAGTCTTGAAGCTGTTGATGTTCATCCCCTACTCATATCCAACCTGCTTTGGTTGCCTCCCCAGGCTAGGAAGTCGATTGGTAATCCTGTCACCCGTTTCTCCCTGGGGTTGTGGGATAGGCTGAAGTCTGCCTATAAATTACAATCATCTCATTCTCCCTTACTCTCCTTTCTCGGCCATCCACAGTTTATGCCCGCTTATTTGGATCCTGCCTTGTTCGATGCCTGGTCCCAAAGGGGTTTAGCTAGAATATGTGACCTGGTATCGAATAACGCAATCATAACGTTTCCGGTTCTTCAAGCCAAAACAAAACTCCCCCATAAGGAGTGTTTCCGATACCTCCAAATAATTCATTTTGTCCAAATGCACACGAACTCATGCGCAGATTTAGGCCGCCTGTCCCCCTTTGAGTCAATTTGTAAAGCGGATCCGCACTCTCCAGGAATCATATCATGCCTCTACTCTTACCTTTCCTCTAGTCTGAGCTCCCCCCTACTGTATGCTAATGCCTGGTCCCATGATCTTTCTCTTAATATCGATCCTGAGGAATGGGGCAGAGTCTGGCATAATACTAAAATCGCTACCCAGAACATAGTTGCGGCTGAGGCCAATTATAAAGTTTTAATGCGCTGGTACTTGGTGCCAGCTAGGATTTCTAAATTTTTGCCAGGCTACTCCCCAAATTGTTTCCGGGGGTGTGATGCGGTTGGCACACATCTCCATATTTGGTGGGCTTGTCCAGTAGTGGCAGAATTTTGGAAATATATTTTTAACATCTTATCCAGACTCTTCCAATGTTCTCTATCGCCAGATCCAGCGATTGCCCTTTTGAATCTCATACCTAGCAGGTTTACCCGACATCGGGCGCGGCTCTTTTTGCAGATTGTCACGGCCGCCAAACAGACCATTGCAAAAGCATGGAAATCCACAACCCTTAGCATCACTGAAGTTAAAAACCGGGTTACCCAGGCCATGATTCATAGTAAAATTGAAGCAATTATTTTAGATAGACTCCCGCTCCATTGTAAGATCTGGCAACCATGGGTAGACCACTTTTTACCCCCAAATTTTGACCCCCAGCTTTTAGTACTGTAACCCGTATAGTAATCTCTGATCCCTTACCGTGACCCGTGGGGGCCTCGGGCTGTCCGCCGCTCTTTGTCTGTCCTTTTCTGTCCTGTTTCTCCCCTGTGCTCTCTTGCATTTTTTCTATATCTCTCCTGTACTTACCCCTGTTCACTTTTCTGTTCTTCTCTTTCTCTATGGCTGGTTGACCTTACCAGTCTTTTTGTGTTTTCTTTTATGATTACACTGTGGTAGGGTATTTCTATATGGTAAGATTCCCGCTCCCCAGTTTTGGGGGTGATTAACCCTACTTGGGGACCTCCTGCTAGTGGGATCCCCATTAAGGTTTACCCTGGATCCAATGTGACTATTTCTAGCCAAAACGTTCGGATGGGGTTCTAATGGATCCTAGGTGTTTATATTCGATAATTATGACTCAATTGTTAACCTTGTACTGTAAGTGTTGCCTGCATCTTGATGTTATAGTACCTCTTTACTATGCGACCTTCTGTACTTGTGTACTGTTATCCTCCCTTTTTTTTATGTTAATAAAATATTTGAAACGTAAAGTGATACTAAAGTCAAATTTTTGTTTCAAAATAACAAACAAGTTATACTTACCTGCTCTGTGCAGTGGTTTTGCACAGAGCAGCCCAGACCTCCTCTTCTTCTGTCCCTCTTTGGCGCTCCTGGCCTCTCCTTCCTGTTGAGTGCCCCAACAGCAAGCAGCTTGCTATGGGGGCACTGAGTCAAGCTGAAACTGCGTGTGTCCATTCAGACAAGGAGCCGTGGCCTGCCCCCTCTCTCTCCTCATTGGCTCATTGACTTTTATTGACAGCAACGGCACAGCCAATAGCATTTCGCTGCTGTCTCAGCCAAGCCTCAGGAAGGAGGGTCCTGGACAGCCGAGTCTCTTTGTTTTCTCTGATTTTGGTGGACTTAAAAAATATGTCTCATGAGAACATGCAGAGCTTCTTGTCATGGACCTTCCTCTACCAAAACGATCCCCCTTCTGTCCTTCATAAAAGCTGTTGCTATCCAACTTAACAACCATTCCTTGCTCGCAACTCCCCCCTTCTGCCAATTACTTCACTGGCTTCAGTTCAATGTCCTCCACTCCTCTCTGCCCAGCCCTCCAGGGGCTTCTGTTCAATGTCCTCCACCCCTCTCTGCCCAGCCCTTCAATGGCTTCTGTTCAATGTCCTCAACCCTTCTCTGCCTATACCTTCAATGACTTCTGTTCAATATCCTCAACCCCTCTCTGCCCATACCTCAAATGGCTTCTGTTCAATATCCTCAACCCCTCTCTGCCCATCCCTCCAATGGTTTCTGTTCAATGTCCCCAACCCCTCTCTGCCCATCCCTCCAATGGCTTCTGTTCAATGTCCTCCACCCCTATCTGCCCATCACTCCACTGGTTTCTGTTAAATGTGCTCCACCCCTCTCTGCCCATCACTCCACTGGCTTCTGTTCAATGTCCCCCACCCTTCTCTGCCCATCTCTTCAATGGCTTCTGTTTATTGTCCGCCACCCCTCTCTGCCCATCCCTCCAATGGCTTCTGTTTAATGTGCTCAACTAATTACTATAATTATAATAATTTTCAGATGTCTTGGTCTCTGATTTTCCCCTGTTTTGGGGGGCACACCAACCCGTGACCACTTGTAAGCCTCACAGTCCGGGGTTGTCCCCCCTTGGGGCGGAGGTGAGCACTTCTCCAAAAGCAGGGTTCAGGATCATCACTGGGGGAATCCTTTATTTTCTTTGGTGTGTTTTTAACAAAGAGAAGTCTCTGAATAAGCGAGCCGTCTTGGTGGAAGGGGTAAATATAGTGTGATTGCCAAGTCTAAATGCATGACCATTTATAGATGAACGTATTTCTTTATATATATTCTTTTATTTTATGGAGTGTTGATATATCTCTTTTTTTATGTATTTATAGAAATATAAGAACCCCCTGAAGAAGACCATAACCCTTAAGGTTGAAATGCATTGGGACATTTCCTCAACATCGGATAGTACCATTACAATTCATTAATAGACATGTGCAGAGTAAAATATTTTGTTTCGGAATTTCGTTTTCGTCTGAAAACTTAATTTATTTAGTTACTCCCGAAATTCGTTTTTATTTATTTCGTTTTTCGTTCAAAAATTGCATTCATCCGAAAATCCACATGAATCACGGTCGAATCTGTCTTTGAAGGCTTATGGTGTCTGTCGAATGTATAAAGAAGATTCGACGGAGCTAGTATATAGCATACTTAAGAACCCTATTAAAGTCTATGGGACTCCAACGTTCAAAATCTAAAGTGCTCATTTTAAAGGCTAATTTGCAAGTTACTGTCCTAAAAAGTGTTTGGGGACCCGGGTCCTGCCCCAGGGGACATGGATCAATGCAAAAAAAAGTTTTAAAAACGGCCGTTTTTTCGGGAGCAGTGATTTTAATAATGATTAAAGTGAAACAATAAAAGTGTAATATTCCTTTAAATTTCGTAGGGGGGGGGGGGGGGGGTTGTCTATAGTATGCCTGTGAAGGGGCGCATGTTTCCCGTGCTTAGAACTGTCCCTGCACAAAGTGACATTTATGCAGGAAAAAAAGTCCTTTAAAATCACTCGCAGCTATTATGAATTGTCGGCTCCGTAATACAGAGAACACTCATTGAAAGTCATTGATAAAAAAATAAATAAATAAATTTTAAAAAAAGCGTGGGGGTCCCCCAAATTCAATTACCAGGCCCTTCAGGTCTGGTATGGATATTAAGGGGAACCCTGCCTCAAATTTAAGAAAAAATTTGATGTGGGGTTCCCCCTAAATATCCATAACCAGACCCTTCAGGTCTGGTATGGATATTAAGGGGAACCCCGCGTCAAATTTTAAAAAAAATTGACGTGGGGTTCCCCCTAAAAATCCATACCAGACCCTTTATCCGAGCACGCAACCTGGCAGGCCGCAGGAAAAGAGGGGGGGACGAGAGAGCGGCACCCCCTCCCTCCTGAACCGTACCAGGCCACATGCCCTCAACATTGGGAGGATGCTTTGGGGGTCCGTGACCCCTCAAAGCACCTTGTCCCCATGTTGATGAGGACAAGGGCCTCATCCCCACAACCCTGGCCGGTGGTTATGGAGGTCTGCGGGCGGGGGGCTTATCAGAATCTGGAAGCCCCCTTTAACAAGGGGACCCCCAGATCCCGGCCCCCCCCCTGTTTGAAATGGTAAGGAGGTACAAAAGTACCCCTACCATTTCACAAAGAAAGTGTAAAAAATGGTTAAATAAAACAAACACATTTTTAAAAAATTCCTTTATTAAAAATAAAAAAATAAAAAAAAGATTCCAGCGGCGGTAATCCACTCTTGCTATCCAGCGACGGACGGTCATCTCTCCAGCGATGTCTCATCTCATCCAGCGCAGCGATCCTCCATCCTTCTTCTGTCTCCTCCACGGAGACACTGCAGGCATTCCGGCGGCTGACGTTTCTTATATACGGAGGGCGGGGCCACCCGTCACCTGACCCCGCCCCCCTCCGACGCAAGGGAAAACCCGGGGTTCCCCCGTGACGTATGGGTGACCCCGCCCCCCTCTGATGTAACGGAAACCTGCCTGTGTTACATCAGAGGGGTGCGGGTCACCCCTACGTCACAGGGAACCCCGGGTTTCCCCTTGCGTCAGAGGGGGCGGGGTCAGGTGACGGGTGGCCCCGCCCTCCGTATATAAGAAACGTCAGCCGCCGGAATGCCTGTAGTGTCTCCTCCACGGAGACAGAAGAAGGATGCTGCGCTGCGCTGGATGAGATGAGACATCGCTGGAGAGATGACCGTCCGTCGCTGGATAGCAAGAGTGGATTACCGCCGCTGGAATCTTTTTTTTATTTTTTTATTTTTAATAAAGGAATTTTTCAAAAGTGTGTTTGTTTTATTTAACCATTTTTTACACTTTCTTTGTGAAATGGTAGGGGTACTTTTGTACCCCCTTACCATTTCAAACAGGGGGGGGGCCGGGATCTGGGGGTCCCCTTGTTAAAGGGGGCTTCCAGATTCTGATAAGCCCCCCGCCCGCAGACCTCCATCAACATGGGGACAAGGTGCTTTGAGGGGTCACAAACCCCCAAAGCATCCTCCCAATGTTGAGGGCATGTGGCCTGGTACGGTTCAGGAGTGAGGGGGGGGCGCTCTCTCGTCCCCCCCTCTTTTCCTGCGGCCTGCCAGGTTGCGTGCTCGGATAAAGGGTCTGGTATAGATTTTTAGGGGGAACCCCACGTCAATTTTTTTTTAAATTTGATGCGGGGTTCCCCTTAATATCCATACCAGACCTGAAGGGTCTGGTTATGGATATTTAGGGGGAACCCCACGTCAAATTTTTTCTTAAATTTGAGGCAGGGTTCCCCTTAATATCCATACCAGACCTGAAGGGCCTGGTAATTGAATTTGGGGGACCCCCACGCTTTTTTTTTTATTTATTTATTTATCAATGACTTTCAATGAGTGTTCTCTGTATTACGGAGCCGACAATTCATAATAGCTGCGAGTGATTTTAAAGGACTTTTTTCCTGCATAAATGACACTTTGTGCAGGGACAGTTCTAAGCACCAGAAACATGAGCCCCTTCACAGGCATACTATAGACACCCCCCCTATGAAATTTAAAGGAATATTACACTTTTATTGTTTCACTTTAATCATTATTAAAATCACTGCTCCCGAAAAAACGTCCGTTTTTAAAACTTTTTTTTGCATTGATCCATGTCCCCTGGGGCAGGACCCGGGTCCCCAAACACTTTTTAGGACAATAACTTGCAGAATCTTTTCTCTCTGTCAATTCTTTTTTCTCTGTCGAATATTTTCTCTATATAATCTTGGACTAATAGAGGTAAGGTTAGGCACATTCGACCACAGGTTCTATAGACACAGATTGTTGTCAGAGTCATGTCGAATCTCCTATTCTATATCGAACTGTTGTAACAATGAAAACGTAAATAAAGCATTTATTTATGTCGGATCTTTCGTTTTTCGGATTTTGTGCTTTCGTTATCGTTTGTCAAAACGAAAACGAAAATAGCTGAAATTCGGACGAAAATGCATTCGGACGAAAACGAATGCACATGTCTAGTCATTAATACTGTGAGGGAGCAGGCTCTGATGTATATTGTGTATTGGTTATATCACATAGTATTATCCACTGTTTATTTCTCATTCTTAGCCCAAACTGTCTCACATTGTGTACACCAGAGCTCATATTTTAACTTTTTGTATCACATTGATGTCCAATGGTCTTTTGATAAGTAAAAAAATAAACAATTTTTATGAAACCTTTTTGATTCATATTTGCTGCTAAAAAAACCCCATGGGGAATTCTCCACTTGTTTCATACATTTGTATCAGGGTGTGTAGCCTTATCAGACTCCCACACATGTGTCATTTGTTGTTATAGTCTGTTCAATGTCCTCAACCCCTCTCTGCCCATACCTTCACTGGCTTCTGTTCAGTGTCCTCAACCCCTCTCTGCCCATCCCTCCATGGGCTTCTATTCAATTTCCTCCACCCCTCTCTGCACATCCCTCCAATGGCTTCTGTTCAATGTCCTCCACCCCTCTCTGCATATCCCTCCAATGGCTTCTGTTCAATGTCCTCAACCACTCTGCCCATCCCTCAAATGGTTTCTGTTCAATGTCCTCAACCGCTCTCTGCCCATTCCTCCACTGGTTTCTGTTCAATGTCCTCAACCCTTCTCTGCCCATCCCTCCAATGGCTTCTGTTCAATGTCCTCAACCCCTCTCTGCCCATCCCTCCAATAGCTTCTGTTCAATGTCCTCCCATCCCTCCAATGGATTCAGCTCGCTCAACATATACAATTAAAAATACATCGTGCAAAGAAATCCATAACTCTTCCCACAGCTATGTCACCAACCCCATTTCAAAATATCAACCAAACCATCCTCGCCACTCCCCGGAGACTTCCTGTTCTTTAGCTCAGCCCATCTACCAGCGTCCCTTCCCCCTCATAAGTGTACATGCTCTGGAACTCCCTACCCCAATCTGTCTGGTTTTCTCCTACTCTGTCTACACTCTAGATGGCTCTTGAATACTCATGTTTTTGAGAAGGCCTTTCTCACCTCCACCTAAAAGGTAACTCCACCTAAACTGAACTTCTGCTTCTTCTATCATCTCATTCTTTATATGCATTGCCATTTCTATCACTTGCTCTCTCCCCCCCTCGCTTTTAGATTGTAAGCTCAGTCCAGCTACCAATGTCCCTTCCCCCTCCTAGGTGTACTCATATAACCCAAGGAAACCTGAAAACCCCACTGCCCTGTGTCTTTGTGACCCAGCCCGGCTTAAAAGGACAAACTGCTGTTACTGCTCAGCCATCCACAATTACCAATTAGCTGCCATCAGCTTTTGCGTCTTATACTTACACTTCTGGTGCCCGTCTCAAGCACATTTGTACACTCCAGTGTACCATGTGTGCTCCTGTGAACACTCCTGTGTGTTTCCAACATACCTGAGCATTTTCCAGGGTGCCCTAGTAATTCATAGAAGAAAGAAAGATGGCGGTAGGGGAAGTACATCACAGGAACCAACAAGTCTTTCCTGCCTAGCAGGGGGATCTTCAGAGAAAACAGCTACAGCATTATCTAGTGGATATAAAACCACCACCAGCAAAATAAAACATTAACAAACTTTTAGCTTGGCAGAGGACCAAAAGAAAAAGAGCAACCTTTTCCCTCTTTTTGGGAAAAAGGGGAATGACAGGCAGCAATACTCAAATAATAACAGGAGTAAGATCCCTGGAACCATGGCTCCCCAGGACTTATCCTTCCAGCCACAGGATCTGATAACAGAAAATCAAGATCCAACCTTCTGGCCAGACCTTCTGAGACTCGATCCCCCCATTCCTGAGATTTACTAAGGCAAGCAGTCAGTTTCAGTGCTAAGCCCCTGTACACACAGTCGGACATTCCAACCACAAAATCTGTCACATTTTTTCCGACAGATTTTGTCCGAAACTGGTGCTGCATACACACAGTCGGACAAAGTTGTCACAAAATCCGATCGTTCAGAAAGTGATGACGTTCGTTCATTACGGCGGGACTACGTTCAGGCTAGTAGCCAATAGCTTTGGTCTCATAATTTGATCTGAGCATGAGTGGCACTTTGTCCGAACAGAATTGTCTACAAACGATCGGACAAAGTCCAATCGGATCACGTTGTCGGGAAAATTTTATATCCAGCTCTCAAACTTTGTTGGCCGGACATTCCGACAGAAAATGTCCAATGGAGCCCACACACGGTCGGATCATCCGACAACACGTTCCGATCGGACATTTTGCGTCTGAATTTACAACCGTGTGTACAGGGGCTAAGAGGTCTTATGTGGTATGAAGCAGCAAGGACAAAGGTATTCTGGGACTAGGCAGATGCTGCCCTCCTCAGATGGGGTAATCTGATAGTTACTACAAAAACAAAACAAAATGGAAGGCACACACACCTAGCGCATTACCAAAAAACATTTATTGAATAATAAAAGCAGTAAAAAATGGGTAGTCGCAAAGTAGCAACTATCAATGAGCCGCCATACAACCACACAATGATGAGCAGTGCCGACACATGTGCCGTATCACATCAAAGGGTAAAATTTTACACGTTTTGAGGGCGCACTCCTTTCCTCAGAGCTAAGCTATCGGGTAACACTGGGGGCTCAATCTGTTATTCTCTCATACTATATAAGTGTGAACTTGCCTGTTTATTTTGTTTGTTTTATTTGAACTTAAATAAAAATGATTGAAACATAAATATGAAGCTGCTCCTCAGACCTTTGCAGTCTTCAAAAAATCTTCAAAATACCCAATGTGGGCCTATATATCAAAATACAATAAAGGGTATACAGTATATACAATCGCATATACAGTATGTTGAAAAAAATATATTTAACAATAGGGATGATCTGAAAACCCTTCAGTTCAGTTTGCAACAGAACATGCGAACCGGCAATAAATGTGTTCGAACGCGCAAACACCATTAAAGTCTACGGGACACAAACATGAATAATCAAAAGTGCTAATTTTAAAGGCTTATATGCATGGTATTGTCATAAAAAGTGTTTGGGGACCCGGGTCCTGCCCCAGGGGACATGGATCAATGCAAAAAAAAGTTTTAAAAACAGAAGTTTTTTCGGGAGCAGTGATTTTAATAATGCTTAAAGTGAAACAATAAAAGTGAAATATTCCACTTGCCGACCGCCGCACGCCGATGTACGTCATCAGAATGGCACGGGCAGGCATAAGCACATACATGTACGTCCTTTGCCTCCCGCGGGTCGGGGGCCCGATCGGGCCCCCGCCCGGTGCCTGCGGCGGTCGGTTTTCGTTCGGGAGCGATCCCGGACGAGGGGACGGCCATTCATTCATGGCCACCCCCTCGCGATCGCTCCCGACGAATGGAAATCCCCGGTGACATCACTTCCTCTCCTGTAATGTAAACACAGGAGAGGAAGTGATGTATTCTCTCCTCCGTGTCGGTATTTTTCGTTCCGACACGGAGGAGAGCGGATCAGTGAGTTGCACCAACACATCCCACACACAGTAGAACATGCCAGGCACACTCACACCCCCCCTTTACCCCCCGATCACCCCCCCAATTACCCCTGCCCCCCAGTCACAGTGACACCAATGTCATTTTTTTTTTTTTTTTTTTTTTTTTTTGCATTGGTGTCATTTGTGACTGTAATAACTGTTAGGGCAGTTAGGGTTAGCCCCCTTTAGTTCTAATGTACCCCCCTAACCCCCCCAATAAAGGTTTAACCCCGTGATCACCCCCCGTCGCCAGTGTCACTAAGGCTGGGTTCACATTGCAGCGGTTTATGAGAACGAATGTGATTCGCACCGCACTGCAGTGCAAATCACATCCGATCTCTGTGCGATTCGAGTTCAGCCCGCCGCACCCGCCACACCCGCCGCACCCGCCGCAAATTCGCACGGGACCCTTTTTTTGGCCCGCAGCAGAATCGGATCGCATGGGTGTTCACACCATGCGATCCGAGTTTGCAGATCGCACTGCGATATGCGAACTGATCTGGGGGTGTCAGTAACATTTCACTGACACTCCCAGCAGTTCGCATAGGGCAGTGTGAACTGCCGCCGGGAGGTATGCGATGCGGGAACCCGCCGCGGATTCGCGGCGTTTCCGCATCGCTCCAGTGTGAACCCAGCCTAATAAGCGATCATTTTTCTGATCGCCGTATTAGTGTCACAGGTGACGCTAGTTAGGCAGGTAGGTATTTAGGTTCGCCGCAGCTTTTTATAGCGCTAGGGACCCCCATATACTACCGCATAAAGCCCCCTGATTGCCCCCTAGTTAACCCTTTCACCAGTGATCACCATATAACTGTTACAGGTGACGCTGGTTGGTTAGTTATTTTTTTATAGTTTCAGGGCACCCGCCATTTATTACCTAATAAAGGTTTAACCCCCTGATCACCCGGCAGGTGTCATTTGTGACTAATAACTGTTAGGGCAGTTAGGGTTAGCCCCCTTTAGTTCTAAGGTACCCCCCTAACCCCCCCAATAAAGGTTTAACCCCGTGATCACCCCCCGTCGCCAGTGTCACTAAGGCTGGGTTCACATTGCAGCGGTTTATGAGAACGGATGTGATTCGCACCGCACTGCAGTGCAAATCACATCCGATCTCTGTGCGATTCGAGTTCAGCTATACAGATAGTATGGCTGAATTCGTGTCGCACCCGCCGCAAACTCGCACGGGACCCTTTTTTTGGTCCGCAGCAGAATCGGATCGCATGGGTGTTCACACCATGCGATCCAAGTTTGCAGATCGCACTGCGATATGCGAACTGATCTGGGGGTGTCATTAACATTTCACTGACACTCCCAGCAGTTCGCATAGGGCAGTGTGAACTGCCGCCGGGAGGCATGCGATGCGGGAACCCGCCGCGCATTCGTGGCGTTCCCGCATCGCTCCAGTGTGAACCCAGCCTAATAAGCGATCGTTTTTCTGATCGCTGTATTAGTGTCACAGGTGACGCTAGTTAGGCAGGTAGGTATTTAGGTTCGCCGCAGCTTTTTATAGCGCCAGGGACCCCCATATACTACCGCATAAAGCCCCCTGATTGCCCCCTAGTTAACCCTTTCACCAGTGATCACCATATAACTGTTACAGGTGACGCTGGTTGGTTAGTTATTTTTTTATAGTTTCAGGGCACCCGCCATTTATTACCTAGTCTCACTAGTGTACCCCTAAATTTAGGGGTGTCTACTTTCTAAAATGGGGTCATTTGGGGGGGGGGGGGTTTGTGCCATCTTGGCATTTTATGGCCTTCAAAACTGTAACGCCCTTAGAAAGCCTGAAGGCGGTGCTTGGTTTTTGGGGCCCCGTACGCGGCTAGGCTCCCAAAAAGTCCCACATATGTGGTATCCCCGTACTCAGGAGAAGCAGCAGAATTTATTTTGGGGTGTCATTTCACATATGCCCATGGCATGCGTGAGCAATATATCATTTAGTGACAACTTTGTGAAAAAAAAAAAAAGTTTGTAATTTTCCCGCAACTTGTGGCAAAATATAAAATATTCCATGGACTCAACATGCCTCTCAGCAAATAGCTTGGGGTGTCTACTTTCTAAAATGGGGTCATTTGTGGGGGTTTTGTGCCATCTTGGCATTTTATGGCCTTCAAAACTGTAATAGGTAGTGAGAAGTGAACTCAAAAAATTACGCCCTTAGAAAGCCTGAAGGCGGTGCTTGGTTTTCGGGGCCCCGTACGCGGCTAGGCTCCCAAAAAGTCCCACATATGTGGTATCCCCGTACTCAGGAGAAGCAGCAGAATTTATTTTGGGGTGTCATTTCACATATGCCCATGGCATGCATGAGCAATATATCATTTAGTGACAACTTTGTGAAAAAAAAAAAATAAAAAAAAAAGTTTGTAATTTTCCCGCAACTTGTGGCAAAATATAAAATATTCCATGGACTCAACATGCCTCTCAGCAAATAGCTTGGGGTGTCTACTTTCTAAAATGGGGTCATTTGTGGGGGTTTTGTGCCATCTTGGCATTTTATGGCCTTCAAAACTGTAATAGGTAGTGAGGCGTGAAATCAAAAATTGACGCCCTTAGAAAGCCTGAAGGCGGTGCTTGGTTTTCGGGGCCCTGTACGCGGCTAGGCTCCCAAAAAGTCCCACATATGTGGTATCCCCGTACTCAGGAGAAGCAGCAGAATTTATTTTGGGGTGTCATTTCACATACGCCCATAGCATGTGTGAGCAATATATCATTTAGTGACAACTTTGTGTAAAAAAAAAAAAAAAATTTTTTTTTTGTCATTATTCAATCGCTTGAGGCAAAAAAATAAAATATTCAATGGGCTCAACATGCCTCTTATCAATTTCCTTAGGGGGTCTACTTTCCAAAATGGGGTCATTTGGGGGGGTTTTGTACTGCCCTGTCATTTTAGCACCTCAAGAAATGAGATAGGCAGTCGTAAACTAAAAGCTGCGTAAATTCCAGAAAACGTACCTTAGTTTGTAGATGTGACAACTTTTGCGCAAACCAATAAATATACAATTATTGACTTTTTTTTTACCAAAGACATGTGGCTGAATACATTTTGGCCTAAATGTATGACTAAAATTGAGTTTATTGGATTTTTCTAATAACAAAAAGTAGAAAATATCATTTTTTTTCAAAATTTGCGGTCTTTTTACGTTTATATCGCAAAAAATAAAAATCGCAGAGGCAATCAAATACCATCAAAAGAAAGCTCTATTTGTGGGAAGAAAAGGACGCAAATTTTGTTTGGGTACAACATTGCATGACCGCGCAATTACCAGTTAAAGCAGCGCAGTGCCAAAGTGTAAAAAGACCTCTGGTCATTTACCAGCAAAATGGTCCGGTCTGAAAGTGGTTAACCACTTGACCACTGGGCACTTAAACACCCTTAATAACCAGACCAATTTTCAGCTTTCGGTGCTCTTGCATTTTGAATGACAATTACTCAGTCATGCAACACTGGACCTATATGAAATTTTTGTCCTTTTTTTCACACAAATGGAGCTTTCTTTTGGTGGTATTTAATCACCGCTCGGTTTTTTATTTTTTGTGCTATAAAAGAAAAAATACCGAAAATTTTGTAAAAAAATGCATTTTTCTTTGTTTCTGTTAGAAAATTTAGCAGATTAGTAATTTTTTCTTCATAAATTTTGGCCAAAATTTATACCACTACATATCTTTGGTAAAAATAAGTACAAATTGGTGGATATTATTTGGTCTTTGTGAAAGTTATAGAGTCCACAAGCTATGGTGCCAATGTCTGAAAATTGATCACACCTGAAGTACTGACGGCCTATTTCAATTCTTGAGACCCTAACATGCCAGAAAAGTACAAATACCCCCCAAATGACCCCTTTTTGGAAAGAAGACATTCCAAGGTATTTAGTAAGAGGCATGGTGAGTTTTTTGAAGTTGTCATTTTTTCCCAAAATTATTTGCAAATCAAGATTTTTTTTACTTTTTTTTTTTCGCAAAATTGTCATATTATCAGTTTATTTCTCACACACAGCATATGCATACCACAAATTACACCCCAAAACACATTCTGCTATTACTCCCGAGTACGGCGATACCACATGTGTGAGACTTTTACACAGTGTGGCCACATACAGAGGCCCAACATGCAGGGAGCGCCATCAGGCGTTCTGGAGCACCCAGGACAATTCTGACATTTCTCTCCTACATGTAAAAATCATCATTTATTTGCTAGAAAATTACATAGAACCCCAAAACATTATATGTGTTTTTTTAGCAAACACCCTGGAAAATACAATGGTGGTCTTTGCAACTTTTTATCTCGCACTGTATTTGCGCAGTAATTTTTCGAATGCTTTTTTTTTGGAAAAAAAAACTGTTTTGTGCTTAAAAAAAAAAAAAACACAGTAAAGTTAGCCCAATTTTTGCATAATGTGAAATATGAAGTTACGCTGAGTAAATAGATACCTAATATGTCAATCTTCAAAATTGCACACGCTCGTGGAATGGCGCCAAACGTCGCTACTTAAAAATCCCCATAGGCGACGATTTAATTTTTTTTTACTGGTTATATGTTTTGAGTTACAGAGGAGGTCTAGGGCTAGAATTATTGCTCTCGCTCTAACGTTCGCAGCGATACCTCACATGTGTGGTTTGAACACCGTTTTCATATGTGGGCGGGACTTACGTATGCATTCGCTTCTGCATGCGAGCACATGGGGACAGGGGCCCTTAAAAAAAAGAAAAAAATGTTATTGTTCATTTTACTTTATTTATTTTAGTTTGACATTTTTTTCCCCAAAAATAATTTTTTTGATCACTTTTATTCCTATTACAAGGAATGTAAACATCCCTTGTAATAGAAAAAAAAAGATTCTGGCTTTGATCGTATTAGCGATTCGGTAGAAGCAACGGAGGGCGGCGGGAGTGGGGGGGGGAAGATGTCTATGGCTGGGTATTGCAGGGTATCACCGACTATGGCTGGGTATCTCAGAGTATGGCTGGGTATCTCAGAGTATGGCGGGGTATCTCAGAGTATGGCGTTGCAGAGTATTGCGTTGCAGAGCATTGCAAGGTATTGGCGGGTGTTGCAGAGCATTGCAGAGTGTTGCAGGGTATTGGCGGGTGTTGCAGAGCATTGCAGAGTGTTGCAGGGTATTGGCGGGTGTTGCAGGGTATTGCAGAGTGTTGCAGGGTATTGCAGAGTGTTGCAGAGCATTGCAGAGTGTTACAGGGTATTGCGGAGTGTTGCAGGGTATTGCGGAGTGTTGCAGAGCATTGCAGAGTGTTGCAGGGTATTGCAGAGTGTTGCAGGGTATTGCGGAGTGTTGCAGGGTATTGCAGAGTGTTGCAGGGTATTGCGGAGTGTTGCAGGGTATTGCGGAGTGTTGCAGAGCATTGCAGAGTGTTGCAGGGTATTGCAGTGTGTTGCAGGGTATTGCAGAGTGTTGCAGGGTATTGCGGAGTGTTGCAGAGCATTGCAGAGTGTTGCAGGGTATTGCAGAGTGTTGCAGGGTATTGCGGAGTGTTGCAGAGTGTTGCAGGTTATTGCGGAGTGTTGCAGGGTATTGCAGAGTGTTGCAGGGTATTGCAGGGTATTGCGGAGTGTTGCAGGATATTGCGGAGTGTTGCAGGGTATTGCGGAGTGTTGCAGGTTATTGCAGAGTGTTGCAGGGTATTGCAGAGTATTGCAGAGTAATGCAGAGTGTTGCAGGGTAATGCAGAGTAATGCAGAGTAATGCAGAGTAATGCCAGGGTATTGCAGAGTGTTGGCAGGGAAGGGGTTAATTTTCGGTGAGCAGCGATGTGGACACTGCAGATGCAGCCCACATCGCTGCTGACACCGATCTCTTCCCCCTCCGCTGTACCGATCGGTACAGAGAGGGGGAGGGAGGAACCGGCGTCATAACATGACGCCGGTTTGTTTACAAGTGATCACTCCGTCATTTGACGGAGCGAACACGTGGTAAACGGCCGCGATGAGCGGGCGTTTACCGTGATTCATGATGCGCCGGGTCCACTGGACCCAGCGGTCACGGATGCTCTCGTGTGCGCGCCCCAGGGAGCGCGCGAGAGCAGAATTCTGGGAGGCCGTTAATTAACGGCCTCTCAGAGTTAAACAACCGCCCTGAAGCCGTTAATCGGCAATGGGCGGTTGTTAAGTGGTTAAATGTTGTACCTGGGGGGTGTTTATAGTATGCCTGTAAAGTGGCGCATGTTTCCCATGCTTTGAACAGTCTGAGAGCAAAATGACATTCCTAAAGGAAAAAAAAAATCATTTAAAACTGCTCGTGGCTATAATGAATTGTCGGTCCTGGCAATACACATGAAAGTTCATTGATAAAAACGGAATGGGATTCCCCCATAGTCCATTATCAGGCCCTTTGGGTCTGGTATGGATATTAAGGGGAACCTCAAACCAAGATTTTAAAAAAGAGAGCGACCCCCCCTCCTGAACCGTACCAGGCCACATTCCCTCAACATTGGGAGGATGTTTACGTAAACGGGGGACCCCGCCCCCCTCTGACACCACAGGGGAAGCAATAGGGAAGTTCCCATGTGTCAGAAGGGTGTGGAATCACCAGGTGGCCCCACCCTCAGTTATATAAGAGCTGTCACCTGAACAGAAGCATCACACAGCGGGAACCCCCCCATTGAGGCGGATCGTCCGGAGGACGAAGTGGGGAAGAAGAAGCCGGAGAAAAATGCTGGAGGAGAAGACCAGAGGAAGTTAGTGGAAGAAGCAGGGGAAGAACAAGATGGAGGAAAAAGAAGAAAACTGAAGGAAGACCACAAGTGGGGAAAGAAGAAGTTAATAAAGGAATTGTCCAAAAATGGCTGTTGACTTTTTTAACATTTTTGACACTTTTTTTGTGAAATGGTAGGGGTACCCCATTACCAATTCACAAGCAGTGATCTGGGAGTCACCTTGTTAAAGGGGGCTTCCAGATTCTGATAATCCCCCCACCCACAGACCCCCACAACCACCGGCCATAGTTGTGGGGATGAGGCCCTTGTCCCCATCAACATGGGGACATCCTCCCCATGTTGAGGACATGTGGACTGGTATGATTTAGGAGGGGGTTCTCTCTCGCCCCCCCTTTTACTGTGGCCTGCCAGGTTGCGTGGTCAGATAAGGGTCTGGTATGGATTTTGAGGGGGACCCCCACGCCATTTCTTTTACATTTTGGCGTGGGGTTTCCCTTAATATCCATATCAGACCTGAAGGGCCTGGTATGGATTTTGAGGAGCCCCCACACCATTTAAAAAAAAAAAATGGTGCAGGGTTCCCCTTAATATCCATACCAGACCTGAAGGGGGAATCCCATGCTGTTTTTATCAATGAACTTTTATGTATATTGCCAGGACCGACAATTCATTATAGCGGCAAGTACTTTTAAATGATTTTTTTCCCTTTAGAAATGTAATTTTGCTCTCAGACCATGGGAAACATGCACCACTTTACAGGCATATTATAGACACCCCCAGGTACAAAATTTAATATTTCACTTTTATTGTTTGACTTTAAGCATTATTAAAATAACTGCCCCCGAAAAAATTGAAGTTTTTAAAACTTTTTTTGCATTGATACATGTCTCCTGGGGCAGGACCCGGGTCCCCAAACACTTTTTAGGACAGTAACTTGCATATTAGCCTTTAAAATTATCACTTTTGATTTCTACCATAGACTTTTAAAGGCTTTTGAATTTCCCGCAAACACCCTAAATTGTTTGCTATTTGGCGAACAGGCAATGTTCAAGTTGAACTCCTTTTCGATCCAAACATAAAGCTCATCTCTATTTAACAATAAAAAAAATTGAAAAATGCAAATATGAATAACAAATATATATGTAAAAATTATAAAGTCCACTTTTGTAGTCCCAAAAAAAGTAACAACAGCAGAAAGGATAATCCTCTTCATGTGTACACCACCATGTGCACTGATTTATATCATGCAATGTGAGGTTCCCCTTCACCAGATGTGCCCTCACCCAGAATATATGACCATTGGTATGGTCTAACCAAGCCTCTGATCCACACAAAGTCATCCTCTTTAATTTCCAAATAGTTTGCCGATGAAGGTTATATCGACTTCCTCTTTAAATGCTCCTCCACTCAGCCAAGGCACCATAGAGAAATAAACACTATACATAGTACTTTATCTTTTAAAATAACCAGTTTTTATTGCACACACTTGAGTTAAAAACACTAACATGTTCCTGGTGCTTACAGTGTACTAGCCAATATCAGCATGCAATAAGTATGAATCTTCAGGAAAAACAATATATAGTCCGAAATGTTTGCTTTACCATGCTATACTCATCTCTCCTCATCTCTCAGTGTGTTGTGATGTCAGCAAGCCCCTCCCCTACACGTTACACCACAGGTTTATGTGGTTTCCTCGGGGGGTTGTGATAGAACGCCATGTCACACCAACTCTTATATATATGAAGCGCACTACTCCCTTGGGAGCTGCTAGTAGTTCATACAGTACGGTTGGTTTTACCCCAGCTTCTTCCACCCCCGCTGTAGTAAAGCACAGACACATGTAGAACTGTTAAAAACTTTAACTTTATTCCAGATTCCCGCAGGTACTATCACCTCAGTGATGCACAGAATAGGAGTTACCTCTGGACTTGAATGTGTGAGTGACAGTCCCTCTCCTTTAGTGAGCTGACACACGTGCCCCTCTGAAAAGCATGTGGTACTATGAAACCCTAGCAGTCCCAGGCCTCATGTGCCTTCTCCTCCTGCCCTTTTCTTCCCAGGCCAGTTTAGGAAAGGTCCAGGCCAACCCTGGTTTACTCCGGTCAGTTTGCAGCTACTTCTTGCTTTGGAACATGGTGGAAACTAGGTATGAGCCGAACACCCCCCGGTTCGGTTCGCACCAGAACTTTCGAATGGACCCCGCGTTCGTTACGAACGTTAGAACCCCATTGAAGTCTATGGGACTCGAACGTTCGAAATGGAAAGTGCTAATTTTAATGGCTAATATGCAAGATACTGTCCTAAAAAGGGTTTGGGGACCTGACTCCTGCCTCTGGGGACATGGGTCAATGCAAAAAAAAGTTTTAAAAACGTCCATTTTGGCGGGAGCACTGATTTTAATGACGATTAAAGTGAAAAAAAGTGAAATATTCCTTTAAATATGGTGCCTGGGGGGTGTCTGTAGTATGCCTGTGAAGTGCCACGTGTTTCCCGTGTTTAGAACAGTCCCTGCACAAAATGACATTAAACGGAAATAACACCATTTAAAACTGCTTGCGGTTTTAATGTTATATCTGGTTCCTGCAATATGGTTGAAAATCATTCAGAAAAATAGCATGGGTAGCCCTCCCTGCCCATTACCAGCCTATTTGGGTCTTGTACCCATATTAAAAAAAGGAAATGCGTGTGGCCCCCAGGCCCTATATACACAGAACAGCAGTATACAGGCGGTGCAAACAAGACAGGGACTGTGTAGGTTTGTTGTGTTAAGTTGAATCTGTTTGTAATTTTCAACTGGTACATTTTTAAAGTGTAGCTCCAGTCAAAAAAACGATTTTTAAGCTTTTTGGAAAACATAGGGAAGGGTTATCACCCCTGTATAATTTGTTTTGTCGTCCACCTTTTTTCATCTCACTTGCTGTTGTCTCCTTCCGTTTGCAAGTAGGAGATGTTTGTAAGTTGGATGTTTGAAAGTAGGGGCCTGCCCTATATGCTCTTCAGAAATGGCGGAACAAGGTGTTGGTTTTGCCACAACATTGTAAGCCCTCAAAGTGACTCTTGGTGGGCGCTGGAGCGCCCTGCTGTGAACGATTATATCAAGAATTGTAATTACATGCCATTGTTGAACAGTGGTAGAAAAATTGACCTTTGGTGGTTGTGGTGCTGGTGCCACAACACTATAAGTCCTCACCGTTACTCTGGGTGGGCACAGGAAGGGGCCCTCCTGTGAAATATTATATCAAGAATTGTAATTACATGTCCCTGTTAAACAGGGGCAGAAAAATTTGGCCTTAGGCACTGCTGCTGGTGCCACCACACTGCAACCTCTTCCATATACTCTAGTTTTTTTGCTGGAATTAGCCCTGCTGCAAAGGATTGCATCAAAAATTGTACCTAAACGCCCCTGTTAAACAGGGGCAGAAAAATTGGGCCTTAGGCACTGGTGCTGGTGCCACCACACTGCAACCTCTGCCATATACTCTAGTTTTATTGCAGGAATTAGCCCTGCTGCAAAGCATTGCATCAAAAATTGTAATTAAACGCCCCTGTTAAACAGGGGCAGAAAAATTGGGCTGCTGGCATCACCCAGAACCAAAAATGTTCTTCCAACATATCAGCGGAGGAGGAAGAGGATAGACAATCAACATAACAGGACAGTCACTCAGCATCAGCATAGGCAGTCTTGAAGGGATGTGGTATTTCAAAAAAAATTATTCGGTTACATCAGCTTCAGGTGCTTGGTAGCTGTGGGTGATCCAAGACTGATTCATCTTGATGAAGGTCAGTCGATCAACTGATTCGGTGGACAGGCGCACCCTGTGAACGGTAACAAAGCCACCAGCAGCACTGAAGGTGCGTTCCCAAAGAACGCTGGATGCAGGACAGGCCAATAGCTCAATTGCATACTGTGCAAGCTCTGGCCAGTGATCCATCCTCAAGACCCAGTAAGCCAGAGGATTTTCGGTGGGAAAGGTGTCCAAGTCTGACCTTGCCCCTAGGTATTCCTGCACCATGTAAATTAGACGCTGGCGATGGGTGCTGGAACCAATCATACCTTGGGGCTGCGAAGTAAAAAATTGTCTGAAAGCATCAGTCAGACGGCCACCTTCTCCACCGCTCCTTCTGACCGATGCCTCAGCAACACGTTGTCCAGGACCAGGAGTTTGTAACCTCCCAGTCTCTGGGAACGCATTGCACAGAGCTTTCTGCAAGGCCTCCCGGAGATGTCTCATCCTCTGCTCCCTCTGCGATGGCAAGATAAGGTCGGCAACCTTACCCTTGTACCGTGGATCAAGGAGAGTGGCCAGCCAGTAATGGTCCCTCTCCTTGATCCAAAGAATACAAGGATCCTTCCGCAGGCTTTGCAGGATCAGGGAGGCCATGCAGCGTAGGTTAGCTGAGGCATTCGGTCCAGAGTCCTCTGGGTCACTAAGGACAACATGATCCGCAGCTACCTCCTTCCAGCCACGTACAAGTCCACGGGTTTCTTGGGACTGTAAATCATCCCTATAAGACTGCTGCTGCTGCTGCTGCTGATGCTGAGTGCCAGCCTCCACCTCCATGCTGACACAATCATCCTCCTCCTCCTCTTCCTCCTCCTCATCCTCTTCCTGTGTGATGGGTGGCACAGCAGGAACACTGTCTGGATAAAGGGGGCCTTGAGAGGCAAGGAAGTCCTCCTCTTCCTGCCTCTGTTCTGCCTCAAGTGCCCTGTCCATTATTCCACGCAGCGTATGCTCCAAGAGGTGGACAAGAGGTACAGTGTCACTGATGCATGCACTGTCACTGCTCACCATCCTTGTGGCCTCCTCAAACGGTGACAGGACAGTGCATGCATCCCTGATCATGCCCCACTTGCGTGGTGAGAAAAAACCAAGCTCCCCTGACCCTGTCCTGGTGCCGTAGTCGCACAGGTACTCATTGATGGCCCTCTGCTGCGTGTGCAGCCGCTGCAGCATGGCCAATGTTGAGTTCCATCTGGTGGGCATGTCACATATAAGGCGGTTCTTGGGCAGGTTCAACTCCTTTTGGAGCTCAGCCAGCCGAGCACAGGCATTAAATGATCGGCGGAAATGCACACAGACTTTCCTGGCCTGCTTCAGGACATCATGTAAGCCGGGGTACCTGCCCAAGAACCGCTGCACCACCAGGTTAAGGACGTGAGCTACACAGGGCACATGGGTCAGTTGTCCCTGTCGGAGGGCGGAGAGGAGGTTGGTGCCATTGTCGCAAACCACCATTCCTGGCTTAAGCTGGCGTGGCGTCAACCACCTCTCGGCCTGCCCCTGCAGAGCTGACAAAACATCCGCCCCAGTGTGGCTCCTGTCCCCCAAACAAACCAGCGCAAGCACGGCATGGCATCGTTTTGCCTGCGTACTTGCGTAGCCCCTGGAACGCCTACGGAGCACCGATGGTTCTGAGGACAGAGCACTGGAAGAGGCCATGGAGGAAGAAGAAGAGGAGGGGGTGGAGGAGAGAGGTGTGTCACAACCAATAGTAGCATTTTGTAAGCGTGGTGGTGGAACAACCTCCAACACTACTGCACCTTGTCCTGCATCCTTCCCAGCAGCCAGAAGAGTGACCCAATGGGCCGTGAAAGACAGGTAACGTCCCTGTCCATGCCTGCTGGACCATGAGTCAGCGATACCGCTGACCGCCCTGTCCAGCGAGGCAAGGACATTGCCTTCCACATGCTGGTAGAGAGCCGGAATCGCCCTCCGTGAGAAAAAGTGGCGTTTGGGGACCTGCCACTGAGGAACCGCACATTGTACAAACTCACGGAAGGGGGCCGAGTCTACCAACTGAAAAGGCAGCAGTTGAAGTGCTAGCAATTTAGCCAAGCTAGCATTCAACCGCTGGGCATGTGGATGGCTGGGAGTAAACTTCTTCCGCCGGTCCAGCAGCTGGGGCAGGGACATTTGCCTGCTATAATCGGACGTGGGTGTACCGCTAGCAGAGTTCCCGGAAGCACTTGGCTGTGACACACCTAATTCTACACCTTCATTCCTCTCAGAGCAGGTTTCAGAGAGGACTGAAGGTCTAGTGGGGTTGGAGATCCCAGCTGATGAGGAGCAAGGAGAGGTCCGCTTTGTTCTTTGGTGTGGGTCTTTGAGGTACACTTGCCAACGAGCTGCATGGCAGGTCAACATATGTCTGGTCAAGCATGTGGTGCCCAAGCGGCTGATGTTTTGGCCACGTGAGATACGCTTGAGACATATGTTGCAAATAGCAGCAGTGCGATCTGATGCACTCGTCTCAAAAAAGGCCCACACCAAAGAACTTTTAGAATAACGCGCAGAGGCAGCGCTCTGCACAGGCGGAGCTCTGCGGTGTGATTCAGTCGGTGTGCTGCCCCTAAGCTGGCCCCCGGAGGGCATCCTGCCTCGTTGGACATGTGCCTCCTCCTCCTCCTCCTCTTCCTCCCTCCTTCCAGGCACCCACGTGGAGTAAGTGCCCTCATCATCCCCTCCCTCTTCATCGCTGTAGCAAACCTGGCAGTATGCTGCAGCTTGTGGAACATGACTGCCAGATTGCTGTCCTTCTTGAGCATCCCCTCTCTCTGCTCTCACGCTACTGCCTTCCTCTAGCTGAGTGTCATCATCAGAGCCCACCAAACACTGGGCATCCTCCTGGAGCATGTACCCAACACTGTGCTCAAAGAGTTCAGGAGACTCCTCAGGAGGACGTGGTGGGTCTAGGGAAGGAGTCACTGATGATGACATTGAGAGGAGGGAAGACGATGCATTGGCAGCTGCTTTGCTACTACCCTGAGACTGGGTGAGAGAGGATGAGGAGGATGAAGAGGGCTTGGTCATCCACTCTACCAAGTCATTGGCATGTTGTGGTTCAACATGTCCAGCTGCAGAAAAGAAGGACAAGCATGTCCCATGGCCACGTGCTGATGACAATGCACCGCGTCCACGACCAGCACTGTTGTCTCTAGACACAGAGCCTGCTTGCCCTCTTTTATCGGCTCGCGCCTGTCTGCCTCTCCTTGCTGGCCTTCCAGACATGGTAATGGCCTGAAGGGAGTTGGGTAAAACAGTAGTTGGGTAGTTTATATTGTGCTGGAGGCACATAACACCCACTAACTCCTGCAGATGCCTTTTTTATAGAACAGCAGAGATAAAGGGGTATATACAGATGTATACTGTGCTGTGCTGGAGGCACACACAACTTCCAATAACTCCTGCAGATGGCAATTGGGCTCAAATAGAGAACAGCTATGTAGGTGGATATAGCGATATGTACTGGGTACAGAGCACGCAGACAGCACGCACTATCTCCTAACACTACTGACTGCAAGCGCTATTATTAAAGATGGATCACTAGCTATATAGGTGAGGTGAATATCGCGGTGTATACTGCGGTCAGGGCACGCAGACAATAACCAGAAAATAGCAGAGATAAAGGGGTATATACAGATGTATACTGTGCTGTGCTGGAGGCACACACAACTTCCAATAACTCCTGCAGATGGCAATTGGGCTCAAATAGAGAACAGCTATGTAGGTGGATATAGCGGTATGTACTGGGTACAGAGCACGCAGACAGCACGCACTATCTCCTGACACTACTGACTGCAAGCTCTATTATTAAAGATAGATCACTAGCTATATAGGTGAGGTGAATATAGTGGTCTATACTGCGGTCAGGGCACAGACAATAACCACTACACAACAGCAAGATAGGAAATCAGCCAAAAACGATCGGTGTGTACTGTGTTGAAGGTACACAGAACACCCACTGCTTCAGATGCCAACACACTACACGAGGCCGCCTCAATGGCGGCCTTATATAGTGTGGGGCGTGCACTACACAGCCTGAGCTATGATTGGCCACAGGCAGGATGCCTGTGGCCAATCATGGCTCTCCTCGCTGCTGGCGCTGAGATTGGCCAAGCATGCGGAGTCACAGTGCATGCTTGGCCAATCATGAGCCAGCAATGCACTGCGCCATCCCAGTGCATTGTGGGCCGTGCGCGCCACACGAATTTTGACGCGAACGGACCAAGTGTTCGGATTTCGCCGAACGGACGAACAGCCAATGTTCGAGTCGAACGGACGAACAGCCAATGTTCGAGTCGAACGTACGTTCGACTCGAACACGAAGCTCATCCCTAGTGGAAACCTTCCAGTTCTGGAGTCTCTGAACCTCCATCACCTTCCGGCGAAGATCTGTGGCTTTCCAGCACTGGAATCTCTGAACTTCCAGGCCTTCCAGGCCTTGGCCTTAACATCACATCTTTCTGCCTGTGTGGATTAGTTCTCTTCCCATCTCCAACTCCCCAGGGAACATGTGACCCCAGTGTATATGTATGAGCCCCACCCCTGACCAAGCAAATTAACGATTGGACAAGGACCCATACACACTGCCTGTCCTTCAGAGCCTGACCCACCCTCTCGCCAGAAGATTCCTCCACTGGCAATTTAACCTAACGTCTAAACTAATAGCACCCACGTAAAGTGGTGGGCGCTACATATATGTATTGATAACCTGTGATACTCAAGGGGTGGTCTATTCTATTAGATGTCCATGTAATTATTTATATATTGGGAGGACCAATGCATTAAAAGACAGAATAAAGAAATATATGCAAAATATTAGTAAGGGATATTAAAAACATTTCCTTTCTAATCATTTCCATATTGTACAAAATTAGAATGTTAGGGCTTTACAATTCTGGGGAACAGAGGCATATCAACAATATCGACAACAACATCAGGGAATTGAGTAATGGTGGATCCATGAACCCAATACCCTGGCTCTCAATGGCTTGAATAAGTGATTTGACATCACATGCGTTGTCAGTAATTCATATGATTGTTTATTCTCTAGAATGTTTTAAATTGAATTCATTTATGGTATTTTATGTACCTTAGATGAGGGAATAATCATGATACTAAAAGAAAGCGATGGTCATGTGAATTCGGTTCATCTCTATATAATACATGGGGAATTTTGTGGGTCACGTCAAGTAGGATAATGGGGGCATATGCGATTAATTCTAGATTTCAGATATTTTTAATTAGTATGGATTATATTGATAATTATAAGCTAGATTATTTGTTATAGTTTGCATTTTGTTTATAGTTTACATTTTAAATATACATTTTTGACATGAATGAAGTCATTTTTTTTTATTATTACATTTATATGCACTTTTATATGAGGTCCATATCAGGTGTGTGATGGTAATATGGGTAGGCTATTTATTTGAGTATAGATTTTAGTTATGTGATATTGGGGGATGTCTAGCTCAGTGAAAGATGTGTTTTCAGTGAGTTCACAGCCAACTGGAGCTTCAGTTTAATGGGATGGTAGCCCACTTTTGTTGAAAGTAACACAGATTAAAGTTCACGCATGCATGGGTTGCCCACACAGGGGTTCTTCACCCAAAAATTACAACACAAACAAAAATGCCAAGCCATCTGGCTCTCAAGGCTCACTCAGCCTTGGTCGCAGAACAAAGCCACGATGGCCCACTCCTGGCCTCTAGGAAGGGGTTCTCCTGATACTCCAGGCTTTCATACTCCTCCAAGATTCACGGTCCCCTCTGGTCCCCAGGACTCTCTCTTCCAGTTGTCTCAGCTATGGTCTCCCCGACTCTCTCAGCTGACCCAACTCTCTCAGTCCACTAACCTGAAACCTCTCCCACATGGAGTGCCGTCTCAAGGATATTGCCTTGGTTCTCAAATGGTAGCAGACCTCCCTCCTGGCTGCAGCAACTTCTCCAACACCAACTGGCTTTCATACTCTTCCAAGATTCACGGTCCCCTCTGGTCTCCTGGACTCTCTCTTCCAGTTGTCTCAGCTATGGTCTCCCCGACTCTCTCAGCTGGCCCAACTCTCTCAGTCCACTGACCGGGAACCTCTCCCACATGGAGTGCTGTCTCAAGGATATTGCCTGGGTTCTCAAAAAGGTAGCAGACCGCCCTCCTGGCTGCAGCAACTTCTCCAACACCAACTGGCCTTCATACTCTTCCAAGATTCACGGTCCCCTCTGGTCTCCTGGACTCTCTCTTCCAGTTGTCTCAGCTATGGTCTCCCCGACTCTCTCAGCTGGCCCAACTCTCTCAGTCCACTGACCTGGAACCTCTCCCACATGGAGTGCTGTCTCAAGGATATTGCCTGGGTTCTCAAACGGTAGCAGACCGCCCTCCTGGCTGCAGCAACTGCTACAACACCAACTGGCTTTCATACTCCTCCAAGATTCATGGTCCCCTCTGGTCCCCAGGACTCTCTCTTCCAGTTGTCCCAGCTATGGTCTCCCCGACTCTCTCAGCTGACCCAACTCTCTCAGTCCACTGACCTGGAACCTCTCCCACATGGAGTGCCGTCTCAAGGATATTGCCTGGGTTCTTAAACGGTTGCACACCTCCCTCCTGGCTGCAGCAACTTCTCCAACACCAACTCCCCTGAGCTAAGCTCAGATCTGCCTTATAATGAGTATGTGCAACTGGACACACACACAACCTGCAGACCACACGACTGAAGACTCCAACCCTCCCAATGCTCCTTGAACTCTTCAAGTTTCCAGCCCCAATCCAGACTTACAAAATCCAGAGAAGACTTAAAGCATTTCTCTGCTCCCCAATCTTCTGCTGGAACTTCTCAAACTGCCTCTTTGAGAATCCTGTGTTCATTTTACACTCATTTTCACAGAGGCAGGGTCTCTCACTCTCACAGTAAGTATTCACTGGAAAGCCAGAATACACTATATTACCAACAGTACACACACAAGAACGTTAATCCCAGTCTTAGTACTTAGAGTTCAATATTGAGTTGGCCCACCCTTTGCAGTTATAACAGCTTCACTCATCACGGAAGGCCGTCCACAAGGTTTAGGAGTGTGTCTATGGGGATGTTCTTCCAGAAGTGCATTTGTGTGGTCAGAGAGTGATGTTGGACCGGAAGGCCGGGCTCACATTCTCTGCTCGAATTCATCCCAAAGGTGTTCTATCGGCTTGAGGACTCTGTGCAGGCCAGTCAAGTTTCTCCACCCCAAACTCGCTCATCCATGTCTTTATAAACCTTGCTTTGTGCATTGGTCCAAATCATTTGGTGGAGGGGGGATTATGATGTAGGTTCTTTTTTTAGGGGTTGGGCTTGGCCCCTTAATTTTAGTAGAGGGAACTCTTAAGGCGTCAGCATACCAAGACATTTTGGACAATTCCATGCTCCCAACTTTGTGGGAACAGTTTGGGGACGGCCCCTTCCTGTTTCCGACATGACCACCCACCAGTGCACAAAGCAAGGTCCATAAAGACATGGATGAGCGAGTTTGGCCTGGAGGATCTGGCCTGCACAGATTCTTTGCCTCAATCAGATAGAACACCTTTGGGATGAATTACAGACTGCGAGCCAGACCTTCTCATCCACATCAGTGCCTGACCTCACAAATGTGCTTCTTCACATAGGTCCCATAGACACACTCCTAAATCTTGTGGATGGCCTTCCCAGAAGAGTTAAATCTGTTATAGCTGCAAAGGGCCAACTCAATATTGAACCCTACGGACTAAGACTGGGATGCCATTAAAGTTCATGTGATATGCGTGTAAAGCCAGAAATGCGAATATTTTTGGTAATATTCCATAGTGTATGCAAAGTATTCATCTATAACCATACTGAGATCAGGGAGCTTTTAGAAATAAGTTGTAAAGGCAGAAGTTGCATTCTATGAATTAAGATAAAAAAACCTTCTGTGTGTAGAAGCCTCCTCCAGCACCCCCTAATTAGTTACCTGAGCCCCATCTCTCTCCAGCAATGTCCACGAGTGTCTTAGCCATCAGGAACTCTGCTCCTGATTGGCTGAGACACAGCAGCAGTGCCATTGGCTCCCGTGGCTGTCAATCAAAGTCAGTTAGCCGATCAGGGGAGATAGGGGGCGAGTCAGTTTGGGGATCCGTGTCTGAATGGATACATGACTCGGCTCGGGTACTCCCATAGCAGGCTCCTTAAAGGGGTGTTTACATTAAGGGGGGTTACATTTTTAAAAGTCAGCAGCTACACTGTAGCTGCTGACTTTTAAGGACACTTACCTGTCCAGGGCGCAAGCGATGTCGCCCCCCCCCCCCAGACAGATAAGTCCCTCATATTGTGTCCCAGCGCTCTCCCAGCACAGAGAACGTGGTCTCATTGAGAGCCCCGGGCCCTTTGCTAACCATCGGAACCCAGAACGTCAGATTCCTGGTCACCTAAATGCTGTGGTAGCTTCTGATTGGCTATCACAGTGATCAGTCATTGTGAAGCCTGCCCCTGTGTTCTCTTTCTCTGTGAATGGATGACCGAGATACATTGTATCTTTCTCTGTCCTTGCAAAGATAGAAAAAAGTTTGTGTTTAAAAAAAAACACCTAGATCAAGATCAAATGACGTCCTTGGTATCTCGCCCCGCCTTTGGGCCCCTGGGGAGCGGCGATAGTGGATGAGGTGTGTCCCTTGGACACAGCCCAATAAAAATAGCTCTTTACCATTTGACCGGCTGTATCCAATCACAGCCGGTCACATGTATTGCCCACGTGCATAGCGCTCGTGCACACCCCTAGGGAGCGCACAGAGCAGCGATCGGAGACAAGGCTTGTCACTCTGACACAGCCCAACCCCGATCGCAGTAAAGAGCCAATGAAATTGGCTCTTTAGCATGTGACTGGCTGTGTTCAATCACAGCCAGTCACAGAATGTAAACAAACCGTGGTAACGAGATGTTACTGGGCTCTCCTCCTCACATATCAATCGTGTGTGAGAAGGAGATTGTGGTAAAATACTGTATCGTTAGCGCTTACAGTGTACACCAACCACACTGACTGCCCCCCATTAAAGATTACCTGTCATCACCCATCAAAGTACCTGTCACCACCCATCAGAGTACCTGTCATCACCCATCAGAGTACTCGAGTACCTGTCACAGCCCATCCGAGTACCCGAGTACCAGTCACAGCCCATCTGAGTACCCCAGTACCTGTCACCACCCATCAGAGTACCTGTCATCACCCATCATAGTACCTGAGTACCTGTCACAGCCCATCTGAGTACCCGAGTACCTGTCACAGCCCATCTGAGTATCCGAGTACCAGTCACAGCCCATCTGAGTACCTGTGTACCTGTCACGGCCCATCTGAGTACCCGAGCACCTGTCACAGTCCATCTGAGTATCCGAGTACCAATCACAGCCCATCTGAGTACCCGAGTACCAGTCACAGTCCATCTTAGTACCCGATTACCTGAGTACCTGCCATCTGAGTACCTGAGTACCTGTCACAGTATATCTGAGTACCTGAGTATCTGAGTACCTGTCACTGTTCATCTGAGTACCCGAGTACCTGAGTACCTGTCACAGTCCATCTGAGTACCCGGGTACCTGTCACAGTTCATCTGAGTATCCGAGTACCTGTCACAGTTCATCTGAGTACCCAATTACCTGAGTACCTGTCACAGCCCATCTGAGTACCTGTCACTGCCCATCTAAGTACCTGTCAGCACCCATCAGAGTACCACATTACTAGTCACCAGCCCATCAGAGTACCCGAGTACCTATCTGTAGCCCATCAGATTACCCGAGTACCTGTCGCCAGGCCATCAGAGTACCCGAATACCTGTCACCAGGCTATCAGAGTACCTGAATACCTGTCACCAGGCCATCAGAGTACCCGAGTACGTGTCACCAGGCCATCAGAGTACCCGAGTACCTGTTACCAGGCCATCAGCGTACCCGAGTATCTATCTCCAGCCGATAAGAGTACCCAAGTACCTTCCACCAGCCCATCTGAGTACCCGAGTACTTGTCTCCAGCTCAACAGAGTACCCGAGTACCTATCTGCATCCCATGCCTCATAGAATATACATTGGGGTGTTTGTTTTATAAAATGGGGTCATTTTGTGGGTAATTCCACTGTCCTGGTGCACCAGGACCTTCAAAAGTGTGATGGGTAGGAATGAAATGAGATGTGTAATGTATGCTCCTAGAACGCCTGAAGGTACTACTTCAATGTTGGGCCTCTCTAGGTGGCCAGGCTGTGTAAAAGTCTCACACATGTAGTATCGCCGTACTCGGGAGTAATAGCAGAATGTGTTTTGGGGTGTAATTTTTGCTATATACATGCTATGTGTTAGAAATATCTTATAAATTGACAACTTTGTGTAAAAAAAAAAAGATTTTCATTTTCTTTCCACGTTTTCTGAAGACTTGTGTAAAAAAAATGAACCGTTCAAAAGACTCATTATGCCTCATAAAATAGACGTTGGGGTATCTGCTTTCTAATATGGGGTCATTTTGAGGGTAATTCCACTGTTCTGGTGCTCCAGGGCCTTCACTAATGTAATAGGTCGTTAGGAAATTAGAGGTGTAATTTTATGCTCCTAGAACACCTGATGGTGCTCCCTGCATGTTGGGCCTCTCTGTGTGGCCAGGCTGTGTAAAAGTCCCACACACGTGGTATCACCATACTC
Organism: Lithobates pipiens; assembly: GCF_037356315.1. Lineage (NCBI taxonomy): Eukaryota > Metazoa > Chordata > Amphibia > Anura > Ranidae > Lithobates > Lithobates pipiens. Next base: position 9,090,438 of record NW_027507784.1, read on the forward strand.
AGGAGGAGTAGCAAAATGTGTTTTGAGGTGTCATTTTTGCTATGTACATGCTTTGAGTTAGAAATATCTTATAAACTGACCACTTTGTGTAAAAAAAAAAAAAATATGTTTTAATTTTATTTCCACGTGTTCTGAAGACTTGTAGAAAAAAAATAACCATTCAAAATACTCATTATGCCTCATAGAATAGATTTTGCGGTGTCTGCTTTCCAAAATGGGATCATTTTGTGGGTAATACCACTGTCCTGGGGCTCCAGGGCCTTCACAAATGTAATCAGTGTTTAGGAAATTAGAGGTGTAATTTTATGCTCCTAGAACACCTGATGGTGCTCCCTGCATGTTGGACCTCTGTATGTGGCCAGGCTGTGTAAAAGTCCCTGTCACAGTTTACCTGAGTACCCAAGTACCTGAGTACCTGTCACAGCCCATCTAAGTACCTGTCAGCACCCTTCAAAGTACCAGATTACCAGTCACCAGCCCATCAGAGTACCCAAGTACCTATCTGTAGCCCATCAGATTACCCGGGTACCTGTCACCAGGCCATCAGAGTACCCGAATACCTGTCACCAGGCCATCAGAGTACCCGAGTATGTGTCACCAGGCCATCAGAGTACCCGAGTACCTGTTACCAGGCCATCAGAGTAGCCGCGTATCTATCTCCAACCGATCAGAGTACCCAAGTACCTATCACCAGCCCATCAGAGTACCCGAGTACTTGTCTCCAGCACAACAGAGTACCTGAGTACCTATCTGCATCCCATGCCCCATAGAATATACATTGGTGTGTTTGCTTTATAAAATGGGGTCATTTTGTGGGTAATGCCATTGTCCTGGTGCACCAGGACCTTCAAAAGTGTGATGGGTAGGAATGAAATGAGATCAGGCATGTACTGACCATCGGGACTACAGGGAGTTTCCCGGTGGGCCGATGGCTCAGTGGGCCACTCTGATGTAAGGGGGCTGCTGATGGGACACACTGATGTAAGGGGGTGCTGATGGGACACTCTGATGTAAGGGGCCTGCTGATGGGACATTCTGATGTAAGGGGGCTGCTGATGGGACACTCTGATGTAAGGGGGCTGCTGATGGGACACTCTGATGTAAGGGGGCTGCTGATGGGACACTCTGATGTAAGGGGGCTGCCGATGGGACACTCTGATGTAAGGGGGCTGCCGATGGGACACTCTAATGTAAGGGGGTGCTGATGGGACACTCTGATGTAAGGGGGTGCTGATGGGACACTCTGATGTAAGGGGGTGCTGATGGGACACTCTGATGTAAGGGGGCTGCTGATGGGACACTCTGATGTAAGGAGGTGCTGATGGGACACTCTGATGTAAGGGGGCTGCTGATGGGACACTCTGATGTAAGGGGGCTGCTGATGGGACACTCTGATGTAAGGGGGTGCTGATGGGACACTCTGATGTAAGGGAGTGCTGATGGGACACTCAAAATGTAAGTGGGCTGGTCTGGATGAAGTCCAGGGCCAAATTTCTGTCCCAGTCCAGCCCTGAATGAGATGTGTAATGTATGCTCCTAGAACGCCTGAAGGTACTACTTCAATGTTGGGCGTCTCTAGGTGGACAGGCTGTGTAAAAGTCTCACACATGTGGTATCGCCATACTCGGAGGAGTAGCAGAATGTGTTTTGGGGTGTAATTTTTGCTATATACATGCTATGTGTTAGAAATATCTTATAAATTGACAACTTTGTGTAAAAAAAAAAAAGGATTTTCATTTTCTTTCCACGTTTTCTGAAGACTTGTGTAAAAAAAATGAACTGTTCAAAAGACTCATTATGCCTCATAAAATAGACAATGGGGTATCTGCTTTCTAACATGGGGTCATTTTGAGGGTAATTCCACTGTCCTGGAGCTCAAGGGCCTTCACTAATGTAATCGGTGTTTAGGAAATTAGAGGTGTAATTTTATGCTCCTAGAACACCTGAAGGTGCTCCCTGCATGTTGGACCTCTCTGTGTGGCCAGGATGTGTAAAAGTCTCACACATGTGATATCACCATACTCGGGAGGAGTAGCAAAATGTATTTTGGGGTGTAATTGGAAGTATGTATTTTCCGTGTGTGAGAAATAATTTGTTATTATGACAATTTTGTGAAAAAAAAAAAAAAAAAATTCTTAATTTTCCCAAGAATTGTGGGAAACAAATGACAATTTCAAAAAACTCACCATGACTGTCTACTTTTCAAAAAGGGGTCATTTGGGGGGTATTTGTACTTTCCTGACATTTCAGGGCCTCAAGAAATGAGATAGGCCGTCAGTGCATCAGGTGTGATCAGGTGTGATCAATTTTCAATGATTTGCACCAGAGCTTGTAGACTCTATAACTTTCACAGATTAAATAATATCCACTAATTTGGGTTATTTTTTGCCAAAGAGATGTAGCCCTATAAATTCTGACCCAAATTTATGAACACAAATGACTTATTTGCAAAATGTTATCATAGAAACTAAAAAAAAAAGTGTTTTTTTTTTCAACATTTTCACTCTTTTTTTTACTTATGTTACAAAAAAAATAAAAAAAATAAAAAACAGTGGTGATTAAATACCACCAAAAGAAAGCTCTATTTGTATGAAAAAAATAATAAACGTTTTGTTTGGGTACAGTGTTGCATGACTGAGTAATTGGCATTCAAAGTGTGAGAGCGCTGAAAGCTAAAAAAGCTTGGTCTGGGAAGGACGGTTGCATAAATGTCCTGTATTGAAGTGGTTAACCACTTGAGACCCGTGCTAGAGCCGAATGACAGCTACAGCGCGGACCTCCTTTGCCGGGACTACGTCTACTGACGTCGTCCCGTGCACGAGCGGCCTGCGCGTCCCCTGAGGGGCGCGCGCGGCTCGCTCTGTGATCGGCGAGTCTCCAAGCAAGGGGGCGATCCCGACCCCTTATCACGTGATCAGCTGTCAGCCAATGACAGCTGATCATGTGATACAACGGAGCCGGTAATCGGCATTTATTCCTCCTCGCGCTGACAGCGCGAGGAGAAAAAAAAAGAGCCGATCACCGGCGGCCGTGATCGGGACATCAGTCCCGATCACGGCCAGCCCTGCCAGTGCCCACCTGCCCCCTGCCAGTGCCACCTCATTAATAAATAAGTGCACCCCGTCAGTGCTACCCATCAGTGCCCATAGTGCCACCCAGCAGTGCCCACAGTGCCACCCAGCAGTGCCACCCAGCAGTGCCCACAGTGCCACCCATCAGTGCCCGCAATCTGCCTCAACAAAGGTGCTGCACCCCAGTGACACATATCCGTGCCCATCATTGTCATCTACCAGTGCCCATCAGTGCCCAGCAGTGCTGCCCATCAGTGCCCAGCAGTGCCACCTATCAGAGCCACCTATCAGTGCCACCTATCAGTGCCCATCAGTCCCATCTATCAGTGGTACCTATCAGTGCCCATCCATGCCACCCATCCGTGCCACCCATCTGTGCCACCCATCCGTGCCATCTTATCTGTGCCCATCTTTGCCCATCAGTGCTGCCTTATCTGTGCCCTGCGGTGCCGCCTTATCTGTGCCTATTAGTGCCGCCTTAACTATGCCTATCAGTGCCCACCAGTGCAGCCTATCAGTGCCCACCAATGCAGCCTATCAGTGCCCACCAATGCAGCCTATCAGTGCCCACCAGTGCAGCCTATCAGTGCCGCCATCAGCGCACTTCAATGAAGGAGAAAAATGACCTGTTTGCAAAATTTTATAACAAACTATTAAACATGATTTTTATTTTTTTGCATCTTTTTTTGTTTGTTTAGCAAAAAATAAAACTCCCAGCTGTGATTAAATACCACCAAAAGAAAGCTCTATTTGTGGGAAAAAAATGATAAAAATGTCATTTGGGTACAGTGTTGTATGCCCGCGCAATTGTCATTCAAAGTGCATCAGCGCTGAAAGCTGAAAATTGGTCTGGGACTGAGGGGGGTTTAAGTGCCCAGTAAGCAAGTGGTTAAAGAGATCGGGGGTCGCACCGCGTCCTGCCAAGACGGCGAGGCCGCAATCGCTGGCAGGCGGGAGCAGGCATTCGGGTGCGCTTTCATATGACGTCCACCCAGAACAAGAGCCACGCTGTGCCATCGTCATTTGGAGGTGGGCGGCGGCAAGTGGTTAAATTAGTGTCGGTGTATTTTAGGTAGGATAAAAATAAAAAAAAGCGAAATGCACACCTTTGTTTCTGGGCTGTACTCCGGGTGCAAACAACAACCAACATACACATATGTGGTATCACTGCGATCATTAGGAGCAGGAGAATTTGTTTTGGGTTGCTGTTTGGTGGTAGGTTATGGTAGTAGCAAGAAATAAACAGCTAAAATTAAAAATAATTTATATTTTTAATTCAATTTTGGACCAGCTTTCCTTTGCCCATTAAAAAAAATAAATAAATCAGGTGATATCTGTTACCATTTACCACTAGATGAAAGCCCAATTTGTCCTGAAAAAAAACAACAAAAAAAAACAAGGTGTAATCACAAAGTAGTTGTGATGGTCTGTACGATTTTAAAGCGGAGGTCCATCCTAAAATGGACCTTCCGCTCATTGGAATCCCCCCCCCCCTCCGGCGCCACAATTGGCACCTTTCAGGGGGGAGGGGGGTGCAGGTACCTGTACAGTACAGGTATCTGCACCCACTTCCGGGATAGCTCTCTGCGGAAAGGGGAGTAGATTACGCCCCTTTCCGAAAGTCCCCCGCTGCCTGCTGGGAAACACACAGATCCCAGAGACAGCGGGGACCATCCTTATTGCGCAGCGCGACTCGCGCATGCGCAGTAGGGAACCGGGAAATGAAGCCGAAAGGCTCCACTTCCTGATTCCCATACCCAAGATGGCGGCGGCAGCACCCGAGAGACGATCGAGAGATCGGCTTCGGGTGCCGACATCGCGGGCGCGCTGGACAGGTAAGTGTCACTATTTTAAAAGTCAGCAGCTGCAGTATTTGTAGCTGCTGGCTTTAAAAAAAAAAAAAAAAAAACACGGAGTCCCGGCGGACTCCCGCTTTAATAACACATGTCAAAGTTGCAAAATTGGGCTTAGGCATTGCGATTTGTTTCACTCTTATGCCACGTACAGACGATCGGAATTATAGACGGGAAAAAGCTCTGATGGTTTTCCCGATGGAATTACACTCGAGCTGTCTTGCATACACACGGTCACACCAAATTCCGACCGTCAAGAACACGGGTGACGTACAACACGTACGACGTGACTAGAAAAAGGAAGTTCAATAGCCAGTAGCCAATAGCTTCCATCTCGTAGTTGAATCTGAGCATGCGTGAGTTTTTACGCGTCGGAATTGCATACACACGATCGGAATTTCCGATGGAAAGTTTTTCCGTTGGGAAAATTGAGAACATGCTCTCAAATTTTTGCTGGCAGGAATTCGGCCAGCTATATCCCGATGGAGCGCACACACGGTCGCATTTTCGGATGAAAAGCCATCATTGGTCTTTTGCTGGCTGAAATTCCGATCGTGTGTACGCGGCATTAGGAGCAAAGGGGTTCATAGGTGATCAGTGATCAATGTAAAATATGTTGCGTATTTATTGTCGTCCCCGCCATATTTGCTGTTATGTCTGCCGCCCCCCCCCCCCCCCACACACACACACCCACACACACACACCCACATATTAACCACCAGTAAATTAGGAGTTTTAGTGATACACTTTTATTGGCTAACTGAGGTTATTAAAGTTACAAGCTTTTTGAGATGCCTTAGATCTTTTTTTCAAACTTTATACAATTCTTTATACAATTCTAGAAATGATTCAGACACTCACAAATTTATACACAAGGAGGAGCAATCTTATATACAGTAGCTATTGAAAAAAACTACTTTTTATTTTATTTTTTCTTGACACACTTGAGTAATAAAGGCAATAGGAAAGAATGTGTCTATAGAGATAACGATCGGAGTTTGTTACCAGGGTGACTGCTCCAGAAATGGGCCACTTCAGGAACTTTTGTTTTGTTGCTGTGAATATATGAAGGTTCAGTTTTTGGCCAACAATTTGACCCATTTCCCCAACATAGGGTACGGTAGAGCATTTAGTATTTCACAATTGAGGAACTGAAGCAAAAAGTATAACCGTATTCTTTACTCCTGCTCTGCGAGCTTCCCATCTCTTCTACATGTAGGGAAATGTTCCATTTAGTATAGATATATTTATGGAAATTCTCACATTAGCCCTTGTACACGCGGTCGGAGATTCCGACAACCAAATCCGTCGGATTTTGTCCGAAACTGTTGCATACACACGGTCGGACAAAGTTGTCGGAAAATCCGACGTGATGGCGTTATTTCGTTACGATGGGACTACGTTCAGGCTAGTAGCCAATAGCTTTGGTGTAGGAATTTGATCTGAGCATGCGTGGCACTTTGTCCGATCGGAATTCTCTACACATGATCGGAGTATGTCCGATCGGAGCATTTTGTCGGAAAAATTTTACCAACAAGTTGGAAAACTTGGTCCGTCGGATACTCCGACGGAAACAGTCCGATGTAGACCACACACAGTCGGAATATCCGACAAAACGGTCCGATCGGACACATTCCGTCGGAATCTCCGACCGTGTGTACAAGGGCTAAGATTAGGTGCTTGTTGATGTGCTAGTAGACTGGTCAGAGACAAGGTCACCTGCAGCCAAGGGCAAACATGCCAAATTGTGCTCCCCAAGATGTATGATTATGTATCAGCAACCACACCCCCCCCAAAAAAAGCGAGCACTAATCTGCAGGCTTACACCCTAAGCATAAATTATTTTTCCTCCCAGTACAAATCCACCCCCTGCTGAAATCCCCCTTCCTTGCACAAATCCCCCCCCCCCATCCACCCTCAGCTCAAATCCTTTCTCTTCCTATATGCCCCTTGCACAAACCCCCCCCCCCCCCCCAAAATAAATAAATAACCCCAACCCAGCACAAATCTTTCATCCCTCTAATTCATCAACACTACCACACATTTTCCCCCACCCCCAAAAAATGGGATCTTAGCACACATTTCCCACCTCCCCCTTCATATTACCTTTTCTAGCACAAACCCCCAAATCCCCCATCCTACCATAAATCATCTTCACCCATTACCCCCCCTCCCAACACAAATCCCCAAGATCAACACTCCTAGAACACCTCTGTAACGAGCCCCTGCTCACTCGGTTCCACTCTCCGGACACTCCTCTGTGGCTATTGAATCACATTGCAGATCGCAACATCTGATGGTTCGGTCATCCGATGCTCCGGGATTCGAACTACAGCTATGTGCCGAATCCAATTGTGATAGCTCAGAACAAACACTAGGCAGGCTGTATGTAAGTTCAAACAGGAATCTCCCTTTTATTGGATGCACACAACACACTTTTATACATATCAGTTTGAACACCCGGCCCCCAACAACCACTCCTATTGGTCAATTGTAAAGTACTCTGTAGTCCTCAATTAGGTCCTCTTGGCCATGCAAATGAGGACTTGTAACGGGGTCAGCAGGGATTGGTCCGATAGCTTGAATAGGAGGACTGATAAGTGTAATGACACAGAGAAGCCCCAGGGGGCAATTAAAGTACATGAACAAATGGTCAAACACAGAACAATGCATTTCTTCCAGACCACAGAGCCACTTGGAGGGGGTTAGCCTTAAGACAGGGCGGAAGACCCCCAACTGTGTAATAGAATCAAAGGAGAAATACTTCAGTATTTCAAGGTTCATGACAGCGTCCTCAAATGTTCCCTCCTAAAACAGTTCTTACCCCCTGCCATCCCCAAATTCCTTCCCTACAATCTCCTCGTGGTGCCCCTCCACCTCACATGATACCACATTGCCCAAGGTGGCAGCCACGCCTCCTGCCCACCCCTTGTTGTCCCAGCCCTGCTAGTAGAGGACATTGCAGGAATATTTCTTGGAGTCTTTCCTACGAGCAGATGGATCTTTAAAACATTTGTAGACAAATTGCATTACATTAATAAGCAAACATTTTTAACAGTTCTGCTAATTGATTTAAAGGGTAACTTCACCTTTACAGAAATTACTCCCCCCCCCCCAGTCCCACTAACCTGGACCACGGCAATCTCCCATTCTGGGCCCCGGTATATCCATGTCAGGAGTCCGGGGCTTAGAAATGTCCTCAGCATCCACGCGTCTTTTTTCCAGCTGACAGGACGGGCTATGCGGCTTCTGATTGGATGGTTCTGACCAATTAGAATGCTCTGAAAATGGACATTCAGCTGAGGGGATGTCCAAGCCCCAGACTCCTGACGCAGATATACCAGGGCTCAGAACGGGAGATTGCTGCGGTCCAGGGGAGCGGAACCGGGGGGGATGGTGAGGAGGGGGTCACCTTACAGATTTTTTTTATAAAAATGAACCTACACTCTATTTTGGTTGTTTCCCATTTTTTTTGTTCCGGTCATAATATAATTGCTAATTGCAAGTGTAGATTTTTTTCACGTGACAATGTCGATGTTATAGTTAAAAGGGCAATTCAGCTATCGTTGTGGTTTAGAAGGTATCTAAAATCAAAAAAAAAAAGCATTTCCAAGCTTCTCTAAGTTTGGGGTTTCCACTGATTATAAGACCCAATTGAACTGCAGGAAAAGAGAAAATCACCATCAGACATATCCAATAGCCCCAGCTCTTAAAAGCAAATACTTGCATTGTATGCAAATTGCAACTTATGTAAATGAAGGTATAAAAAGAGACAAGGTAGATCATAACATGGACTGCACTCTGATAATCTTTAACTTTGGTGCTACCATTTTTCCCCACACTCCTCTGCTGCTTTAAGAACCATGCACTGGCAAATGTTGTCGAAAATGAAATCGTGCATGCCAAAGAATTTATTATTAGAAAGGGTATCATTGAGTTGATCATTGGTAGATAATTGTTTAAGGTTGGACTAGTCATGAGGTTGGTTGAGTTCTTAGGTAACCCTAAATCATAAATTAGTTTAGCTGAGTTGCCAACAAGCATTGACAAAAGGACCACAGTTATTATCAACCAAGGGACCAGCTTATCGATTTTCCTCTTTACCCATTCAAAGAATCCGGCCGAAAGTGTCGGATTTTTATAAAATAGAAGAAGCAGAGAACGGACGTAAGCCATGTGCTGGAACAAGCGCTGGATAAGATCAAAGTGAAGACATAAAACACATTGGATACATTGAACAACCGCGGCAAAACAAAGATAAGTAGATAGTAGACATAGAGGGAAATGGTGTAGCTCAAATTGGAAATGCCCAGAGATATCAGGATACAGTTGTAGGATGTGACTTTTCTCTCCTTGAAACTGGTAAGAAGAAGATAACATATTATGAAGGCGCTAGAGCATAGTCCAGCCATTGACTCAAGTCCTAATATAACAAGGCAGACTTCTGTATTTGGGGTGATCATTCTGAAAGCTTAGATATCAGAACTGTGTTTGAAAAAGTCAGATGTCCATTGCAGAATACAGACAGGAGATCTCAGGGTTTAGAAGATGTCTGTCCTGTAAGAAAGTCCCCCTTGTGTGGTAGATTCGGCACTTATCCTCCTTACAGAAGACAGGAGATCTCAGGGTGTAGAAGATGTCTGTCCCATACAGAAGGTCCCCCAGTTAGCATTACATGCAATATCCATCTTCTAAAGAAATGAGGGAATAATTCAGTACAAAATCATTTGACTACTTCGGATATCTTACCTGCATGCAAACTGGGAACCTAGACTCCAGTCGAAGCCTTCACAGAACATATGTAAAGCCAAACCTGCATTGCGTTGCGTTAGGAAAATGCCCAGTCTATTTGCCTGCTGTCAGGGCCGCCATCAGGGGGGTACAGCCGTCACAACTGTAAGGGACAAAGTGCTTTTTCACTAGGTCAAAATCTGAGGTCAAGCAGCCTGTTTGGGAGGTGGAAGAAGCACTCTGTGGTGGTGATGAAATTTGGAATATTCACTGGTGCAGGGTTCATTTTTTTTTAGCTTTAAAGAATTTTATTGTATATAAGAAAATATACAAAATAACAATGGATTGAACAAGATGATGTACTATATAACAGAACATCAAACAGTACAGATATCAGGGGCCGACTGACAACTCATGGGGCCCCCGGGCAAAAGGAGATTATGGGGCCCCCAGGCAATCAGAGATTATGGGGCCACACAGTAGACACACACACACAGTATACAATCACACAGTATACACAGACATGTTTCTATTGGCTGAGAAGGTACTGGAGAGGTGGGGCAGCTATAATCTTTTTAGACCAAAAGGATGTCGGTAAGGGACATTTCAGAGACAGATGTAAAAAAAACACAAATTTTTACATACACTCCCTGGTTTTACTGAGGCTGGCAACCCTGATGGGACCCCCTAGTGGCATGGGGCCCTCGGGCAGTGCCCGAGTGGCCCCATGGTCAGTCCGCCCCTGACAGATATACATTAATTTGAAGTCAGATAACGGTATCTATTCATAAATGTCAAAGTGATCAGGAGAGACACGGTGGTTAACCATTCCTTTTAAAACTCAAACTTTATGGACTTGCTGGAAACACTTCCAGACCATCAATGCATACTCAGAGGTATACAAGTAATGACCCACATAAATATATCACTGATGGCAATAGCCAGCAAATCCTTGTATAAACCCGAGGTGGGGAAAAGAACAAGAGAGAGGCTTGTGATGAAATAAGCTACATACCAGTTGAAATGCTTCGAGAGGGGGGTACTGGGAGAGGGAGCCCAGAAATCTCATGAACCTTCAAGACTCAAGACTCATGATGAATTTGTCCCGAGAAGCCCTCCCTCCATTCCCGCCCCCACCTCTCTCTCAATCCTCATCCCCTCGCCCCCCCCCCCCCCCCGACCGGACCCCAACCCCCAACCTGTCTCTGTAACCCTACATCGGAACCCAGACACACATGCATACAATCAAATACCAGCAGTACAGAATTCCGGCAGCACAATCTATCACTGCTGTCCACTGACTTCCACCACGGACTCCCCCGAAGCAGCCTGGAACAATAGACTCTTACAAACGAGCCACCACATGCTATAGGAACTCGTCCGGGCACCATGAGCTTTATCCTCAAATGGTCCCCACACTCACTCACCCCCAAGCCGAACTGGTGGTAGGTCTGGGGACAAGGATCCCCTAATTGCCTCATAACATACCAACACAGATTGACCTCTCTTTTTGGTCCCCTCGTCTTTTACTTTCTGGTAGCCACTCTGAAACCGCTTATCTTTGATAGTTTGTGACTCAAGGTGGCCCAACTACTCTAAGCCCCTGTACACACGGTCGGAGATTTCCACAACCAAATCCGTCGGATTTTGCCCGTCGGATTTTGTCCATCAGATCTTGTCCGAAACTGTTGCATACACATGGTCGGAAAAAGTTGGCGAAAAATACGATCTTTCAGAACGTGATGACATAATTTCGTTACGATGGGACTACGTTCAGGCTAGTAGCCAATAGCTTTGATGTAGGAATTTGATCTGAGCATGCGTGGCACTTGGTCCCATCAAAATTCTCTACACATGATCGGAGTATGTCCAATCGAACTAGTTGGTCGGGAAATATTTCCAACATGTTGGAAAATTGGATTTGCTGAAATAGTGCCGGGTTAAGTGGCGCTGCCTAAAAACAGGTTTCCATTCCAAAGTGGACTCAAAGAGTATAAATGTATAAAAATAAATACAAATAAGAATAATAATAAAAATCAAGATCTTTTTACCAAGAGCCCAATAGTGTCTATTGGGGCTCCATATTAGTAAACCCAGAAAACTAGAGGGAACCTCAACTTCACCCTAACAAAATTAAAATAAACAGTGGGTGTAGTAAATCTATAGGCCACCGGGGACAGTGGACACAAAACCTGGAACTCTAGTATTGAGGACTACTAATCACATATGTTGCGCATTAAATCTCCAAAAACCCAGAAAACTAGAGGGAACCTCAACTTCACCCTAACAAAATTAAAATAAACAGTGGGTGTAGTAAATCTATAGGCCACCGAAAACAGTGGACACAAAACCTGGAACTCTAGTAATGAGGACTACTAATCACATCCGTTGCGCATTAAATCTCCAAAACAGCAGGGGTAACAAAAGCTTACGATGTTAGAACAGGTTAAAGTATTATCTTATAGGGGGTAAAACAACACTCAATCTCAAATCAAATATAGCTTTAGCCAAAAAACTGAAAATCACGTGTCACAAACTACATGTGCAACCTGATGCGATTATGAATCAAACAAAAAAATTTTTTGTTGCTCAATGTTAAACCTACTAACAAAAAATACCAAAGTACCATAGGTACCCCAAAACAATATATAGTGATGGAAGTATCTATGTATATTTGGTATAACATACAATAATGGACAAACTAAAATCCCATATGTACAGTGGTGTGAAAAAGTGTTTGCCCCCTTCCTCATTTCCTGTTCCTTTGCATGTTTGTCACACTTAAGTGTTTCGGAACATCAAACCAATTTAAACAATAGTCAAGGACAACACAAGCAAACACAAAATGCAATTTGTAAATGAAGGTGTTTATTATTAAAGGTGAAAAAAAATCCAAACCATCATGGCCCTGTGTGAAAAAGTGATTGCCCCCCTTGTTAAAACATACTATAACTGTGGTTGTCCACACCTGAGTTCAATTTCTCTAGCCACACCCAGGCCTGATTATTGCCACACCTGTTCACAATCAAGGCATCACTTAAATAGGAGCTGCTTGACACAGTAAGGTCCACCAGAAGATCCTTAAAAGCTACACATCATGCCGAGACCCAAAGAAATTCAGGAACAATTGAGAAAGAAAGTAATTGAGATCTATCAGTCTGGAAAGGGTTATAAAGCCATTTCCAAAGCTTTGGGAATCCAGCGAACCACAGTGAGAGCCATTATCCACAAATGGCGAAGACATGGAACAGTGGTGAACCTTCCCAGGAGTGGCCGGCCGCCCAAAATTACCCCAAGAGCGCAGCAACGCCTCATCCAAGAGGTCACAAAAGACCCCACAACAACATCCAAGGAACTGCAGGCCTCACTTGCCTCAGTTAAGGTCAGCGTTCATGCCTCCACCATCAGGAAAAGACTGGGCAAAAATGGCCTGCATGGCAGAGTTCCAAGGAGAAAACCACTGCTGAGCAAAAAGAACATCAAAGCTCGTCTCAATTTCTCCACAACACATCTTGATGATCCCCAAGACTTTTGGGACAACATTCTGTGGACCGATGAGACAAAAGTGGAACTCTTTGGAAGGTGTGTGTCCAAGTATATCTGGCGTAGAAGGAACACTGCATTTCATAAAAAGAACATTATACCAACAGTAAAATATGGTGGTGGTAGTGTGATGGTCTGGGGCTGTTTTGCTGCTTCAAGACCTGGAAGACTTGCCGTGATAAAAGGAACTATGAATTCTGCTGTCTACCAAGAGATCCTGAAGGAGAATGTCCGACCATCTGTTCGTGTACTCAAGCTGAAACCAACTTGGGTTCTGCAGCAGGACAATGATCCTAAACACAACAGCAAGTCCACCACCGAATGGCTGAAGAAAAACAAAATGAAGACTTTGGAGTGGCCTAGCCAAAGTCCTGACCTGAATCCTATTGAGATGTTGTGGTATGACCTTAAAAGGCCGTTCATGCTCGAAAACCCTCTAATGTAACTGAATTAGGACAATTCTGCCAAGATGAGTGGGCCAAAATTCCTCCAGGACGCTGTAAAAGCCTCATTGCACGTTATCGCAAACGCTTGGTTGCAGTTGTTGCTGCTAAGGGTGGCCCAACCAGTTATTAGGTTTAGGGGGCAATCACTTTTTCACACAGGGCCATGATGGTTTGGATTTTTTTTCACCTTTAATAATAAACACCCTCATTTACAAATTGCATTTTGTGTTTACTTGTGTTGTCCTTGACTATTGTTTAAATTGGTTTGATGTTCCGAAACACTTAAGTGTGACAAACATGCAAAGGAACAGGAAATGAGGAAGGGGGCAAACACTTTTTCACACCACTGTATACTCAAACAGTGTTAGGTGACAAAAATTTTTTTTACCAGTGTCTAAGTTGAACCTGTGTGGTGTAACACAGATATATATATATAAACTTAATGGTTAATTGTAAAAAATATGTAGACACTTTACATACCAAAAATCGAGACAATTATAAATAAGAAAGAAATGTGTATGTGTTAGTGCACACAAGGGGTGAAAAAACAATAACAAACCCTTTTTGTGATAGAAGGTTTAAAAAATGTATATATATATATGAAAAAGTGCATATACCCGTAAAAAGTGAAAAAAATTATGAAGGAAAATAAAAATAAAAATATAAAAATAAAAATGCAAAAAAATTGTACACAAAAAATATATATGTATATATACGTAAAAAATGCAGGACAAAATATATATGTGAACTAAGGTCCCAAATAAATGTTCAATAGTGTTAGTTCAAAAGGTCCTTAAGAAATCCTTAAAGTGACTTTGGTGCTTCCTATGCAGTCTTCACTGTGACTTCTGTGCTCCCCCACCAGGAATCCTACTCACCAAAAGTAAGTACCCCTGCAGGGGTTGTGCACCTTAAGGATCAATCTCCAGATGTCCCGTTCTTTACTTTGTAGTAGATGACTGAATATGCATCAGCATGGATTCCATAAGTCCTCATGGGAAAAAAATGGAAGCCTCCATAGTGTAATCCGTAAAAAATGATTTATTGACACAACATAAAAAATGTTTTATATAAAACATAAAAAACACAACCCATAAGAGGCAAAAAAAACAGCACATCAAAAGAAAAAAATAAAAATAAATTAATTATATTAAAAAATAGCCACAACTCTCGTAAAATGAGTTATACTGCGAGACCACAGTCCATCAGGGGGTTGGAAAAATAATAATCTCCCCAAAAAAGGGGTTCCGGGTTGCCCCAGAAGATACCTTAATAAGTGTATGTTAATGCTATGAACACAGCATGAGTAAAAGGCACTATCTATGGGGATCCGAAAAACAAACCTCCCTATAGGGGTGATGAATCTCAGCTGCGTCCCCCTTGGGATAGAGCCCTTCCCGTAGTGTTCAAAGTCAGACAGCACAATTGTTCCTCGGGATCCGTGTGGTGTATACGCGGTTTGCGTTCCACCTGCGTGTCAAACACCAGCGGCGACCCGGAAGTGACGTAAAAGCGTAGCTCCGTCGGACGCGTTTCGTCATAGACGTCTTCAGCGGCGGTGCTACGCTGCCCCGTCGCACACGTTATATAGGGAAAATTTAAGATGATCTAATTGGTCAATGACTTCAGAACAAAATCCGGACAGGTGCCAACGGGGAAGCCTCATATGTGAGATAGCAGGCAATCTTCCCACGTAGAGGCGTTAGACTTATAAGGGAGAACATTCTTACCCTCCTGTAGCGCGAACGGGCCTGATACATATTCCCGATCCGACCCAATAAAAAACGTTCGCTCCTACGATTTCAATGGAATATTGGAACCTATTATATACGCCCCAAAGAAAAGTGGAAAATAAATAATAGAGGTAAAAATAAAAATAAATAAATAAAAATGAATTTAAAATAAATATGGCCGATTCATATATGATAGTGAATGAAAGGGACAAAGTCAGATGCATTTTTTCTTTTAGAACACCATTCAGGTTTATCAGCCCAACTGATGATCTATCCCAAGGGTGATCACAGCATCAATTTTACTGCCCCTTTTTTGTAAACTATAGAGGCCCTTGATTATTTTATATAAATAGTACAAAACTGGATAATTAAATAGACTGAAAATAGATCATATGACTTGCTAAGTAAATTATCGGTCATTTTAAAATTAACCTCAAAAGGGTACAATATTTCAGCAATCTTTAGAAGGAGAACTTAAGTCTGTCTGATTGCAATTAACCTATTATGCATTAAAGATATCAATGCATGTTCAACAGACATCTTATAGGGGTAATTACCAAAAAATATATGTTTCCTCATTGCAACTAAGGGGATTTCTAGCAGAAGTGAAAAGAGGAAAGAAAACTAAAACCAATATAATACAGAACAGCTAGTCGACAATAATTAACATCAACTACAGATTCGCCAGTCTATACATCACAACTAGATTCTACACAGTGGACATTATGGTTTATACCAGAAAAGATCTACATTATCCATTTCCACTATAAGTGTACAGAATTATTATTATTTATATGCGGACTGGTATTTCCTCTCACTGCACATAAAACCATATATTTCTCTCCATACCATATAAACATAGAATAGTAAACGAAAAGCAAGAATAAAGATATGGTACCTACAGTATGGAAAAAATCTCTATATACAGGGATAATATGTTCTAGAATGCAATGGTCCAGAGTGCTGTCACACAGCATCTCCACCCCCATATGACACAAGTGAACAGAGGAGGGAGCTGTGACCCAGACGTTCGTATAATCAAAGAATATAACAGAAAAAAACACAGGTAGACAAAATTAGTATGTCCTAGAATGCAATGGTCCAGAGTGCTATTACTCGACATCTCCAACACCATGTGACACAGTATCAAGGTTAAAAGATTGGAAAATAAAAATGATAATTAGGGGGCGTACCTCGCAATAAAGTGGGAAAAGGAACTCCCAGAGAAAGAAACCAGAACACTCTAAGGGTTAGCTATGAAACAGTTCAAGTCTATATCCAGGTTGAGGCCCCGCGGCACTAGGGAACCCAACCTGTATATCCAAGCAGTTTCGTTCTGCGAGATGAGGGTGGTTTTATTCCCTCCCCTCCAATTGCCTTTCACACAATCTATCCCATAGAATATTAGACCAGACGGGTCTCTTTTATGGAATTCGTCAAAATGACGAGAAAGGTTATGGTTTGGAAACCCTTTCTTGATATTATTAATATGTTCCCTAATCCTAACGAAAAGGGGACGTGTGGTCCTACCCACATACTGTAGATTACATGGGCATTCTATAACATATGTTACATGTGTGCTCCGGCAGGTGATTAATTATTTTATTCTGTACTCCTTAAAATCTGTCTTTGCTTTAAAGGTTTCTTTCCTCCGTGGCTGTTTTTTGCTGACTTTACATGGAAGACATTTCTGGCATCTGTAAAAGCCCCTCAGATCATTCGATATTTTGATTTGTCTTGGTGGATCAATAGCATTATGTACTAAGAAAGTGCGTAAAGAAGGAGCCCTTTTGTATACAAAAAGGGGCTTTTTAGGGAGAACCTTAGATAATACTTTGTCTTCTTGAAGTATAGGCCAGTATTTCTTAATGATTTTTTCTAGCTCCTTGTATTGAGTGTTGAACCCAGTAATAAATGCTAGTTCCCTTTTTTCCTCTTTCTTCTTTTGTTTCTCTAATAGCAAATTCCTCTCCAAATCTCCGATGTTATTCTTTAGTTGTAATAGGGGTTCCAGCTTATATCCCTTCTCTTGGAATCTCTCTATGATCAAATCAGCTTGACGATGGTAATCTTCCATAGAGTAACAGTTTCTTCTCAGTCTTAACAGTTGACCCTTCGGAATGTTGTTTTTCCATTTAGGGTGATGACAACTGGTAACCGGGATATAGCTGTTTCTATCCGTTGTTTTGAAAAAGGTCTTAGTATGAAAAATCCCGTCTTTCTTTGAGATTTGGAGGTCTAGGTAGTCAACACTATGTTCACTGTATTTACCAGTGAAGGTCAATCCATAGACGTTGTTATCAAGATTGTTCAGAAATAAATCAAGATCTGTTGGTGTGCCATCCCATAATAAGATGAGGTCATCTATATATCTACGGTAGAACCTCAGCTGAGGTATATTCCTACCATAGATATATTCCTCCTCCCACATGTTCATCATGAGATTCGCCACACTGGGCGCATAGCGGGCTCCCATGGCAACCCCCTTCGTTTGAACAAAATATTTCTGATTGTACCAGAAATAATTACAACTCATTGCCAACTCTAAACCTTCCACGATGTATTCAACCTGTTCTTGTCGCATGTCTGTGTTCTCATATAGAGCCTTTTCTACCCCCAATAGGCCATCCTGCTGTACTATACTCGTGTACAGTGAGTTAACATCAATGGTCACCAACAAAAGCCTTTCAACGTCTCCTATATCTTGGAGTTCTTTTAGCAATTGTGTGCTGTCCTTCAAATAGGACTTTCCTTCTTGAACCAAAGGTTTTAGAAATTTATCCAGATATTCTCCTAAACGTGAAAAAATGGAATTTATGCCACTAATTATAGGCCTCCCTGGCGGCTTAATAAGCCTCTTATGGATTTTTGGCATATAATACATCACCGGAGTTTTCGTTGAGTTAGAGATTAAATATTCGGCCTCATCATCATTAAGAATTCCCATTTCTTTCCCCTTCTCCACGAACATAGCTAGTTTTTTTCTCGTATTCGTACTTAGGATTGCCCTTCAATTTTTTATATGTGTTCTCAATGCTTAACAGCCTTTCCATTTCCTCTAAATAATCCGATTTATTCAGGATAACCAGTCCTCCCCCCTTATCAGCTGGTCTAATGACTACATTTTTCTTTTTTCCTAATGCTTTGATGATTTTCCAAATATTCGCAGATTTTCTATAATTCGTCTTCTCTAGTTTTCTTAGGTCTCCCTCCACCATTTTGCTAAAGGCCCCCAGGCATTGGTTACCTGGGGTGTTTGGGTTGAAAGTAGACTTATTCTTAAGATCAGTTTGAACGTATACGGATTCTTTCTTGTTGTTCCCTCCTGTATTAATAGCAAAATGTTTCTTAATATTCAATTTCCTCATAAACTTTTTCAAATCGATAAATGCTTCAAACTGTTGGAAAATTGGGTCCGACGGAGATTCAGACGGAATCAGTCCGATGCATACCACACACAGTCGGATTATCCGACGACACGGTCCCATAGGACACATTCCGACGGATTCTCCGACCGTGTGTACAAGGGCTAAGAAAGTCTGTATGTTCAATTACTCAGTGTCTTGATTTTGTTTCCTACAAGAACTTTGATTGTGTTTGTGTAATGTTTCTCCAGCCTGTTGGAATTTTCTGTACACCTATGCATTTTCCTTAATAAAATTGTATTTAAAAAAAAAAAAAA
Organism: Lithobates pipiens; assembly: GCF_037356315.1. Classification (NCBI taxonomy): domain Eukaryota; kingdom Metazoa; phylum Chordata; class Amphibia; order Anura; family Ranidae; genus Lithobates; species Lithobates pipiens. The sequence goes on from NW_027507784.1 coordinate 9,109,497, forward strand.
AACCTCAAACTTTAGGGTCCGGTCTGTCAGGGGGAGAGACCCATAGAGTAGAACGTCTCGGTGTATAAAAGGTGCCTCCGGAGGAGGTCAACGAAACAACCCGAGAGGCTCCAAGCTCACCACCCCAATGGGAACTATCTGTGGACAAGCCCAGAGCCCCCGCGTAGCCAATCTCCGATTTGTGTAGTAGCATGGGAAACTCTGGTATAATACTGTACAGCCCCTGCTGGAAGCACATTGGTCAGTACTGCTACCCAGAGTTCCATATATGTAGGGTCCAGTGCTAAAATATCATGTTACAGGCAATCCCTACGTCTTTGTCCTGCTTCATCGATGCGGGTCCTGGGTATCAATCTTAGCTACCTGTCCATTAGGGGTGCCCGGGCGCCGCCCCTCGATCACGTCACCTCCCTTTATGCATAATGGATAGATTCAGCCACCGTGACCAGCCCCTATTCAGGTGTCCGGCCCCTTTTCGGATGCCAGGAGCCTGAATTACAGCAGCGGGGTGTTTTTTTTTTGAAGCACCTGATTAGGGTCATAGGCTCTAATAGTCTTCAAAAAAGGTGGACTCGTGGTGCCCAAAGCCCACCCAGGTGTGTTAGAAAAGCAAATGAATATTTTCTTTTCTAACACTGAACCGCCTCTCTGCCAATCAGGAAGCGCTGGTCTAATATATGTCACCTGATTGGCTGAACGCACAAGCGATCCTATTGGACACCTGCCAGAATGGAAGAAGAGACACACAGGAAGCATGGAGGACAAAGGAGCCATTGCCTGACCTGCTACCTGTTCCACAGCTCGCCGCCATTACCCGCTGCCTGACCTGCCACCAAGATGGGGTAAGTGTCAGACAGTGGGTGGGCGGAAGGGTCACAGTGAGACTGGTTTTGATGGGTACAGTGGCTACTGTACATTTGATGGAGAGTGGCTGCATTAGATGGTGCACGGTGGCTGCATATGATGGACAATGTGGTTGCATATGATGAGCACAGTGGCTGCATTTTATGGGCACAGTGGCTGCAGTTGAATATGACACAGTGGCTGCATTTTATGGGCACAGTGGCTGCATATGATGGGCACAGTGGCTGCATATGATGGGCACAGTGGCTGCATATGATGTGCACAGTGGCTGCATATGATGGACACAGTGGCTGCATATGATGGACACAGTGGCTGCATATGATGGACACAGTGGCTGCATATGATGGACAAAGTGGCTGCATATGATGGACACAGTGGCTGTATATGATGGGTACAATGGCTGCATATGATGGGCACAGTGGCTGCATATGATGGGCACAGTGGCTGCATATGATTGAGCACAGTGGCTACATTTGATGGGCACAGTGGCTGAAATTTATGGGCACAGTGGCTGCACTTGATGGGCACAGTGGCTGCATTTGATGGGCACAGTGAGGCTGCAGTTGATGTTTTTTTTTTATATTTTTCAGATTGTTTGCACACCAGCAACCACTGTTAGCCACCATAGCTGTATTAACAGATCATAAGTACTAAACTCTATCCCTATAGGAACCATTGAGAATCTGGCAATGCTTGTACAAAGTGTTATACATCAGTGACCATCACTGGTGAAAAAGTGGATGCTCTCCTTGGGAGGTGGGGTTATAAAGGGGAGGACTTCCTGTCCTTTGTTTGCCAGTGTCCATTCACCTATAGGTGATACACAACCCAGGTAGTCATTTTTATTCAGCCTGCTCTGTGTCCCTTGATGTACAAAAAAGAAAATAATAATAATGTGTCCCTTGGATGAATGGTTGTAGATCATACTTACAATAACATGCAACATCATCCCCAACTACTGTACATCACCAACCTCATCTGCAAATATAACCCAAACCATCCTCTTCTCTTCTCCCAAGACCTCCTCTTAGCGAGTTCCCTCATCAGCTCATCCCATCCTTATCAACAGGACTTCTCTAGATCCTCTCCTATGCTCTGGAACTCCCTACCCCAATCTGTCCAGCTATCTCTTACTAGTTTTCCTTTAGATGGTCCTTGAAAACTCAATTATTTGAGAAGTAAAAAATAAAAAATAAAAAAACAGCGCAACAAAGAGACTTGTGATATGGTGTAAGAAAACACATAAAAAACATTTATTAAATATGAAGAAAATAATGGCAAAGACATCTGATCCTCCTGGGATCTTAAAAGCATAAAAATCATCAGTCATCAATCATAAAAAGATTTATAAACTGACAGATGTTTTGTGACGAATCACCCCCGCAGTCTTTTGTTTGTGACTTTAAGATGATAAAAAAGCTGCACTGCCACCAATCAGCTGGAATATGGGGACTTGGTAATTGTGAACAATCCTCCAGAAAGGGGAGAGGAAAAAGTTAATGAAGTGCAGGTAAATGGAACTATGTTCCTGGAGTCACTCACTGTTAGTGGATGGACTGCGGCGCCGCCGCTCTGAGCCTGTGTAGTGGAGGGGAGATGTACAATCCTGCTCCGTGTGTTGATGCAGACTCTGGGACGGAGGTGCGGTGCACGCTGAGTGGTGTAAACTAAAGTTGGGCGCGAGGTGGCGTCCGCCTGGCGTGACAGAAGACCTGGAGCGCAATGCACAGGTCTGACGTGTCGTGCCGTCTGTCCGAACGGCTAGGTGTCACGTGAAGAGCTCCGTAGTGAGGAGGGTTGCCATGCCGACTGCCTGCTTACATGTTTCGCGCGCATGCGCTTTTTCAAAGCTAGGGCGGCATACGGCAAGGCAAGGAATAAGAAGCATTGGGTTGTGTGAAGGGGGCGGAGAAAGTGAGGTGGGCTGGATTAACCCTGTGTGTGTGGATTTGGGCTGGAAGTGTTTAAGCATTGATGTGTGTCTATGTGGAAAGCAGTTAGCTGGGAGAAAACTGAGGAATGGATAGGTGTATGGGATAAAAAAAAAAAAAAAAAAAAAATATATATATATATATATATATATATATATATATATATATATATATATATATATATATATATATATATAAAAAGAAGTTTTTATTTACATGGAAAATATAAAAAAGGAAAAATATATAAAAAACGGGGAATGAGATTGTATTGAAAATTTATGAATATATAAAAAGTATATTGTACATCGAACAAATAATTTGATAAAAATAGAATTAGATAAAAATAGAAAAAAATTTATAAAAAATAAAAAATTTAAATTTAAAAATAAAAAATATTTTAATTTATTTGAATAAATTGTATGTGAATGAATAAATAAATAAATAAATAGATCAATGGAGGGCCCCATCTGTATATAGTGATTGGGGCTTATGCTTGAAAAACTGCCCCATGGTGACGGCTCTCAGTTTATCGGATCTGTGTATTAATGGAAAAACTACAAACGATAAATAATATTGGTATGTGGGTGGCTTATATCAAACCGTTATACTTAAAACATCAATTTCTTCATTGAGGCCGTCCGGCGAAAGGGAACCCGTCAAATATATCCAAAAAGTTTCCCTTCGGCAAAGGAGGGAAAACCATTCATTGTCCGTTAGGGTTCCCTTCGGGACAGACTCAATGGCGAAAACCTCCATTTTTTTAAAATCTTTATCATGGAACTGGCGAAAATGGCGCAGGATGCTGTGTTTGATGCAACCCTTTTTGATCAGGCGGCGATGTTCCCCCACTCTGACACGTAGAGCCCATATGGTGCGACCTACATAGAGGAGGCCGCAGGGACAACGTAAGACATAGATCACGTATTCCGTGGAGCACGTAATGAATTGTTTTATTTCGAAAGTTTTACCTTTAGGTGTAGTAATGATGGATTGGCCATGTGGGATGGATTGACAAGTTAGGCAGCCTCTTTTGCGACATTGGAAAATCCCATGTCTATTGTTGAAATACATCCTAATGTCAGAGAATATTTTATTATGATTTCTATTGGATTTAGTGAGTTTGCTCGGAGCGATGATGTTTTTGATTGTGCGGGATCGTCTAAAGGTGATTTGGGTTTTGGGTGGAAGAGATGGTGCTAAAATTGGATCGAGTTTTAAGATATCATAATGTTTAAAAATTATTTTAGAAATGTGTTTGTACTGTGTGTTGAAAGTGGAAATGAACCTGACTGTAGTAAACTCGTTTTTGGAATTTTTAGAGTCCTTTTTGGTGGGTGAGTGCTTGATTGTATGTCTTGTGAAGGCCTGTGTGATTAGGTCTTCTGGATAGCTTTTTTCTATAAACTTTTTTGCCATCTGTTGGCCTTGTTGTATATAGTCATTTGTTGAGGTACAGTTTCTGCGCAGCCTCTGAAACTGCCCACTGGGGATGTTTTTCTTCCAATGAAGAAATTGATGTTTTAAGTATAACGGTTTGATATAAGCCACCCACATACCAATATTATTTATCGTTTGTAGTTTTTCCATTAATACACAGATCCGATAAACTGAGAGCCGTCACCATGGGGCAGTTTTTCAAGCATAAGCCCCAATCACTATATACAGATGGGGCCCTCAATTGATCTATTTATTTATTTATTTATTCATTCACATACAATTTATTCAAATAAATTAAAATATTTTTTATTTTTTATTTTTCAATTTTTATATTTTGTTTTTTATTAATTTTTTCTATTTTTTTTATCTAATTCTATTTTTATCTAATTATTTGTTCGATATACAATATACTTTTTACATATTCATAAATTTTCAATACAATCTCATTCCCCGTTTTTCATATATTTTTCATTTTTTATATTTTCCATGTAAATAAAAACTTCTTCACACAACCCAATGCTTCTTATTCCTTGCCTTGCCGTATGCCGCCCTATCTTTGAAAAAGCGCATACGCGAGAAACATGTAAGCAGGCAGTCGGCATGGCAACCCTCCTCACTACAGAGCACTTCACGTGACACCTAACCGTTCGGACAGACGGCACGACACGTCAGACCTGTGCATTGCGCTCCAGGTCTTCTGTCACGCCAGGCGGACGCCACCTCGCGCCCAACTTTAGTTTACACCACTCAGCGTGCACCGCACCTCCGTCCCAGAGTCTGCATCAACACACGGAACAGGATTGTACATCTCCCCTCCACTACACAGGCTCAGAGCGGCGGCGCCGCAGTCCATCCACTAACAGTGAGTGACTCCAGGAACATAGTTCCATTTACCTGCACTTCATTAACTTTTTCCTCTCCCCAGGGGCGTACCTAGAGCATTTGGCACCCGGGGCGGATCCTACATCTGGCACCTCCCCCCATTTAAAATGAAAAAACACCCACAATTTATTTTCCATTTTCTCAAGAATATTTATTGTATACAGCACACGCCTGGATTCTGCACCCTGTATATAGGACATATCTGCATTCTGCGCCCTGTATATAGTACATATCTGCATTCTCCGCCCTGTATATAGGACATATCTGCACCCTGTATATAGGACATATCTGCACCCTGTATATAGGACATATCTGCATTCTGCACCCTGTATATAGGACATATCTGCACCCTGTATATAGGACATATCTGCACCCTGTATATAGGACATATCTGCATTCTGCACCCTGTATATAGGACATATCTGCACCCTGTATATAGGACATATCTGCATTTTGCGCCCTGTATATAGGACATATCTGCATTCTGCGCCCTGTATATATGACATATCTGCATTTTGCACCCTGTATATAGGACATATTTGCACCCTGTATATAGGACATATCTGCACCCTGTATATAGGACATATCTGCACCCTGTATATAGGACATATCTGCACCCTGTATATAGGACATATCTGCATTCTGCGCCCTGTATATAGGACATATCTGCACCCTGTATATAGGACATATCTGCATTTTGCACCCTGTATATAGGACATATCTGCACCCTGTATATAGGACATATCTGCATTCTGCGCCCTGTATATAGGACATATCTGCACCCTGTATATAAGACATATCTGCATTCTGCGCCGTGTATATAGGACATATCTGCATTCTGCGCCCTGTATATAGGACATATCTGCACCCTATATATAGGACATATCTGCACCCTGTATATAGGACATATCTGCACCCTGTATATAGGACATATCTGCATTCTGCACCCTATATATAGGACATATCTGCACCCTGTATATAGGACATATCTGCATTCTGTGCCCTGTATATAGGACATATCTGCACCCTGTATATAGGACATATCTGCACCCTGTATATAGGACATATCTGCACCCTGTATATAAGACATATCTGCACCCTGTATATAGGACATATCTGCATTCTGCGCCCTGTATATAGGACATATCTGCACCCTGTATATAGGACATATCTGCACCCTGTATATAGGACATATCTGCATTTTGCACCCTGTATTTAGGACATATCTGCATTCTGCGCCCTGTATATAGGACATATCTGCATTTTGCACCCTGTATATAGGACATATCTGCACCCTGTATATAGGACATATCTGCATTCTGCGCCCTGTATATAGGACATATCTGCACCCTGTATATAGGACATATCTGCACCCTGTATATAGGACATATCTGCATTTTGCACCCTGTATATAGGACATATCTGCATTCTGCACCCTGTATATAGGATATATCTGCATTCTGCGCCCTGTATATAGGACATATCTGCACCCTGTATATAGGACATATCTGCACCCTGTATATAGGACATATCTGCATTCTGCGCCCTGTATATAGGACATATCTGCACCCTGTATATAGGACATATCTGCACCCTGTATATAGGACATATCTGCACCCTGTATATAGGACATATCTGCATTCTGCGCCCTGTATATAGGACATATCTGCATTCTGCGCCCTGTATATAGGACATATCTGCATTCTGCGCCCTGTATATAGGACATATCTGCATTCTGCGCCCTGTATATAGAACATATCTGCATTCTGCGCCCTGTATATAGGACATATCTGCACCCTGTATATAGGACATATCTGCACCCTGTATATAGGACATATCTGCATTTTGCACCCTGTATATAGGACATATCTGCATTCTGCGCCCTGTATATAGGACATATCTGCATTTTGCACCCTGTATATAGGACATATCTGCACCCTGTATATAGGACATATCTGCATTCTGCGCCCTGTATATAGGACATATCTGCACCCTGTATATAGGACATATCTGCACCCTGTATATAGGACATATCTGCATTTTGCACCCTGTATATAGGACATATCTGCATTCTGCACCCTGTATATAGGATATATCTGCATTCTGCGCCCTGTATATAGGACATATCTGCACCCTGTATATAGGACATATCTGCACCCTGTATATAGGACATATCTGCATTCTGCGCCCTGTATATAGGACATATCTGCACCCTGTATATAGGACATATCTGCACCCTGTATATAGGACATATCTGCATTCTGCGCCCTGTATATAGGACATATCTGCACCCTGTATATAGGACATATCTGCACCCTGTATATAGGACATATCTGCATTTTGCACCCTGTATTTAGGACATATCTGCATTCTGCGCCCTGTATATAGGACATATCTGCATTTTGCACCCTGTATATAGGACATATCTGCACCCTGTATATAGGACATATCTGCATTCTGCGCCCTGTATATAGGACATATCTGCACCCTGTATATAGGACATATCTGCACCCTGTATATAGGACATATCTGCATTTTGCACCCTGTATATAGGACATATCTGCATTCTGCACCCTGTATATAGGATATATCTGCATTCTGCGCCCTGTATATAGGACATATCTGCACCCTGTATATAGGACATATCTGCACCCTGTATATAGGACATATCTGCATTCTGCGCCCTGTATATAGGACATATCTGCACCCTGTATATAGGACATATCTGCACCCTGTATATAGGACATATCTGCACCCTGTATATAGGACATATCTGCATTCTGCGCCCTGTATATAGGACATATCTGCATTCTGCGCCCTGTATATAGGACATATCTGCATTCTGCGCCCTGTATATAGGACATATCTGCATTCTGCGCCCTGTATATAGAACATATCTGCATTCTGCGCCCTGTATATAGGACATATCTGCACCCTGTATATAGGACATATCTGCACCCTGTATATAGAACATATCTGCATTCTGCGCCCTGTATATAGGACATATCTGCACCCTGTATATAGGACATATCTGCACCCTGTATATAGGACATATCTGCATTTTGCACCCTGTATATAGGACATATCTGCATTCTGCGCCCTGTATATAGGACATATCTGCATTTTGCACCCTGTATATAGGACATATCTGCACCCTGTATATAGGACATATCTGCATTCTGCGCCCTGTATATAGGACATATCTGCACCCTGTATATAGGACATATCTGCACCCTGTATATAGGACATATCTGCATTTTGCACCCTGTATATAGGACATATCTGCATTCTGCACCCTGTATATAGGATATATCTGCATTCTGCGCCCTGTATATAGGACATATCTGCACCCTGTATATAGGACATATCTGCACCCTGTATATAGGACATATCTGCATTCTGCGCCCTGTATATAGGACATATCTGCACCCTGTATATAGGACATATCTGCACCCTGTATATAGGACATATCTGCATTCTGCGCCCTGTATATAGGACATATCTGCACCCTGTATATAGGACATATCTGCACCCTATATATAGGACATATCTGCATTCTGAAATCCCCCCTCCCCCATCAGGTCAGCTACACTATACACATGCCAGGGGGAGGGGGTGATGGACACAGCAGTCACCCTGACTCCCCCCCCCTCAGACCAGCACAGGGTAGACACAATACTCCAGCCTCTTCTTACATCAACCCCCCCGCTACACTATACACATGGCAGGGGGAGGGGGACACAGCAATCACCCTGACCCCCCCCCCCCCAGACCAGCACATGGCAGGGGTAGACACACTCCTCCAGCCCCTTCTTACATCACCCCCCCCCCCCAATCAGGTCAGACAGCTACACAATACACATGGCAGGGAGAGGGAGTGGTGGATATAGCAATTACAGTCACTGACCCCCCACCTTAGACCAGCACAGGGGTAGACACAATTCTGCAGGCTGCAGCCTCTTCTTACATCAATCCCCCCCTCCACTCACCACCTCGGGCTCTCAGTCAGTTAGGGAGGACTCCTATTCACTGTGTGGAAGCAGCCGCCCCAGCGGAGAGAGAGGAGACTGACACACATAGGCAGCAGCAGTGGTGGGTGGAGGCGGAGCTAGCAGGAGGGAATACAGTCAGTCACTGAACAGTCTGGAACAGTCCATTGTGGTCATGGCAGGGGGGTGTTCTAAAAAAAACTAAAGTGAAAATGAGCAACCAGAGACAGCAGGGATGCCCTTGAGATGATCTGACGGTGTCACCCCGACTTGGGTGCGGAGTTCACCCCCATATCAAAGTCACTTCACCACTGACACCCCCCCCCCCCCCCCCCAAAGTGTGGCACCCGGGGCGGACCGCACCCCCCGCCCCCATATTGGTACGCCCCTGCCTCTCCCCTTTCTGGAGGATTGTTCACAATTACCAAGTCCCCATATTCCAGCTGATTGGTGGCAGTGCAGCTTTTTTATCATCTTAAAGTCACAAACAAAAGACTGCGGGGGTGATTCGTCACAAAACATCTGTCAGTTTATAAATCTTTTTATGATTGATGACTGATGATTTTTATGCTTTTAAGATCCCAGGAGGATCAGATGTCTTTGCCATTATTTTCTTCATATTTAATAAATGTTTTTTATGTGTTTTCTTACACCATATCACAAGTCTCTTTGTTGCGCTGTTTTTTTATTTTTAATTTTTTATCGTATTCCACCAAGTCCAAAGTGGTTTAACAGCTGCACATTGATACCAACAATTGGACATTGTGTTAAATAACGAGTATCTTAATACATGGATAACCGTTCTGAACAAAGGAAATATTCGTTTGTGCGCCAATGACTCTTTTTTGTTGTTTAAATTATTTGAGAAGGCCTATCTCACCTCCATCTAAAAACGGAATTTTGACTTTTTCCTCCATGAGCTTCTTCTTCACAGTTATCACCCTTTTTTTCTTGCCCTCCCTTTTAGATTGTAAGCTATCAAGAGTACCCCCCCCCCAACCCCTCTTGTATTCAATTGTATTGTAATTGTTCTGTCTTCCTATACTTTGTAAAGCGCTGTGCAAGTCAGTGAGGGGGAGAGAGCTACCGTAGATGCAGCTACTGGTGGTGACCAAGCTGTCAGGAGCATCTAGTTCTCCTGCTCTCCATTCCAGCTTCCTGGTTTTGCCTAATGCATCCTCCTTGTCTGTCTGTCCACCTGCAAGGTGATTGATTGTGGTTAGTCTCTGGATGGAGACCAAACCTCTTATGAGCAAGCCGAGCTTGTAGTCTCATGTCTGTGATAGAGTGTGTAATAACTGGTCAAGCTCTCTGTCTGTCTGCCCTGCTAGATTGGATTATCCTGCGTATGACCTAGGATCAGATATTAGACCATTCTCCGAACACTACCTGACTTTTACCTTGACTTCCTATTGAACCACTTGGCCTGTCTGCCAACTGAAAGTACCAATTTGCTTTGCTCAGTTCACCCATGCCTTAGCACGGTGGCCAGGCACTATAGCACTGTGTATAAGTCCTGGGGGCAATGCTTGCCTCATGAGAATGAGGGCTATTATAGGTGAAGAACACAATAGCCGGCTATAGTGTCTGATCACCTGCGTTTGGGATAAGCGTGACACAAGCCAACTTGTCACAAACCTAGTGCCATCTGCAGGGGGAGACCTCAGAGAAAGTGGTGAGCTGAGTATGGAGGGAATGCGGCAAGAGAACAGCTGCAAAGAAGCTAGAGCCATGCAGGGATTTGCAGGGATACAGAAGATGAGGCACACAAAGGTGTACACAGTCCTGCACTACACACACAGATGTACACAGTCCCCCACCACACACACACACACACACACACACACACAATCAAACATTCGCACGTTCCTATATTATGACTCTCACATATAAAATCCCATCATTTAACCTGTTGCCAACCAGCCGGCATCATTATACTGCAGCAGGTTGGCACCATTGCACGAAACCACCGTAGATGTACGTCGATATTGCGCACAGGTAGGGGGGCGCATGTGCGTGCTTCTGCCCTCCCCACGACAATCGGATCTGCTTCAGAACCTATCAGTCTACAGGCTCAGATCAATGTTTTTGGTCTGGATCTGCTGATTGGTTCTGGCGAATGGCAAACTGTCCTCTGCCTGTGTAATATAAACACAGGCGGAGGAAATGATGTCATCTCCCCTTGTGGAGCTCTTTTCGGTTCCAGTGCGAGAGGAGAGGACATCTTACTGAGAGTACACCAACACTACACTAACACCAGTACACATGTTATGGAATAAACTTGTTACGAATAATTATTTATTTTTAACGTGTATGCTTCATTCAAAGTCCCAATCCCTTATTTCGTTTCTTAACACCAGTACACATAGGCACACTTTTCACCCCCTGATCACCCCCTAAATCTCCTCCCCCCCTTTGACTCCCTGTCACAGGGCCACCAAGTGCAGTTTGATTTGTAACTGATCACTGTACTGTCAGGGGCGGACTGATCATTGGGCCATTCGGGCACTGCCCGAGGGCCCCATGCCACTAGGGGTCCCCATCAGGGTTTCCAGACTCAGTAAAACCAGGGACAGTATGTAAAAATCTGCGTTTTTTTTTTACATCTGTCTCTGAAATGTCCCTTACCGACATCCTTTTGGTCTAAAAATCCTGAGATTATAGCTGCCCCACCTCTCCAGTGTTGGAAGTGTTTCCAGCAAGTTTGAGTTTTATAAGGAATGGTTAACCACCGTGTCTCTCCTGATCACTTTGACATTTATGAATAGATATCGTTATCTGACTTCAAATGAATGTATATCTGTCAGGGGCGGACTGACCATGGGGCCACTCGGGCACTGCCCGAGGGCCCCATGCCACTAGGGGTCCCCATCAGGGTTGCCAGCCTCAGTAAAACCAGGGACAGTATGTAAAAATCTGCGTTTTTTTTTTACATATGTCTCTGAAATATCCCCTACCGACATCCTTTTGGTCTAAAAATCCTGAGATTATAGCTGCCCCGCCTCTCCAGTACCTTCTCAGCCAATAGAAACATGTCTGTGTATACTGTGTGATTGTATACTGTGTGTGTGTGTGTGTGTATACTATGTGGCCCCACAATCTCTGATTGCCTGAGGGCCCCATAATCTCCTATTGCCCGGGGGCCCCATGAGTTGTCAGTCCGCCCCTGCTGCCGAACCAACCGTTTTTACCCCTTGTGTATCTAGCATTATTGGAAACCCTCCCCCCATGTTAATCATCAAGAATGCAGACATATAGGTGATACACTTTTATTGGCTTCCTTAATATTACAAAGATACAAGCTTATGGGATGCATTACAGGCTTTATACAATTCTAGAAATGTTAAAAAAATGAATATATGTATACACAGGGATGAGCAATGTTATATAACTATTAGAAAAAAAAATTAATAATAATACAAATAAAAATAACTATTAAAAAAAAAATATAAAAAAAATTGACACACTAGAGGCAATAAATAATAAAACATATTAATGAAATCAAAGAATAACCCGCACTGTGCACAGAATAAAGTAGACACCTTACAATTGTGATACCAGTTCAAAGGAATTTTAAAACAATTAGAGCAGAATTAATAAATAAATGATATATATTAATATATATATATATATATATATATATATATATATATATATATATATATATATATAATAGGATTTTTATATACAGCTTACCTGTAAAATCCTTTTCTTGAGAGTACATCACGGGACACAGGAGCTTCATTACATAGTGGGTTATATAGGCACCTCTGGTGATTGGACACTGGTTGACCCAATTAAAGAGAATTCCTCCCCTATATAACCCCTCCCATTAGGGAGGCACCTCAGTTTTGTAGCAAAGCAATAAGAAACCACGTAAAACCCAAGAGGGGCGGGAGCCCTGTGTCCCGTGATGTACTCTCAAGAAAAGGATTTTACAGGTAAGCTGTATATAAAAATCCTATTTTCTTGATCATACATCACGGGACACAGGAGCTTCATTACATAGTGGGATGTCCCATAGCAATGCTCAGGTTGAGGGGAGGGAGACACAGATCATAATTGAAGACCGCCAGGGACCTGAGGACCTAAACTGCAGCCTGCAGAACACTACGCCCAAAGGCGATATCCTCTTGCCCTCTGACATCCACCTGATAGAATCTGGTGAATGTGTGGACTGATGACCAAGTCGCAGCCTTACAGATCTGAGCCAGGGAGGCCTGGTGATGCACTGCCCAAGAAGCACTTACAGCCCTAGTAGAGTGCGCTTTCACCTGAAAAGGAGGAATCTTCCCCTTTAAATCATAGGCCTGAGAAATAACCTGTCTGATCCACCTCGAGAGAGTGGACTTTGACGCTGCCTGACCCCTTTTAGGGCCCTCCGGCAGAATAAATAGACAGTCAGTTTTCCTTATCTGAGCAGTTGCCTGAAGATAAAGACTGATTGCTCTAACCACATCTAAAGTGTGTAAGGACTCTTCCTCTATGGACTGAGGGTTTGGAAAAAAGGATGGTAGGATTACATCCTGATTCAGGTGAAAACCTGAAACTACCTTAGGTAGGAAGGACCTGTTGGGACGCATGACCACTCGGTCCTTATGGATAATTAAATAGGGCTCTTTACAGGAAAGAGCTGCCAATTCTGATACCCTTCTAGCCGTGGATATGGCTACTAGGAACACCAGCTTCTTTGTCAGGAGAGTTAAGGAAGCCAGATGCAGAGGTTCAAATGGTTGGGCTTCTAAGGCCGAGAGAACCAAATTCAGATCCCATGGGCATACCGGAGGTTTGACTGGCGGTCTCATCCGCATAGCCCCCTGGATAAAAGCCCGTACTAGGGAATGTGATGCAAGCGATCTTTGAAAAAAGACCGATAGGGCCGAAATCTGCACCTTGATGGTGCTTATGGCCAAATTCATTTCAAGGCCTGATTGGAGAAAGGCCAAGATTCTGCTAATGACATACCTTCTGGGATGCCATCTCCTGGGTTCACACCAGGAAACATATGCCCTCCAGATCTTGTAATAGATACGCCTGGAGGCCGGTTTTCTGGCATTGACCAGAGTGGAGAGGACTGGCCCCGAAAGACCACGGCCTCTCAAAATGTGGGTCTCAGCAGCCAGACCGTCAAATTCAGACTGCGTAAAGCAGGGTGGTAGATTGGACCCTGTGAGAGCAGATCTGGCCGGAGAGGGAGGGTCCATGACCTGCCCACTGCCAACTTCATGATTTCTGCGAACCATGGTCGCCTGGGCCAAGCCGAGGCCACTAGAAGGACCGGCTTCGTCTCCCTCTTGACCCTTCCCAAGAACCTCGATAACAGCGGGTTCGGGGGGAAGGCATAGATCAGATTGTACTGATCCCAGGGAACTGTCAGAGCATCTGACCCCTGAGCAAGTGCATCTCTTGTCCTTGACACAAAGTTGTCCAGTTTCCTGTTGAATCTGGACGCAAACAAATCCACGTCTGGAGTGCCCCACCTGTGACATATGTCTTGAAACACCTCGGGGTGCAGAGCCCATTCTCCTGGGCACAACTGCTGGCGGCTGAGATAATCTGCCTGCCAATTCTCCACTCCTGGGATGAAGACTGCAGAGAGGCACGGAACATGCTCTTCTGCCCAGACAAGTATGCGATTCACCTCCTTTTGGGCCACCAGACTTCTGGTACCGCCCTGGTGATTGATGTAAGCCACTGCGGTGGCATTGTCGGACTGAATCCGAACTGGGAAACCTCGCAGTCTGTGAGACCACTCTCTGAGTGCCATGTAAATTGCCCGAATCTCCAAGATGTTTATGGGCAGCAGATATTCTGTCGCAGACCATTTTCCCTGCGAGCATGTTTCCTGCAACACGGCTCCCCAGCCTGTCAGGCTGGCATCCGTGGTGACAATCTTCCATAAGAGGGGAAGAAAGGTTTTGCCTTTCAGCAAATTTTTGGTCTGTAACCACCAGACAAGACTTTTGCGTGCCCGAGGGGATAAACGCATAGGAAGATCCAGGGATTGGGGCTTCCTGTTCCAAATCGCAAGGATGCATCTTTGCAGGGGCCTTGAGTGGAACTGGGCGAATGGAACGGCCTCGAAAGAGGCGACCATCTTTCCCAACAGTCTCATGCACAACCGGATGGCGGAAGATCTTCTGCCCAGAATCAGGTGCACTAGATCTCCAATGGCCAAGGCCTTTGGTTTTGGAAGGAACACCCTGCCTTGAGTGGTGTCGATAATCAGACCCAGGTAATCCAACCTGGTGGTCGGTTGTAAAGACGACTTTTCTAGGTTTATAATCCAACCTAGGCGGCCCAGATGTTCTAGCGTTTTGGTGACGCTGCGACTTAGGCACGCTGCAGTTCTCTCTACGAGAAGCAAGTCGTCTAGGTAAGCCATGACGGCTATGCCCTGAACTCTTAAGATTGCTAAGAGAGGGTCTAGAATCTTCGTGAAGACTCGAGGGGCCGTGGCTAGGCCGAACGGCAGGGCCACAAATTGAAAATGGCGCTGCTCTACCGCAAACCTCAGAAACTTCTGGTGTGCGGGAAATATTGGCACATGGAGATATGCGTCTTTGATATCTATTGATGCCATGAATTCTCCTCCCTGCAGGGAGGAGACCACAGTGCGTATTGACTGCATCCGGAAGGTCTGGATGTGTAGAAACTGGTTTAAGTCTCTCAGATCCAAGATAGGTCTGACACTTCCGTTTGGTTTTGGAACGGTGAAGAGATTCGAATAGAAACCTGAACCCTGATCTTTCGGGCTCACTTCTACTATCACACCCTGGGATAGTAACTGATCTAAGGCCAGAAATAGCGGTCTCTGCTTTATCGGATCCCTGGGGATCCTTGACCTTAGAAAACGAGAAGGTGGAATCTCCTGAAACTCTAGCTTGTAGCCCAGAGATACTGAAGAGATCACCCATTTGTCCTGAATCTCTTCCCGCCAGGCGCCTGCAAACTGCAGGAGCCTTCCCCCCACTCGGCCGAGCGGGGGCGCCCCTTCACAAGGATGTCTTGGAGGTCTGCTTGGCAGGCTTCCGCCCCCAAGTCCTTTTCTGTCCCTGGGCTCGGCCCTGAGGCTTTCCAGCCGAGGAGGGCTGCGAAGGCCGTCGCCACTGTTTAGAGCTTGACGCTTCAGGAGAGAGAGTACGCCTGAAAGAAGGACGTTTACTCTTCTTGACTGGAAGGAGTGTAGATTTACCTCCCGAAATATTTTGGACGAATTTATCTAATTCTTCTCCAAACAACCGTTCCCCTTTAAATGGGAACCCAGCCAAATGCTTCTTGCATGACATCTCAGCAGCCCAATTCTTTAGCCATAGAGCCCTACGCATGTGTACCAGCATGAGGGACAAACGTGATGCTTGTTGGACAGAATCCAAAATCGCATCAATTATGAAACATAAGATGTGAGGCATCTCTGCATATTTCTCTACTTCCTCATTAGGAAGGAGTTCAAACATCTGTTTAACCTGTTCCTTAAGGAACTGACACAACCCCACGGCTGCGACTGTAGGTTGCACCACAGCGCCGGCCATGGAAAAGGAGGCTTTTAACAAGGTTTCCAGCTTTTTGTCAGCTGGATCCTTAAATACCTGCGCATTATCCAAAGGACAAGTTAGGTTTTTATTCACACAAGAGATAGCCGCATCCACAGATGGGGCCCCCCACTTCTTGGTGAAACTTTCCTCCACGGGATAATACATAGAAAACCTCTTGGGAGGAGTAAACAGTTTATCGGGATGTCCCCAGTCCTTATACATCAAGTCAGCCATTAAAGGATGAATTGGGAAGGAACAAGCAGTCTGTGGGGCCCTTCTGACTCCCAGGGAAGAGACAGAGGATGTAGCGACTTCAGCAGCTGGCATTCTGAACGTGGTACGCACCAATTCAGTGTAATACTGCACCTGCTTTCTGAGTGCCTGGGAGGAGGGGACTGACTCCTCATCCTCTGACTGATCCGACTGCTCATGATCCCTTTCCAAAGATAGGGATCTCTCCTCATTTTCAGAGCAACTGTCTGAGAGAGGAATCTCAGCAGAGGGAGGGGATCTACCCCTTTTCTTGCTATCTTTTAGGGAAGCAGAAATAAAATTCATTATCCTCCCTTCAAAACTCTCCAATGAAGCCCTAAGGGAGTCCTCCGTGACATAGACCGGGGGCTGCGACATTAGGAGAGGCTGCAAAGCCTGAAAGGGGCACTGACTCGTCTTGAGATGCAGGCTCCACTCTTGCAGAGGGGGATGGTAATCTGCATGCACCTTTAGAACCCCTAGACCTAGGCGGTGACCTGCCAGTGCTTTTGTTACCTGCCCCTGAAACCCTCTTACGAGGAGACATAGTACTGAGCTACAAAGCAGAGTTACTAGTGTAAAATGCAATCACTTTGTTGTGCTTAAAGTCTCACAATAAATCAATATAAGCTTAACTGCACAATATGATGCCGAGTAGGTGTCTTAAGGTTCGCCTGGATC
Source organism: Lithobates pipiens (assembly GCF_037356315.1). Taxonomy (NCBI): domain Eukaryota; kingdom Metazoa; phylum Chordata; class Amphibia; order Anura; family Ranidae; genus Lithobates; species Lithobates pipiens. Next base: position 9,127,068 of record NW_027507784.1, read on the forward strand.
CAATCCCACGGATGCTTACAGCCCACAGCTCCTGTGTCTCACCTTACAGTCCCCTGACGCTCTGGGCTTTTAAAAACGGCCGTTTTGGCGCCTGCATAGCAGTCTGGAGCACTTGATTGTGCACAGCTGGCAACCACACCCCCCCCTCTCCCTATTAGGCCGGGAGCGCGCCCGGCGCGCGTGCACGCGCCCGCGCGCGTGCACGAGGACCGCGGGATCCGGAGGGGGGAAGGGGAACCCAAAAGGAGTGACCTGGGACCCCCTGATCTGCGTGGGACCCCTTTTTTATTTGTATTGTGGCAGGGACTGCAAGGAAACGTGATAGCTGGGAGGACCAGGCATTTCACTGAGCGTGTTTGTTTGAAAGGCATGTAAGTATGCATCAGGCTTGCTCTTACTCCCTCAAGTGGTGGAAACCAGGTAAGACATACAACTACTCAAAATGAAGAAATCCATTCATATATTAAATATATAGGATGACTTCCCATACCTGTTCCCCGCCGCAGGAATTGCTGATTTCAGACCAATTCCAGCCTTCACCCATCACGGCGGGTATTGTTAGCCAACCTTCAGGCGTATCTGGGAATCTTACGAAAAGATTCTCCTACCTGGGCCTTGTAGAAAACTCTGCCAGAACTTACGGGCGCCCTGAGTAAACAGTACCCCAAGTCTGGTTGTCCCAGAGTCCAGTCTTCCAATGGAGAGGACTTACAGGCAAAACCTCGTGTCTTCGGCAGACGAGGCCCGGGTACCATACCATCTTGGGAGTCAATTATCGGCCCGAGGTATGGATCCGGTTTGTTGTAGCCCTTCGGCCCTCGCCGGGACCCGCATAGAGCTAAGTTTTACGTGACCATCGACCAGACACTGGCGAAAAAACTGAGGTGCCTCCCTAATGGGAGGGGTTATATAGGGGAGGAATTCTCTTTAATTGGGTCAACCAGTGTCCAATCACCAGAGGTGCCTATATAACCCACTATGTAATGAAGCTCCTGTGTCCCGTGATGTATGATCAAGAAATATATATATATATATATATATATATATATATATATATATATAAAGATATATATCTATCTATCTATCTATATATATAGATAGATAAATAGATAGATAGATAGCCATATACCCATTAAGGTGTAAAATTCATCATGCATGCATGCCAGCTGTCATTTAAGATCAGCCTGCTACACAGAAATAAGCTATTGGCAGGGATGGATAAAAATCTATGATTTAAAAAAAAAATTATAAAAAAAAAAAAAATGTTTTATTTATTTTATTTGAATCAGATTTTTATTTTTATTTTATCAAATTAATTTTAAGAAAATGCTTTTGAAGTCAAGATGTATCTAAAGATAGATTTCTTTTTAAGATACATTAATAATTTAGTTTATTCAGCAAGAAACGGAGCTTAATTATTTAGCATGAGGCTGTATAATCTGAAACATTTACACTTGTGGTAAACTCATCCAATGAACCCAAGCTCTGCAAGCTGAGATAACATGCACTGCATTCACACAATTTCACAGTAACCATGAGATGAAACAAAGTTCAGGAATATTGCGTTATCACATTGTTTTGCAAAAGAATAAATATATATATATATATATATATACTACAAACTGTATGATTGTTTGAAGAGGAATGCATCTGTACCAGGCTCTAAGCGTGAGGAGGAAGGGCAAGCAGTAAAAACGAGAGTGAAACCTTCCAAGCAGCTTATGAGCCTTGTAATCTTTCTGCATATAGCTTGAAGTGCTTTATTATTCCCCCATTGAGGTGCAAAATGGCAGCAGGCCATAAAAGAGACCCAGTTTGAGAATATTTTAACTGCTTGCCAACCAGCCGTCGTGCGAAACGCCGCCATTGTACGTCAGGTGAGTGCACGGCGATCCATGGATGTGCATGCGCCCATTCGCTAGCGGGTGAGCCAAGCGGCAGGTCAGGCAGGCACGATGTCCACCGGCCACCCACGATCACTCCAGAGCAGTGGCGTTGCTAGGGGGTGGCTTTTGTGGCTATAGCCCCGAATCTGGGGCCCGTAGGCCAGAGTCTCTGCAGGGGACCCTGAGGAGAGGGGAGGCTCTCTGGGGACCCTGATTTTAAGGGGGAGGCTCTCTGGGAACCCTGATGTAAGTGGGGGGCTCTCTGGGAACCCTGATACAAGGGGGAGGCTCTCTGGGAACCCTGATGCAAGGGGAGGCTCTCTGCGAACCATGATGTAAGTGGGGGGCTCTCTGGGAACCCTGATGCAAGGGGGAGGCTCTCTGGGAACCCTGATGTAAGTGGGGGGCTCTCCGGGAACCCTGATGTAAGTGGGGGGCTCTCTGGGAACCCTGATGCAAGGGGGAGGCTCGCTGGGAACCCTGATGTAAGTGGGGGCTCTCTGGGAACCCTGATGCAAGGGGGAGGCTCTCTGGGAACCCTGATGTAAGTGGGGAGCTCTCTGGGAACCCTCATGCAAGGGGGAGGCTCTCTGGGAACCCTGATGTAAGTGGGGGGCTCTCTGGGAACCCTGATGTAAGGGGGAGGCTCTCTTGGAACCCTGATGTAAGTGGGGAGCTCTCTGGGAACCCTGATGCAAGGGAGAGGCTCTCTGGGGACCCTGATGTAAGGAGGAGGCCCTCTGGGGACCCTGGTGTAAGGGGGGGCTCTCTGGGGACCCTCATGTAAGGAGGGGCTCTCTGGGCATATATACTAACACACGTATATTACTGTATATACATGTGTATGCCCACCCAATCGTATGACTTTATTTACTATGCTGCTATGGGCTCTAGCCCCATATCTTTTGTAGACCTAGTAATGCCCCTGCTTCAGAGAGAGGCAAATGGGATCTGCCAGTGTAAAACAGAGAGATCCCCGTTCTGTCAGGGGAATACAGTGAGATCATCTGTTCCTAGTAATTAGGAACAGCTATCTCTCTCCTCCTCCAGTCAGCCCAGCCCTCATACAGTTGTCACTACTAGTGTTAACTCCTTCACTGCCAGTGTCATTTACACAGGAATCAGTGCATTTGTATAGCACTGATCGCTGTGTAATAGTCAATGGTTCCAAAAATGTGTCAAACGTGTCCAATGTCGCAGTCCAGATAAAAATTTGCTGATCACTATGACTATTAGTAAAATAAAAATAAAAAATAAAAAGGCCATAAATCGATCCCCTTCTATTGTAGGCATAATAACTTTTGCTCAAAGCAATCAATATATGCTTATTGGGATTTTTTATTTTTTATTTTTACCAAAAATATGTAGAAGAATACATATCGGCCTAAACTGAGGGAAAAAATATATTTTTTTTTTTTTACTTTTTTGGAATATTTATTATAGCAAAAATTTAAATTTTTTATTTTTTTTTCAAAATTGTTTTTTTTTATAGGGAAAAAAAATTAAAACCGCAGAGGTGATCAAATACCACCAAAAGAAAGCTCTATTTGTGGGGAGAAAAAAAAAAAAAAAAAACATAAATTTTGTTCACGCAACCGCAAAATTGTCAGTTCCCCGGATGGTGACCATAGAGATTTCTCTATGATCGTTCGGAGGCTGGACACGATGTTATGACCTCACGCCCGGCCTCTGCATTCAAACAAATGGCGCCGCCTCGGCTTGGAAGCCGAGATCGTTTATTTATTTTATTTTATTTCAGGCTTCCCAGCCTAGAGGTGAGATGTGGAGTCTTATTGACCCCCAAATCTCGCTGTGAGGAGGACCAATCATGCCATATTCCTACTACAAGGGATGTTTACATTCCTTGCAATAGGAATAAAAGTGATACATTTTTTTTTTTTAAAGTTTTAAACTAAAAAAAGAAAAGTAAAATTAACAATAATAAAAAAAGAAATGTAAAGCGCCCCTGTCCCCTTGTGCTCGCACGCAGAAGCGAACGTATATGCAAGTCCCACCCACATATGAAAACGGTGTTCAAACCACGCATGTGAGGTATCGCCACAATCGTTAGAGTGAGAGCAATAATTCTAGCCCTAGATCTCCTCTGTAACTCAAAACATGTAACCAGTAAAATAAAATGTAAGCGTCGCCTATGGGGATTTTTAAGTAAGTTTGGCGCCATTCCACGAGCGTGTGCAATTTTGAAGAGTGACATGTCAGGAATCTATTTACTTGACGTAACTTCATCTTTCTCATTACGCAAAAAAATTGGGCTAATTTTATTTATTTATTTATTTTTTAAGCGTAAAACTTTTTTTTTTTTTTTTTAAAGGGTTCGAAAAAATGTTTTTTTTTTAAGCGTGAAACTTTTTTTTTTAAAGTGTTCGAAAAATTGCTGCGCAAATACCGTGTGAGATAAAAAGTTGCAACGGCCGCCATTGTATTTTCTAGGGTCTTTTCTAAAAAAATATATATATATATAATATTTGGGGGTTCTATGTCATTTTCTAGCAAACAAAAATTATTAATTTTACATGTAGGAGAGAAATGTCGGAATTGGCCTGGATGGCAAGTCGATAGAATGTAAGAAGGTAAAAAAAAAAAAAAAAAAACTTGTGCCTTTACAACCACTTTAATACACTCATATTCAAAATAATTAGGATACATCTACATTTACCAAAGCTTATGAATGCTATTAGAGCTAATTGACTAGGAGATGAGAGGTCTAGGCACATGTCACATTTCAGGCATGGAAACGTCAATAAATGCTCAAATGCTTGAGATAACAAACAATAAAAAGTTATTGTGAGAAATTCAATTGAAATCACAGCGTCACAAAGAATGTCCATCCTTATGTTGACCACAATTTTGAGTTTTGAAGCTTTGTATGAATTTACAGTACCAGTCCAGCCTTTCTTTCTGTGATTAGAAGTTCCCTAGTCTATCAGTCCCATAGTCTTGAGGTCATTTATGCCAAAGCCTCGGCTCCAGAAACGGGCCCCTAGAGGAACTTCTGTTAGAGGAACTTCGGTTAGAGGAACTTCTGTTAGAGGAACTTCTGCTAGAGGAACTTCTGCTAGAGGAACTTCGGTTAGAGGAACTTCGGTTAGAGGAACTTCGGTTAGAGGAACTTCTGTTAGAGGAACTTCTGCTAGAGGAACTTCTGCTAGAGGAACTTCGGTTAGAGGAACTTCTGCTAGAGGAACTTCGGTTAGAGGAACTTCGGTTAGAGGAACTTTTGTTAGAGGAACTTCGGTTAGAGGAACTTCTGTTAGAGGAACTTCTGCTAGAGGAACTTCTGCTAGAGGAACTTCTGCTAGAGGAACTTCGGTTAGAGGAACTTCGGTTAGAGGAACTTCGGTTAGAGGAACTTTTGTTAGAGGAACTTCGGTTAGAGGAACTTCTGTTAGAGGAACTTCTGCTAGAGGAACTTCTGCTAGAGGAACTTCGGTTAGAGGAAATTCGGTTAGAGGAAATTCTGTTAGAGGAAATTCTGTTAGAGGAACTTCTGTTATGCCGCGTACACACGAGCGGACTTTTCAACATCCAAAGTCCGACGGAATGATTCCGTCAGACTATTCGATCGTGTGTGGGCTGCAACGGACTTTTGATTCGCAAAAGTCTGACGGACTTTAGAAAATGGAACATGCTTCAAATTTTTCCGACGGAACTCCGCCGGACCCGGTCCCTCCGAAAAATTTGCTCGTGTGTATGCTACTCCGACGGACTAAAACCGACGCTAGGGCAGCTATTGGCTACTGGCTATGAACCTCCTTATTCGAGTCCAGTCGTACGTCATCACGTTCGAATCTGTCGGAGGTTGGTGTGATTGTGTGTGGCCAAGTCCGCTCAGTCGAAAAGTCCGTCAGAACTCTGTCGGAACTCCGGCAGAACTCCGGCAGAACTCCTTCGGAAGTCTGTCGGACATAAGTCCTCTCGTGTGTACGGGGCTTTAGAGGAACTTCTGTTAGAGGAACATCGGTTAGAGGAACTTCGGTTAGAGGAACTTCTGTTAGAGGAAATTCTGTTAGAGGAACTTCTGTTATGCCGCGTACACACGAGCGGACTTTTCAACATCCAAAGTCCGACGGAATGATTCCGTCAGACTATTCGATCGTGTGTGGGCTGCAACGGACTTTTGATTCGCAAAAGTCTGACAGTCTTTAGAAAATGGAACATGCTTCAAATTTTTCCGACGGAACTCCGCCGGACCCGGTCCCTCCGAAAAATTCGCTCGTGTGTATGCTATTCCGACGGACTAAAACCGACGCTAGGGCAGCTATTGGCTACTGGCTATGAACCTCCTTATTCGAGTCCAGTCGTACGTCATCACGTTCGAATCTGTCGGAGGTTGGTGTGATTGTGTGTGGCCAAGTCCGCTCAGTCGAAAAGTCCGTCAGAACTCTGTCGGAACTCCGGCAGAACTCCTTCGGAAGTCTGTCAGACATAAGTCCTCTCGTGTGTACGGGGCTTTAGAGGAACTTCTGTTAGAGGAACATCGGTTAGAGGAACTTCGGTTAGAGGAACTTCTGTTAGAGGAACTTCTGCTAGAGGAACTTCTGTTAGAGGAACTTCTGCTACAGGAACTTCTGTTAGAGGAACTTCTGTTAGAGGAACTTCTGTTAGAGGAACTTCTGCTAGAGGAACTTCTGTTAGAGGAACTTCTGTTAGAGGAACTTCTGCTAGAGGAACTTCGGTTAGAGAAACTTCTGCTAGAGGAACTTCGGTTAGAGGAACTTCTGCTAGAGGAACTTCGGTTAGAGGAACTTCTGTTAGAGGAACTTTTGTTAGAGGAACTTCTGCTAGAGGAACTTCTGTTAGAGGAACTTCTGTTAGTGGAACTTCTGTTAGTGGAACTTCTATTAGAGGAACTTCTATTAGAGGAACTTCTGTTAGAGGAACTTCTGTTAGTGGAACTTCTGTTAGTGGAACTTCTATTAGAGGAACTTCGGTTAGAGGAACTTCTGTTAGAAGAACTTCGGTTAGAGGAACTTCGGTTAGAGGAACTTCTGTTAGAGGAACTTCTGTAATGCCCCGTACACACGAGAGGGATTAAGTCTGACAGACCTCCAAAGGAGTTCCGCCGGAGTTCCGCCGGAGTTCCGACGGAGTTCTGGCGGACTTTTCGACCGAACGGACTTGACCACACACCATCACACCAAACTCCGACGGAGTCGAACGTGATGACGTACGACTGGATTCGACGTAGGAAGTTCCTAGACAGTAGCCAATAGCTGCCCTAGCGTCGGTTTTAGTCCGTCGGAGTAGCACACACACGAGCGGATTTTTCAAAGGGGACCGGGTCCGGCGGAGTTCCGTCGGGAAAATTTAAAGCATGCTTCATTTCTAAAGTCCGTCAGACTTTAGCTTCGCTAAAGTCCGTTGCAGCCCACACACGATCGGATAGTCCGCCGGACTCAGTCCGTCGGAGTTTGGATGTCGAAAAGTCCGCTCGTGTGTACGGGGCATTAGAGGAACTTCTGCTAGAGGAACTTCGGTTAGAGGAACTTCTGCTAGAGGAACTTCGGTTAGAGGAACTTCTGCTAGAGGAACTTCGGTTAGAGGAACTTCTGTTAGAGGAACTTCTGCTAGAGGAACTTCTGTTAGAGGAACTTCTGTTAGAGGAACTTCTGTTAGAGGAACTTTTGTTAGAGGAACTTCTGCTAGAGGAACTTCTGTTAGAGGAACTTCTGTTAGTGGAACTTCTGTTAGTGGAACTTCTGTTAGAGGAACTTCTATTAGAGGAACTTCTGTTAGAGGAACTTCTGTTAGTGGAACTTCTATTAGAGGAACTTCGGTTAGAGGAACTTCTGTTAGAAGAACTTCGGTTAGAGGAACTTCGGTTAGAGGAACTTCTGTTAGAGGAACTTCTGTTAGAGGAACTTCTGCTAGAGGAACTTCGGTTAGAGGAACTTCTGCTAGAGGAACTTCGGTTAGAGGAACTTCTGCTAGAGGAACTTCGGTTAGAGGAACTTCTGTTAGAGGAACTTCTGCTAGAGGAACTTCTGTTAGAGGAACTTCTGTTAGAGGAACTTCTGTTAGAGGAACTTTTGTTAGAGGAACTTCTGCTAGAGGAACTTCTGTTAGAGGAACTTCTGTTAGTGGAACTTCTGTTAGTGGAACTTCTGTTAGAGGAACTTCTATTAGAGGAACTTCTGTTAGAGGAACTTCTGTTAGTGGAACTTCTGTTAGAGGAACTTCTGTTAGAGGAACTTCTGTTAGTGGAACTTCTGTTAGTGGAACTTCTGTTAGTGGAACTTCTATTAGAGGAACTTCTGTTAGAGGAACTTCTGTTAGTGGAACTTCTGTTAGAGGAACTTCGGTTAGAGGAACTTCTGTTAGAAGAACTTTGGTTAGAAGAACTTCGGTTAGAGGAACTTCGGTTAGAGGAACTTCTGTTAGAGGAACTTCTGTTTTGTTGCAGTTAATTATGAATATATGAAGGTTCAGTCCTTGGGCAAGGGTATGATGCCTCTCCCCAGCATAGGGTACTGTTGTTTATTTAGTATACCACGCTTGAGGTACTGAAGCAAAAAAGTACCCCGTATCCTATACTCCAGGACGGGTCCCAGTCCTGGTACTCTATCGGTGCTGTGGACATGTAGGTTCCTATCTTTTCTGCACGTAGGGAAATGTTTCATTTAGTATATATTGGGATATTTATGGAAATTCTCACAATAAGCTGTCTTATGCCCCATACACACGGTCGGACATTACGACCAAAAAATCTATAGGATTTTTTCCGATGGATTGTGGCCAAAACTAGTCTTGCATGCACGCGGTCGCACAAAGTTGTCAGAAAATCTGATCGTTTGGAACGAGGTGACGTACAAGACGTACGACGGGACTACGTAGAGGCCAGTAGCCAATAGCTTTCATCTCCAAATTTTTTCTGAGCATGCGTGGCACTTTTGTGCATCCGAATTCTCTACACACGGTCGGAAAAAGTTTGATCGGATTTTGTTGTCTGGAAAATTTTTAGATCCAGCTCTCAAACTTTTTCTGCCGGAAATTCCGACGGAAAAGGTCCGATAGAGCCCGCACACGATCGGATTTTCCGACAACATAATCAGGTCGGACTTTTTCCGTTGGAATTTCCGACCATGTGTATGTGGAGTAAGATTGGGTGATTGTTGATGTGCTAGTAGAGGTTTTTCCAGATTTTATTTTGAAGTCTTTCATCTGAGCAGAAGGATATTTAAAAAAAATACAAATATATGTGGACAAATTGTATTAAATTGATCAGCAAAAATGGTTATTAGTTGTGTCCATTGATGTTGAATTTTCACAACATTTTGGTACTGTCTACACTATATTGTCAAAAGTATTGGGACACTTGGAGGGGTTGACCGATCACCTCCAGACATGTATAATATTACACCAAAATATAAAAATATATAATTTATAGTAGATAGAAAAAATACATATACATACAAGGAGGGAAAAAAACGACTCCCCTATATCAGAAAACAATAAGACATATACAAACAATGTTACATAAAAGCAGAGAATAGCCAACATGTTTTGCGGTTAATAGATTTTTAGGAGTGTGTCTATGGGAAGGTTTGACCATTCTTCCAGAAGCACATTTGTGAGGTCAGGCACTGATGTTGGATGAAAAGCCCTGGCTCACAGTCTCCCCTCTAATTCATTCCAAAGGTGTTATATCGGGTTGAGGTAAGGACTCTGTGCAGGTCAATCAAGTTCCTCCACCCTGTAAAGAAACTGATTTAGAACAATCTTATAGAAGCAGCTGTCTTATTCCTGTCTTTAAGGACCAACTCAATATTGAACCCTATGGACTAAGATTGGAATGTTATTAAAGTTCATGTGCGTATAAAGGCAGGCGTCCCAATATCTATACAGTAGAGTGAGGTAGGATCAGAGATATAAGGTCAAGACCCACCCATCTGGTTTACCCAAACTAGTCATGGAGTGCCAACCCTGAATATATGAAGGAAAGGATGAATAGTGGGCGTTGAACGGTCACCTCCAGACATGTATAATATTACACCAAAATATAGAAATATATCATTTATAGTAGATAGAAAAAATACATATACATACAGGTAGGAAAAAAACGTACGCCCCTATATAAGAAAACAATAATACATATACAAACAATGTTACATAAAAGCAGAGAATAATCAAGATGTTTTGCGGTTAATAGACATTTCCACTTTTTCAAGGCTTGGTTGCTTCTTGATTTAATCAATGGCAAGATATCACTCCAAAGTGAATCCACTTGTTTGGTGATATCCTGCCATTGATAGTGATACGCTTTTTGCCATCCATTTTCTTCTGAAGCTCTTACCATTGGAGTCACCACCCACTGTATGTGGGCTCTTTCCCCGGTGGGTGTTCCTTCTTCAGTCTCCCCTTAGTCCAGACGTCTCAGATGGCCTTTCGATTTTGAATAAATCATCAAGTAACCAAGCCTTGAAGAAGCTGATATGTATATTAACTGTGAAACATGTCAGCTATTCTCTGCTTTTATGTAACATTGTTTGTATATGTATTATTGTTTTCTGATATAGGGGAGTAGTTTTTTTTTTTTTTCCTCCCTGTATGTATATATATTTTTTCTATCTACAATAAATTTTATATTTCTATATTTTGCTGTAATATTATACATGTCTAGAGGTGACCGTTCAACCCCCACTATTCATCCTTTCCTTCATATATTCAGGGTTGGCACTAATTTTGGTAAACCTGATGGGTGGGTCTTGACCTTATATCTATGATCCTACCTCACTCTACTATATAGACCAGTTATTCTCAACCAGGGTTCCGTGGAACACTAGCATTTCTCCAAAGGTTGCTAGGGGTTCCTTCAGCATGGGGCAATTTCTGCCTCTCAGATAAGTTCCCACTCACACCATTGATCTTTTTAGCTATCTGTAAGGAGGTAATTCTTCCCAATGACCACAAGTGTAAGCCCTTGTACACACGGTCGGAGATTCCGACAACCAAATCCATCGGATCTTGTCCGAAACTGTTGCATACACACGGTCGGACTAAGTTGTCGAAAAATCCGATCTTTCAGAACGTGATGGCGTAATTTCGTTACGATGGGACTACATTCAGGCTAGTAGCCAATAGCTTTGATGTAGGAATTTGATCTGAGCATGCGTGCCACTTTGTCCGATCGGAATTCTCTACACATGATCGGAGTATGTCCTATCGGACCAGTTTGTCGGAAAATATTTCCAGCAAGTTGGAAAATTTGGTCCGACGGATATTCCAACAGAAACAGTCTAATGCAGACCACACACAGTCGGATTATCCGACAACACGGTCCGATAGGACACATAACCAACGGAATCTCCGACTGTGTGTACAAGGGCTAAGGACCATTCTTCCCACTGACCATCACACTAATGTATCATGAGTTGTAGATTTCAAATTTTTAGAAGGGGTTCCCCGGGGCCAGAGAACTATTTCAAGGGTCCCTCTGTGTTGAAAAGGTTGAGAAAGGCCAATATAGATATTGGGACGCCTGCCTTTATACGCACATGAACTTTAATGACATCCCAATCTTAGTCCATAGGGTTCAATATTGTGTTGGTCCTTAAAGACAGGGATAAGCAAGCTACTTCAATAAAATTGTTCTAAATCATTTTGTTTACAGGGTGGAGGAACTTGACTGGCCTGAGTTTTTACCCCAACCTGATCGAACACCTTTGGGATGAATTAGAAGGATGACTTTGAGCCAGGTCTTCTCATGCAACATCAGTGCCTGACCTCACAAATGGTCTTCTGGAAGAATGGCCAAACCTTCCCATAGACACCCTCCTAAACCTTGTGGACGGCCTTCCCAGAAGAGTTGAAGCTGTTATATCTGCAAAGTGTGAGCCAACTCAATATTGAACCCTACGGACTAAAGACTGTCATTTAGTCATTAAAGCTTTTTTGGTCTTAGATACCTTCTAAATCTTCAAGATAGCTGAACTGCCATTAAAGTTCATGTGTGTGCATAAAGGCAGGTGTCCCGATACTTTTGACAATATAGTATTTTCATGTCATGGTGCCATTACTAATTAGAAGTGTTAAATATTTGCATATGAAAATGAGCCATAACAAGGTCACTATTGTTCTGAAAATGGTAGTTCAGCCATCTTGATGATTTAGAAGGAATCCAAGACCAAAAAAGCGTTTCCAAGCTTCTCTAAGTTTGGGGTTTCCCCTGATTATAAGAGCCGACTGAACTGCAGTGAAGGAAAATTTAAACATCAGACACATCCAGTACCCCCAGCTCTTAAAAGCAAATATCTGCAGCACATCCAAAGCATAAAATACGTAAATTATTGTATAAAAAGAGACAAGGGAAGTCATAATGTTGACTGCACTCTGATAATCTTTCACTTTAGTGCTACCATATTTCCCCACACTCCTCTGCTGCTTTAGGAACCATGCACTGGCAAATGTTGATGGCAATGACACCATGTATGCCAAAGAAGTTATTATTAGAATGGATTTCATATATGATTGGTGGTCATCTAAGGTATGACCACCTATGAGGTTGGTGGAGTTTTTAGGTAACTCTAAACCAAAAATCAGTACCAATAAGTAACCAGCAAACGTTGACACAAAAAGCACAGTTATTATCAACCAAGGGACCATCGTATCAATTCTCATCTTTACCCATGCAAAGAATCCGGGTTTAAAGTGTAAAATTTTTATAAAATAGAAGAAGCAGAGAATGGATGTAAGCCATGTACTGGAACAAACGCTGCAGGTCAAAGGGATTAAAACATAATAAACATTTGACATATCCAACAACCACGGCCAAACAAAGATACAGAGAGAAAAGACACACACAAAAACAGTAAAGCTGAAATTGGAAATACTCAGAGCTATCAGGATACAGTTGCATGGTGTGACTTTTCTCTCCTTGAAACTTGTAAGCATGAGATAAAATATTATGAAGGCGCTAGAGCATAGCCCAGCCATTGACTCAAGTCCTAATATACCCAGACAGACTTCTGTATTTGGGGTGATCATTCCGGAGAGCTTAAATATTATAACTGTGTTTGAAAAAGTCAGATGTCCTTTGCAGAATACAGACAGGAGATCTCAGGGTGTAGAAGATGTCTGTCCCGTAAGAAGGTCCCCCTTGTGTGGTAGATTCGGCACTTATTATTACAGAAGACAGGAGATCTCAGGGTGTAGAAGATGTCTGTCCCGTATAGAAGGTCCCCCTTGTGTGGTAGATTCAGCACTTATCCTCCTTACAGAAGACTGGAGATCTCAGGGTGTAGAAGATGTCTGTCCCGTACAGAAGGTCCCCCTTGTGTGGTAGATTCGGCACTTATCCTTACAGAAGACTGGAGATCTCAGGTTGTAGAAGATGTCTGTCCCGTACAGAAGGTCTCCCTTGTGTGGTAGATTTGGCACTTATCTTTACAGAAGACAGGAGATCTCAGGGTGTAGAAGATGTCTGTCCTGTACAGAAGGTTCCCCTTGTGTGGTAGATTCAGCACTTATCCTCCTTACAGAAGACAGGAGATCTCAGGGTGTAGAAGATGTCTGTCCCATAAGAAGATCCCCCTTGTGTGGTAGATTCAGCACTTATCCTTACAGAAGACAGGAGATCTCAGGTTGTAGAAGATGTCTGTCCCGTACAGAAGGTCTCCCTTGTGTGGTAGATTTGGCACTTATCTTTACAGAAGACAGGAGATCTCAGGGTGTAGAAGATGTCTGTCCCATACAGAAGGTCCCCCTTGTGTGGTAGATTCACCACTTATCTTTACAGAAGACAGGAGATCTCAGGGTGTAGAAGATGTCTGTCCCGTACAGAAGGTCCCCCTTGGGTGGTAGATTCAGCACTTTTCCTTACAGAAGACAGGAGGTCTCAGGGTGTAGAAGATGTCTGTCCCGTAAGAAGGTCCCCCTTGTGTGGTAGATTCAGCACTTATCATTACAGAAGACAGGAGATCTCAGGGTGTAGAAGATGTCTGTCTGGTATAGAAGGTCCCCCTTGTGTGGTAGATTCGGCACTTATTACAGAAGACAGGAGATCTCAGGGTGTAGAAGATGTCTGTCCCGTATAGAAGGTCCCCCTTGTTTGGTAGATTCAGCACTTATCCTCCTTAGAGAAGACAGGAGATCTCAGGGTGTAGAAGATGTCTGTCCCGTACAGAAGGTCCCCCTTGTGTGGTAGATTCAGCACTTATCTTTACAGAAGACAGGAGATCTCAGGGTGTAGAAGATGTCTGTCCCGTAAGAAGGTCCCCCTTGTGTGGTAGATTCAGCACTTATCCTTACAGAAGACAGGAGGTCTCAGGGTGTAGAAGATGTCTGTCCCGTAAGAAGGTCCCCCTTGTGTGGTAGATTCGTCACTTATTACAGAAGACAGGAGATCTCAGGGTATAGAAGATGTCTGTCCCGTACAGAAGGTTCCCCTTGTGTGGTAGATTCAGCACTTATCCTTACAGAAGACAGGAGGTCTCAGGGTGTAGAAGATGTCTGTCCCGTACAGAAGGTCCCCCTTGTGTGATAGATTCAGCACTTGTCCTTAATTCAGAAAAAAAATTGTATATCCAGCAAACATCACATTTAATATCCATCTTCTAAAGAAACGAGGGCACAATTCAGTACAAAATCATTTGACTACTTAGGATACTTTACCTGCATGCAAACTGGGAACCTAGACTCCAGTAGAAGAGTTCGTAGAACATATGCAAAGCCAAACCTGCATTATGTTGGATTGGGAAAATGCCCAGTCTATTTTCCGGTCATTAAGTTAAAATACTTTTAGTATGTATGTGTTGTGGAATAAATGTTATGTTTGTATGAGTTGATTATTATAATAAAAAATAAATATAATCAGGAGATCTCTGACACATATAACATGGGATGTCACACTGTCAATGAAACAGCAGAACTGAAATCAGGTGATTATGAAAAATGCATCCAATGGAGGTCCGAAGAAGCATAGAATGAACTTATAACATATCCTCGGAGCTTCCTGAAAAGTAAAAAAAAGTGATAAATAGGTAGGGAAAAAAATCTAACAGAATGTCTTTTTATGTTTTTTCTGTTTTGGTGGATTAAACAAAATATGCATCATGAGAACATTCAGAGATTTCTCTAATGGGCCTACCTCTACATAGACTATCCCTTTTCCATCTATCATGAATGCTGCTGCTATCCAACTTATCAACCAATTACATGCCCTTGTTTAACAGGGGCATGAAATTCCAAATCGTCATATAATATTTCAATGCAGGGCCCGTTCCTGCACCCCCAACAAGAGTATCTGTGAGGGGTTACAGTGTTCTGTTACCACCACTACCAAAGGCCCAATTTACGTACCCCAAGTTTAGGAGGGAATTTTAAGGAAAAAAACTTTTAGGAGGGAAGTTTAAGGAAACAAAACTTACCTTTAAATGCCCATCAATGCAGCCTTGTCAGTGTCCATCATTGCAGCCTTGTCAGTGTCATTTTCAGCCTTGTCATTCAGCCTTGTCAGTGTTATTTTCAGCTTTGCAATTTAAAAATGGCGCCGCCGAGATACAGAGCCGGATGTCCTGCTCCTCCCGCCGTTCTTGACGGCTTTCAGCCGCCTTCGGCCGTTCTCGGCAGCTTTCGGGCCGCCTTCGGCCCTTCTCTGCAGCTTTCAACCGCACCAAGAACGGCCGAAGGCGGCCAAAAGTCACCGAGAGCGGCCAAAGGCGGCCAAAAGTTGCAGAGAATGGCTGAAGGCGGCCGAAAGTCGCCGAGAACGGCCGAAGGTGACCGAAAGCTGCCAAGAACGGCTGAAAGCTGCCTACGGTCTGACAATTGGCAGGGGATCGGCGTATAACACGCACCCATGATTTTCGCCTGATTTTAAGGGGAAAAAAGTGCGTGTTATACACTGATAAATACAGTAATTACAATTTTTTTTATATAGTATTTTACAGCAGGGCACATTCCTGCACTCACCAAGATTAACTGTGAGGGCTTACAGTGTTCTGGTACCACCATCATCTAAGGCCCATTTTTCTGCAGAGTATATACGGCAGAATGTATATTATATATACTGCTGTTCAGTGTATATAGTGCCTGGGGGCCTCGGGGCCTGGGGGACCCCCCACGCCATTTTATTTTTAAATTTGGGTGCAGGGTTCCCCTTAATATCCATGGACTGGGGGGGCCTATGCCATTTTTTTCAATGATTTTCATCTACATTGCCGAGACCCGACAATACATTACAGCCGCGATCATTTTTAAATGACTTTTCTCCTTTAGAAATGTAATTTTGCTGTGGTATTGTTCTAAACATGGGAAAACTGTGCCACTTTACAGCCATACTATAGACACCCCCCAGGCGTGATATTTAAAGGAATATTTCATTTTTATTGTTTCACTTTAAGCATTATTAAAATCACTGCCCCTGAAAAACTGAGGTATTTAAAGCTTTTTTTGCATTGATCCATGTCCCCTGGGGCAGGACCCGGGTCCCCAAACACTTTTTATGGCAATAACTTGCATATAAGCCTTTAAATTAGACAATCCTTCTGCTGGGTTCTGTTCAATGTCCTCCACCTCTCTCTGACAATCCCTTCACTGACTTCTGTTCAATGTCCTCCACCTCTCTCTGACAATCCCTCTGCTGGGTTCTGTTCAATGTCCTCCACCTCTCTCTGACAATCCCTTCACTATGTTCTGTTCAATGTCCTCCACCTCCCTCTGACAATCCCTCTGCTGGGTTCTGTTCAATGTCCTCCACCTCTCTCTGACAATCCCTCCACTGGGTTCTGTTCAATGTCCTCCACCTCTCTCTGACAATCCCTCCGCTTGGTTCTGTTCAATGTCCTCCACCTCTCTCTGACAATCCCGCCACTGGGTTCTGTTCAATGTCCTCCACCTCTCTCTGACAATCCCTTCGCTGAGTTCTGTTCAATGTCCTCCACCTCTCTCTGACAATCCCTTCCCTGACTTCTGTTCAATGTCCTCCACCTCTCTCTGACAATCCCTCTGCTGAGTTCTGTTCAATGTCCTCCACCTCTCTCTGACAATCCTTCTGCTGGGTTCTGTTCAATGTCCTCCACCTCTCTCTGACAATCCCTTCACTGACTTCTGTTCAATGTCCTCCACCTCTCTCTGACAATCCCTCTGCTGGGTTCTGTTCAATGTCCTCCACCTCTCTCTGACAATCCCTTCACTGGGTTCTGTTCAATGTCCTCCACCTCCCTCTGACAATCCCTCTGCTGGGTTCTGTTCAATGTCCTCCACCTCTCTCTGACAATCCCTCTGCTGGGTTCTGTTCAATGTCCTCCACCTCTCTCTGACAATCCTTCTGCTGGGTTCTGTTCAATGTCCTCCACCTCTCTCTGACAATCCCTTCACTGACTTCTGTTCAATGTCCTCCACCTCTCTCTGACAATCCCTCTGCTGGGTTCTGTTCAATGTCCTCCACCTCTCTCTGACAATCCCTTCACTGGGTTCTGTTCAATGTCCTCCACCTCCCTCTGACAATCCCTCCACTGGGTTCTGTTCAATGTCCTCCACCTCTCTCTGACAATCCCTCCGCTTGGTTCTGTTCAATGTCCTCCACCTCTCTCTGACAATCCCGCCACTGGGTTCTGTTCAATGTCCTCCACCTCTCTCTGACAATCCCTCCGCTGGGTTCTGTTCAATGTCCTCCACCTCTCTCTGACATTCCCTCTGCTGGCTTCTGTTCAATGTCCTCCACCTCTCTCTGACAATCCCTCCACTGGGTTCTGTTCAATGCCCTCCACCTCTCTCTGACAATCCCTTCCCTGACTTCTGTTCAATGTCCTCCACCTCTCTCTGACAATCCCTCTGCTGAGTTCTGTTCAATGTCCTCCACCTCTCTCTGACAATCCTTCTGCTGGGTTCTGTTCAATGTCCTCCACCTCTCTCTGACAATCCCTTCACTGACTTCTGTTCAATGTCCTCCACCTCTCTCTGACAATCCCTCTGCTGGGTTCTGTTCAATGTCCTCCACCTCTCTCTGACAATCCCTTCACTGGGTTCTGTTCAATGTCCTCCACCTCCCTCTGACAATCCCTCTGCTGGGTTCTGTTCAATGTCCTCCACCTCTCTCTGACAATCCCTCTGCTGGGTTCTGTTCAATGTCCTCCACCTCTCTCTGACAATCCTTCTGCTGGGTTCTGTTCAATGTCCTCCACCTCTCTCTGACAATCCCTTCACTGACTTCTGTTCAATGTCCTCCACCTCTCTCTGACAATCCCTCTGCTGGGTTCTGTTCAATGTCCTCCACCTCTCTCTGACAATCCCTTCACTGGGTTCTGTTCAATGTCCTCCACCTCCCTCTGACAATCCCTCCACTGGGTTCTGTTCAATGTCCTCCACCTCTCTCTGACAATCCCTCCGCTTGGTTCTGTTCAATGTCCTCCACCTCTCTCTGACAATCCCGCCACTGGGTTCTGTTCAATGTCCTCCACCTCTCTCTGACAATCCCTCCGCTGGGTTCTGTTCAATGTCCTCCACCTCTCTCTGACATTCCCTCTGCTGGCTTCTGTTCAATGTCCTCCACCTCTCTCTGACAATCCCTCCACTGGGTTCTGTTCAATGCCCTCCACCTCTCTCTGACAATCCCTCCGCTTGGTTCTGTTCAATGTCCTCCACCTCTCTCTGACAATCCCTCCGCTTGGTTCTGTTCAATGTCCTCCACCTCTCTCTGACAATCCCTCCACTGGGTTCTGTTCAATGTCCTCCACCTCTCTCTGACAATCCCGCCACTGGGTTCTGTTCAATGTCCTCCACCTCTCTCTGACAATCCCTCTGCTGGCTTCTTTTCAATGTCCTCCACCTCTCTCTGACAATCCCTTTGCTTAGTTCTGTTCAATGTCCTCCACCTCTCTCTGACAATCTCTCCACTGGGTTCTGTTCAATGTCCTCCACCTCTCTCTGACATTCCCTCTGCTGGCTTCTGTTGAATGTCCTCCACCATTCTCTGACAATCCCTCCACTGTCTTCGGCTTGCCCGACCTTTAAAATTTCAAATACTTAGAACATGCAAAGCCATTTACATCTCTGCCCCTAGCTACTGTATATCATCAACCCCATCTCCAAATACCAACCATCTTCTCCATTCCTCCAGATACCTCCTGTGCTAAAGATTCCCCCTCATCTCCTCCCATGCTTATCTCCAGGACATCTCTAGAGCCTCTCCCATGCTCTGCTGAAGCCTCCACTGTCTTTCTTCCAGAGCACCACTGACTTGACAGGAGGATTGCTGCTGGAAATGATTTGCATCATTTGTAGCTAATTAATTATCTACACCACTACACTACTTCACTACAAGCAGGAGCTCGTGGCTAATGGAGATGCTGTACATGTTTCAAAGATAAGACAGTCTCAGGAAGAAGGGGGATGTTTGCCTTTAAAAAAAAAAATGATTTCTATGGGCAAGAAAGGAGCTCAGAATGACCGCTGAACCCAAATCAACCACAAAATACAATGATTATTTATTAATATTATATAGGATTAATAGAGAGTCAACAGTTTACAATACAAAGGGAGAAAGCACTATTACACTATAGTATGAAAGAGAAAAAAAAAAGCCCCTATAATAAAAACAAATGCAAACCTCCCTGATAATAGTTAAAAAGCCATGTAAGGCATTATGGTTGAAAATAATTATCCTATTTTTTTATATGTTAGCCTGCTGTACAGCAGGGGTAATGTCCATTTAATTTTTAATTTTTTTGTTTTTTAATTGTTTTTTTATTTTTTATTTTTTATTTTTTTATTTTTTTTGATTGTATTGTGACAACATTCCAGTAAAAAAAATAAAAAAAAATAATAATAATATTGAAAAAAAAGAAAAGAAATTATTTCTCCTAGATGAACATAAATTCACCTGGAATGAGGACCTCAGACCCACAGGATATGCTATGGTGGTGGTTAACCCAAACCATATTCCTAACCAAAGCCTGGATAAATGAGAGCCTTCACAAATACTACATCACCACAAAACAGTTCATTTAAAATAATTCACAATGCATTCAGTAAAATAATTAAATTGCCTAAATATTTTAAGTACAGATAAACATTTGCCTCCAAGCTTCTTTGAGTTTGGGATTACCGGCAATCAAGAGACTGGACTGAACCAGAGCAAATGAAAAAAGCAGCATCAAGCAGATCCATGACCCCAAACTTTGATAGACAAATCTTTCTAGCCCCATAATAAGTGTAACAGCATATAGCAATGCGTAAAAACATATAAGACAGGACATGGTCTTGATGGCACTCTGATAATCTTTTACACCGGCGTGAGAAGCTCCCGCGTACCTCTTAAAATATTGGCTGTGCCGCTTCAAAAACCAAGCGCTGACAGCCATAGATACAATTGAAATGAAGATAGGCAAAGATAACAGCATTAGAACAACAAATGTCAACCTGAGGATCAGTTTGTCATCCTTTGGGGCCACCTCAGTCGTAATCATAGTTAGGTTTTTAGTTGACTCTTGATTGTAGGCAAGCAAGTAAAGAAAACTCCCAGACAGAGAGATACATTCCACGGTAAGTATCATCCAAGGTATGATTATGTCTATTTTATTCTTCACCCAAGCAAGGAATCCAGACCTAAACTGTAGAATTTTTATGAAGTAGAAGAAGCACAGACTGCTGGTAAGCCATGCGCTGGAGGTAATGATGAATACGGTCAAAAACTGCACAAGGTGTTTGACGTAACGTATATCATACAACGATGGCCATATAAGGCTTATTAAATTGTTTGTAGACATCAGTATGGTGTAGCCAATATTGGAAAAGCAGAGAGAAATTAGAATGCTGCTGTAAGGCGTCAATTTTTTCTCTTGGTAGCCGGAAACGACGAGAGAAAATATTATGAAGATGTTGGCACACAAGCCGGTAACGGCCTCAAGGCCGAGGACGCTGAGCCAGATGATCGTGGTAGGGCTAATCATCTTGAAAAAAAGGGGCTGGTTCGGGGTGTCCTCCACAAGACTAATAGAAAGGGGAATCCAGTGACTTCTGGTAGACTCTTTTCCATGGAAATGGTTGGCTTCTGTAAGGATTGCTCTTTTATTTTCTCTTTCCTGACCTTGTAAAATCTGCCTGTATAATCCATCTTCTGAAATGGTTTTAGTGGGCTGAGTTTGAATACATGCAAAAAGTGAATACGAAGGATCAAATGACAAAATCCAAATAGGACATGCAAATGTAATGTTGTTTGTGGCATTGTCTATTAAAAAGACAAATTGTTATGGATATGAACAGAAAACAGGGAGGGGGAGAGAGAGAGAGAGAGAGAGAGCACCTCCGTCTAATGCCCTGTACACAGGGCCAGACTTACCATTGGGCTTGACTGGGCTCAAGCCCATGGGCCCCACCCAATAGGGGGCCCTGCAGACCCCGCAGAGATACATAGCAGAGTATAATGAGCTCAGCTCCGCTCACAGTCCCGCCCTATGATGGACATAACACAGGGACTGGGCATGACTGTGAGCTGAGCCAAGTACACTTAGCTACTCTTGGCTCCGCTCGGGACTGCGAGAGGACCCGAGAGCCACCGAGAGGACCC
Source organism: Lithobates pipiens (assembly GCF_037356315.1). Classification (NCBI taxonomy): domain Eukaryota; kingdom Metazoa; phylum Chordata; class Amphibia; order Anura; family Ranidae; genus Lithobates; species Lithobates pipiens. The sequence continues at coordinate 9,148,479 of NW_027507784.1, forward strand.
GAGAGCCGCCAAGAGGACCCGAGAGCCGCCTAGATACACAGGACTCTGTATCTCGGCGATGCCATTTTTAAACTTTAAGACTGCAATGACAAGGCTGCAATGACACTGGACAAGGCTGCAGATGGACACTGATAAGGCTGCATTGGTGGGCATTTAAATGTAAATTTTTTCCTTAAACTTCCCTCCTAAACTTGGGGTGTTATACGTCGATAAATACGGTAATATATAGAAGGCAGAGCCGAAAGTGACCCAAGCCCAGGGGCCCCCACCACCCTAAGTCCTGCCCTGCCTGTACAAACGGTCGGACTACAAAATCCGTCTGATTTTTTTCCGAGGGATTTTGGCCCAAACTTGTCTTGCATACACACGGTCGAGCAAAGTTGTCGGAAAATCCGAATGTTCAGAGCGAGGTGACGTCAACCACATACCACGGGACTATAAAGAGGGCCAGTAGCCAATAGCTTTCGTCTCGTAATTCATTCTGAGCATGCATGGCACTTTGTCCGTCGGAATTGTTTACACACGATCGGAATTTTGTTGTCGGAAAATTTTAGAGCCAGCTCTCAAACTTTGTGTGTCGGAAATTCCGACGGAAAAAGTCTGATGGAGCCCACACACGATCGGATTTTCCGACAACAAGATCCGATTGCACATTTTCCGGCGGAAAGTCCAACTGTGTGTATGGTGCATAAGTGTGATAGGAAAATCAATAGAAAACTGGATAATAAGTATTGGACATATAAATAGATACAACACAGCGTATCATTATGTTCAGTGAAGATATCAAAGGACAGAAGCTACTTAACCACTTCAGCCCCGGAAGAATTTACCCCCTTCCTGACCGGGGCACTTTTTGCGATTTGGCACTGCGTCGCTTTAACTGACAATTGCGTGGGCGTTAGGGTGACCACATTTCCAAACTGGCATTCAGGAACAATTTTGCTAAGGACGGGGGGGGGGGGGGGAATGTAGTCTCAAGGTTGACGGCGGATTCAGAAGTGGGGGGTATTTGTTGGGTGAATGGCTGGTGCTAGCACTGAAATCATTCTGACATCATGCTTAGTATGGTGTCAGGATGATCAAATCACATTATTTCTATTACTACATTGTAATATAAAATGAAATAGTTCAACACACCATAACGCAGAGGGAACCCTGAGCTTGTCATTTGCCACCAGATGCTGCTTGTCGCTTGCCACTGTCTCCTGCCACCAGATGCTGCTTGTCGCTTGCCACTGTCTCCTGCCACCAGATGCTGCTTGTCGGTTGCCGCTGTCTCCTGCCACCAGATGCTGCTTGTCGCTTGCCACTGTCTCCTGCCACCAGATGCCACTTGCCACTGTCTCCTGCCACCAGATGAAGCGTGTCACTTGTCACCTGCTGCCAGAGAGAGGGCAGGGAGAGAGAGGGGGCAGGAGGGAGAGGGAGGGAAGACAGGGAGACAGTGGGGAGAGAGAGGGGGGACAGGGAGACTGGGGGGACAGGGAGAGGGGAGAGGGAGGGGGGACAGGGAGAGGGAGGGGAGAGTGAGGAGGAGGGGCAGGGAGAGAGAGGGGGGCAAGGAGAGAGAGGGGGACAAGGAGAGAGAGGGGGACAGGGAGAGGGAGGGGAGAGAGAGGGGAAAGGGAGGGGGGACAGGGAGAGAGAGGGGGGACAGGGAGAGGGAGGGGAGAGAGAGGGGGACAGGGAGAGGGAGAGGGGACAGGGAGAGGGAAGGGTGACAGGGAGAGGGAGCGGGAGGGGGAGACGGAGGGGGGACAGGGAGACGGAGGGGGGACAGGAAGATGGAGGGGGGACAGGGAGAGAGAGGGGGCAGGGAGAGAGAGGGGGCAGGGAGAGAGAGAGGGGACAGGGAGGGAGAGGGGGGACAGGGAGAGAGGGGGGACAGGGAGAGAGGGGGGACAGGGAGAGGGAGGGGGGACAGGGAGAGGGAGAGGGAGAGAGAGGGGGCAGGATCTGCCCTCGGAGGATGGAACGCAGCGGCCGTCGGAGGACTTCTGTCCCCGCCCACCACCAGCGTGACCGTGACCTATCACAGTAGCCAAAGACAGTTCTCCAAGGCTCTGTGTTACAGGTGGTGGGCGGGCCAGCAACAGTAAGAAGCCACCCTCAGGATTCAGGAGGAGGAGATACAGAAGATGCTCTCTGGCTGCTCTCTCTTTCTCCCTGCTGCTGAGGCTGGAGGCGGAGGTGGGTGGACTCAGAGCGCTGTTGCTAGACACGAGGCGAGGCGGGGCGGCCCTAGCAACAAGTTAGGCAATGTTTATTGCCGTGGCTGTGTGTCTTTACTTCATTCCGGGACACTGTATTGTCCCGGAATGAAGGTGCCTGGGACACGGGATACAGATATTAATTAAGGGACAATCCCGGGCAATCCAGGACACGTGGGCACCCTAGTGGGCGTGCGACGTGACTCCCAAACGAAACTGACGTCCTTTTTTCCCCACAAATAGAGATTTCTTTTGGTGGTATTTGATCACCTCTGCGTTTTTTATTTTTTGTGCTATAAACAAAAAAAGTGTGACAATTTTGAAAAAAAAAGCAATATTTTTTTACTTTTTGCTATAATAAATATCCCCCCCAAAAAATATTTTTTTTTCCCTCAGTTTAGGCTGATACATATTATTCTACATATTTTTGGCTATATTGATTGGTTTGTGCAAAAGTTATTGAGTCTACAAAATAGGGGATAGTTTTATGGCATTTTTATTAGTCATTATTAGTAATTGTGGCGATCTGCAATTTTTATCATGACTGCGACATTATGGGGGACACATCAGACACTTTTTACACCATTTTGGGACCATTGTCATTTATACAGCGATCAGTGCTATAAAAATGCACTGATTACTGTAAATGACACTGGCAGGGAAGGGGTTAACCACTAGGGGGTGATCATAGGGTTAAGTGTGTCCTAGGGAGTGATTCTAACTGTAGGGTGGATGGGCTACCACTGACAACTATCACTGCCCCCGATGACAGGGAGCGGTAGATCTCTGTCATGTCACTATCAGAATGGGGAAATTCTTTGTTTACATAGGCATCTCCCCGTTCTGCCGCTCCCTGCCACGATCGCGGGACACCGGTGGACATCGAGTCCATGGGTCCCACTGACATGGTCACGGAACATGTGGCGGGCATCCACAATGCCGCTTCTTAAAGGGGATGTACCTGTATGCCCATTTGCGCAGCCATGCCATTGTGCCAACGTATATTGTCTTGCATTGGTCGGCAAGCGGTTAAAGTGGTTCTACAGGCACATGTTTTTTTTACCTTCATGCATTCTATGGTATTGGATCAAAGATGAACGGCGCCTGCGCACTGAGTCCAGGTTGAAGCTACACCATCCAAGTGGACATACGGTAGCACTTAGTAACAGGGCCCTTCGCGGTCTCGCTTCGCTCGCCACGCTTCGGGCACGGCCTCGCTTCGCTCGCCACGCTTCGGGCACGGCCTCGCTTCGCTCTGCAATTTTTTATTCTAAATCTATATCCACTTGGATGGTGGGGCTTGAACCTGGACTCAGGGCTCAGGCGCCGCCCATCTTCGGAGACTTTAAGCGTCTCCTTGTCTTCCATACTGCGCAAGAGCAATACAGGGCAGACACTATCCGACAGGGGGACAGTATCCGACAAAACACCGGCATCCAAGGAGTTCTCTACAGGTGGAGAACAGGAACTGAAGTGAGGAGGGAGTGCGGGTGGGGCCGATCCTGGTTCTATGTCTCTTATGGACACACAGAGCAGGGCTTGGAAGTGAACATGCATGAGCGCCCCCCATAGCAAGCCGCTATGGGGGCACCCAGAGAAGAGGAAGAACCAGGAGCACCGGTAGGGGATCCAACAACAGGGGGATCGGGTCTGCTCTGTGCAAAACCATTACACAGAGCAGGTTAGTATAACATGTTTGTTATTTAAAAAAAAAATAAAAAAATAAACTTTAAAATAAATGTAATTCCCATTTCCACCACAAGGAGCCTTGCACACATTGTTAATCAGTAGGCCCCATTCACACCTGAACGTAGCATTTTTGCTGCGTTTTTACAGTGATTTTGCAGCGTTTTTTACCAGGGCAAATGGTCACCAATGTAAAAAGAAGAAAAACGCCCAAATCTGCCCGATTTGAGGGACAAAAAAGGGTCCAGAACTTGTTTGAGCTTCAGGCGACATGGAGTGGAGATGTGAACCATCTCCATTGAGAATAACAGATTTTTTTTTCCCCCTCCAGGGTTTTGTAGCTTCAGGCTTCAAGCTACAAAACGCTCAGGTGTGAATGGGGCCTTAGGGTTAGGTTGTTATTACTTTTTTTTTTCTCGATGAGGCTGGTTTGATGTCATTAGCTCATTGTTTCCTATTTTTATAACCTTTGTTACTCACCAACCCCACAGCACACATGTATTGTATTAAATATGTAATTATATTTTGGGTTACTCTGAATCAACAGAATATTTAGCACGGGGGCGAAGGCAAATGTTGCAATTAGTTCAAACAAAAACCATAAATGGTGGTTTAACAAGTCCAAAAAAAAAAAATCAATAAACACCATTGAAAAATAAAATAGATAGAAAATCAGGAGACACGCCAACGTTTTTACGGCTTCTTGAACCCTTTTAGTCTTAGTACTGTTAGCCCTTGTACACACGGTCGGAGAATCCGTCGGAATGTGTCCTATCGGACCGTGTTGTCAGATAATCCGACTGTGTGTGGTATGCATCGGACTGATTCCGTCAGGAATATCCGTCGGACCCAATTTTCCAACTTGTTGGAAATATTTTCCGACCAACTGGTTCGATCGGACATACTCCGATCATGTGTAGAGAATTTTGATCGGACCAAGTGCCACGCATGCTCAGATCAAATTCCTACATCAAAGCTATTGGCTACTAGCCTGAACGTAGTCCCATCGTAACGAAATTACGTCATCACGTTCTGAATGATCGGATTTTTCGACAACTTCGTCCGACCCGTGTGTATGCAACAGTTTCAGGCAAGATTCGATGGGCAAAATCCGGTTGTCGAAATCTCCGACCGTGTGTACAAGGGCTTAGAGGAGCCCATGGCTCTGCTCGTTTTATGAACATGCGAGAGAAGGAATAGTGCGGCGAATGCGGTTGATCAATGTCCCAGCCCCAAAAGACACAAATTGAGTCCAATAAAAACTATCTCCAAATTTAGTTTGGCTTGAGTATCCTGTCCTGTTGGATAAGGTAAAATCCGAGCTAATGTTTAACCTGTGATAGAAAGTGTCCATTGATATACAAAAAAAACTTCCACATAAGGAAACAGCTTGTATTATCAGTATGGTACTCTGGATTATGACATCGATCTTCCTCTTCACCAAGGAGAAGATACGGGATTGGAACTGGACAATTTTAGTGAAATAGAAGAAGCAGAGGCAAGACAATGTCCATGAACAAGAGGTTGCCCCATACAAGTACAAGGAGAGTATAATACATCTTGTATAACCATCCGGAGTAAAAAAAAAAAAAATCTGTGAAAATATAATAGGGCAACACCGATGAAACGCATATATTGGAGAAGCTCAGAGCACACAATATTTTATCCAATGTCTTTGGAGTTTGTTCTCTAAATATGTCTCCTAATGTGGTGACCAAGATGAAGAAACTGGAGCCAATCCCAAGTAAAGTTTCGAGGAGAAGTATGAAAAGACAAATGGCTGATCCCGCATTCAGAGCTATGGCCATTATTGGTTGAACTAGATGGACTTGTGTCTTTTTCTTCGTCTTTGTCTTTTTTTTTTCAACCAAACTAACTATGTAAGTACGTGACCAGTAGAAGAGTTGGTCTTTCTGTAGAAGATCCTCGCCAAAGTCCAAAACAGCGATTAGTACCTACTGTAGTTCACCTTCTGTTGTGTATTCCCGACAAGATAATGTCTGTCAGCCTTTCTCAGTGTATATGAGAGGCCAGTGAAGTGATTCTTCAATGTGAGTGGATATACTTTAGAGGAAGCTCTCCGATGTGTAGAGATATTTGCAGAGACAGTTTTGCATACATTCAAAGTACAATGGTATACCTCACCTCTGTGACACAAAAGCAATTTCTGCAACCAATATTTTTAAAGACAAATCAACAGACTCTAAGCCCTTGTACACACGATCGGAGATTTTCCGACGGAATGTGTCCGATCGGAGCGTTTTGTCGGATATTCCGACTTTGTGTGGTCTCCATCGGACTGTTTCCGTTGGAATATCCGTCGGACCAAATTTTCCAACTTGCCGGAAATATTTTCGACAAAATGCTCCGATCGGACATACTCCGATCATGTGTAGAGAATTCCGATCGGACAAAGTGCCACGCATGCTCAGATCAAATTCCTACACCAAAGCTATTGGCTACTAGCCTGAACGTAGTCCCGTCGTAATGAAATTACGTCATCACGTTCTGAACGATCGGATTTTCCGACAACTTCGTCCGACAGTTTCGGACAAAATCCGTCGGACAAAATCAGACGGATTTGGTTGCCGGAATCTCCGACCGTGTGTACAAGGGCATGTAGTTATATATATAGTAAATCTGCTATATATTTTTTAAAGTCTCAGGGCATGTATATTTAACCACATGGGTGCTGTATTGGTGTGCTCACAGATATGTGATCACACCAAACTAAACTACGGTGTTTATCCTCATGACACATCACAGGAAGCACCTCCATGGCTAACAGAGGACAGAATTAAAATTAGACTTGAGAAACTTAACATTAATAAATCCCTGAGACCAAATGGCTTGCACCCGAGGGTACTTAGGGAACTCAGTCAGGTAATTGCCATACCATTGTTCCTAATTTTTACCGACAGTCTATTAAATGGAATGGTACCAGCCGATTGGAGAAAAGCCAATGTAGCACCATTATTTAAAAAGGGCCCCAAAATACATCCCTGGGAATTACAGACCAGTTAGCCTAACATCAATAGTATGTAAACTGTTGGAGGGGATGATAAGGGACTATATACAAGATTTTAGTAAAGAAAACGGTATCATTAGCAGTAATCAGCATGGATTCATGAAGAATCGTTCTTGCTAAACCTATTAACCTTCTATGAGAAGGTGAGTTGCCTTCTAGATAAAGAAAGGCCCATAGACGTGGTGTATCTAGATAAAGGAAGGCCCGTAGATGTGGTGTATCTAGATAAAGGAAGGCCCGTAGACGTGGTGTATCTAGATAAAGGAAGACCCATAGACGTGGTGTATCTAGATAAAGGAAGGCCCGTAGACGTGGTGTATCTAGATAAAGGAAGGCCCGTAGACGTGGTGTATCTAGATAAAGGAAGGCCCGCAGACGTGGTGTATCTAGATAAAGGAAGGCCCGTAGACATGGTGTATCTAGATAAAGGAAGGCCCGTAGACGTGGTGTATCTGGATAAAGAAAGGCCCTTAGACATGGTGTATCTAGATAAAGGAAGGTCCGTAGACGTGGTGTATCTAGATAAAGGAAGGCCCGTAGATGTGGTGTATCTAGATAAAGGAAGGCCCGTAGATGTGGTGTATCTGGATAAAGGAAGGCCCATAGACGTGGTGTATCTAGATAAAGGAAGGCCCATAGACGTGGTGTATCTAGCTAAAGGAAGGCCCGTAGACGTGTATCTGGATAAAGAAAGGCCCGTAGACGTGGCGTATCTGGATAAAGGAAGGCCCGTAGATGTGGTGTATCTAGATAAAGGAAGGCCCGTAGATGTGGTGTATCTAGATAAAGGAAGGCCCGTAGATGTGGTGTATCTAGATAAAGGAGGGCCCCTAGACGTGGTGTATCTGGATAAAGGAAGGCCCGTAGATGTGGTGTATCTAGATAAAGGAAGGCCCGTAGACGTGGTGTATCTGGATAAAGGAAGGCCCGTAGACGTGGTGTATCTAAAGGAAGGCCCGTAGACGTGGTATATCTAGATTAAGGAAGGCCCGTAGACGTGGTGTATCTAGATAAAGGAAGGCCCGTAGACGTGGTGTATCTAGATAAAGGAAGGCCCGTAGATGTGGTGTATCTAGATAAAGGAAGGCCCGTAGACGTGGTGTATCTGGATAAAGGAAGGCCCGTAGACGTGGTGTATCTAGATAAAGGAAGGCCCGTAGATGTGGTGTACCTATATAAAGGAAGGCCCGTAGACATGGTGTATCTAGATAAAGGAAGGCCCGTAGACGTGGTGTATCTAGATAAAGGAAGGCTCGTAGATGTGGTGTATCTAGATAAAGGAAGGCCCGTAGACGTGGTGTATCTGGATAAAGGAAGGCCCGTAGACGTGGCGTATCTGGATAAAGGAAGGCCTGTAGATGTGGTGTATCTAGATAAAGGAAGTCCCATAGACGTGGTGTATCTAGATAAAGGAAGGTCCATAGACGTGGTGTATCGAGATAAAGGAAGGCCCGTAGACGTGGTGTATCTAGATAAAGAAAGGCCCGTAGACCTGGTATATCTGGATAAAGGAAGGCCCGTAGACGTGGTGTATCTAGATAAAGGAAGGCCCGTAGACGTGGTGTATCTAGATAAAGGAAGGCCCGTAGACGTGGTGTATCTAGATAAAGGAAGGCCCGTAGACATGGTGTATCTGGATAAAGGAAGGCCCGTAGATGTGGTGTATCTAGATAAAGGAAGGCCCGTAGATGTGGTGTATCTAGATAAAGGAAGGCCCGTAGACGTGGTGTATCTAGATAAAGGAAGGCCCGTAGACGTGGTGTATCTAGATAAAGGAAGGCCCTTAGATGTGGTGTATCTAGATAAAGGAAGACCCGTAGATGTGGTGTGTCTAGATAAAGGAAGGCCCGTAGACGTGGTGTGTCTAGATAAAGGAAGGCCAGTAGAGGTGGTGTGTCTAGATAAAGGAAGGCCCGTAGACGTGGTGTATCTAGATAAAGGAAGGCCCGTAGACGTGGTGTATCTAGATAAAGGAAGGCCCGTAGACGTGGTGTATCTAGATAAAGGAAGGCCCGTAGACGTGGTGTATCTAGATAAAGGAAGGCCCGTAGACGTGGTGTATCTGAATTTTGCAAAAGCATTTGATACACTTCCCCATAAACGTTTACTGTACAATATAAGGTCCGTTGGCATGGACCATAGGGTGAGTACATGGATTGAAAACTGGCTACAAGGGCGAGTTCAGAGGGTGGCGATAAATGGGGAGTACTCGGAATGGTCGGGGGTGGGTAGTGGGGTCCCCCAGGGTTCTGTGCCGGGACCAATCCTATTTAATTTGTTCATAAATGACCTGGAGGATGGGGATGGGGGAAACAGCTCAATCTCTGTATTTGCGGAGGATACAAAGCTAAGCAGGGCAATAACTTCTCCGCAGGATGTGGAAAACTTGCAAAAAGATCTGAACAAATGAATGGGGGGAGGAGCAACTACGTGGCAAATGAGGTTCAATGTAGAAAAATTTAAAATAATGCATTTGGGTGGCAGAAATATGAATGTAATCTATAGACTGGGGGGAGGGGAACCTCTGTGGGAATCTAGGAAAAAAAAATATTTTTTACTTTTTGCTATAATAAATAAATGTCTTCATCAGTTTAGGCCAATATATATTATTCTACATATTTTTGGTAAATAAGCGTATATTGATTTGGTTTGCACAAAAGTTATATGATCTACAAAATAGGGGATAAATTAATGGCATTTTTATTATTATTTTTTTATTATACTAGTAATTGCAATGAGCAGTGATCTTTAGCGGGATTGCGACATTGCGGCGGACAGATCAGACACTTTTGATATATTTTTGGAAAATTGGACATTTATACAGCGATCAGTGCAATAAAAATGCAGATTACTGTATAAATGTCACTGGCAGGGAAGAGGTTAACACTAGTGGGTGATCAAGGGGTTAAATGCGTTTCCTGGGAGGTGTTTCTAACTGTGGGGGTGAAGGGGACCGACTGGAGGAGGAGAGAGATCGCTGTTCCTAATCACTAGAAACAGACAATCTCTCTCTAATCCCCTGAGAGAAGGGGGATCTGTCAACTAAATAAACAGACAGACATTTTGTCTCTCTGTGGAGGGGTCGCAGGTGACCGCCGGCCACGTGCATTGGCTCCCCCCGCCGTGCAGCTGATGCTGTTTAAAGGGACCGACGTACAGCTATGGTGGTTTGCCGGAAAGAGCCGACCTGCCACGGTATAATTCCTGTGGGGGGTCAGCAAGTGGTTATAAAAAAAGTGGAATGACCTTACTGAAGCAAAACAACGAAGACACCATCTGCCTGGAGTTTGCATGTTCTCTCTGTGCCTGTGTGGGTTTCCTCCGGGTGCTCCAGTTTCCTCCCACACTCCAAAGACATGCTGGTAGGTTAATTAGAAGCTGTCAAAAAAAATTGGCCCTAGTATGTGTATGTGCTTGTAAGCGCGGTGGGACCCTACGGGGTAAGGACCGAGGTATACCGCAGATGGACACCAGCGGCAAAAAGCACCCTGAGGCGATTCAGTTCGCATAGGTAGCGCTATACAAGTCGCTCATTCATTCAAAACAATTCTGACATCATATAAGCAATAGTTAGGCAATTTTTACAATGAATAGGCAGCAGAAGGGCAATTGTGGCAACGCACGGGCAACTGATTATCCTTTGTGATAATACACAGACAACAAATGGGAAATTATCACACAACATGGGCAACAAATTGTACAATTGTGGTAATACATGGCCAATGGTCCATTGAAACAATACACAGGTGACAGATAGACCAATGGGATAATATACAGGCAACAAATGGGCAATTGTGACATAACACAGGTGACAAATAGACCATTGGGATAATATACAGACAACAATTGGGAAATTGTGACAATACATGGGCAACACATGTGCAATTGTGGTCAGGGGCGTAACTAGAAATCACAGGGCCCCATAGCAAAATGTTGTATGGGGCCCCCCTGCAAACACCCCCCCCCCCCCAGTAAATTCATTCATCAGTGACCGTAACCAGTAAGATCATTCATCAGTGACCGTGACCAGTGCAGGACATTAATACAATTACAGTGATCAGTGCAGGACATTAATTCATCAGTGCCCGTGACCAGTAAATTTATTCATCAGTGACCGTGACCAGTAAAATGATTCATCAGTGACCAGTAAAATCATTCATCAGTGACCAGTAAATTTATTCATCAGTGACTGTGACCAGTAAAATCATTCCACAGTGACCAGTAAAATCATTCCACAGTGACCAGTAAAATCATTCGACCGTGACCAGTAAAATCATTCGACCGTGACCAGTAAAATCATTCGACCGTGACCAGTAAAATCATTCGACCGTGACCAGTAAAATCATTTATCAGTGACCGTGACCAGTAAAATCATTCATCAGTGACCGTGACCAGTAAAATCATTTATCAGTGACCGTGACCAGTAAAATCATTCATCAGTGACCGTGACCAGTAAAATCATTCATCAGTGACCGTGACCAGTAAAATCATTCATCAGTGACCGTGACCAGTTAATTCATTCATCAGTGACCGTGACCAGTAAATTCATTCATCAGTGACCGTGACCAGTAAAATCATTTGACCATGACCATTAAATTCATTCATCAGTGACCGTGACCAGTAAAATCATTCATCAGTGACCGTGACCAGTAAAATCATTCATCAGTGACAGTGACCAGTAAAATCATTCATCAGTGACCGTGACCAGTGCAGGACATGAATACGATTACTGTGACCAGTGCAGGACATTAATACAATTACAGTGACCAGTGCAGGACATTAATTCATCAGTGCCCGTGACCAGTAAATTTATTCATCAGTGCCCGTGACCAGTAAATTTATTCATCAGTGCCCGTGACCAGTAAATTTATTCATCAGTGACCGTGACCAGTAAATTTATTCATCAGTGACTGTGACCAGTAAATTTATTCATCAGTGACCGTGACCAGTAAAATCATTCATCAGTGACCGTGACCAGTAAATTCATTCATCAGTGACCGTGACCAGTAAAATCATTCGACCGTGACCAGTAAAATCATTCGACCGTGACCAGTAAAATCATTCATCAGTGACCGTGACCAGTAAAATCATTCGACCGTGACTGTGACCAGTAAAATCATTTGACCATGACCATTAAATTCATTCATCAGTGACCGTGACCAGTAAAATCATTCATCAGTGACCATGACCAGTAAAATCATTCATCAGTGACCGTGACCAGTAAATTCATTCATCAGTGACCATGACCAGTAAATTCATTCAATAGTGACCGTGACCAGTAAAATCATTCGACCGTGACCAGTAAAATCATTCGACCGTGACCAGTAAAATCATTTGACCGTGACCAGTAAATTCATTCATCAGTGACCATGACCAGTAAAATCATTCATCAGTGACCATGACCAGTAAAATCATTCATCAGTGACCATGACCAGTAAATTCATTCATTAGTGACCATGACCAGTAAAATCATTCATTAGTGACCAGTAAAATCATTCGACCGTGACCAGTAAAATCATTCATCAGTGACTGTGACCAGTAAATTCATTCATCAGTGACCGTGACCAGTAAAATCATTCATCAGTGACCATGACCAGTAAAATCATTCATCAGTGACCATGACCAGTAAAATCATTCATCAGTGACCATGACCAGTAAAATCATTCATCAGTGACCATGACCAGTAAATTCATTCATTAGTGACCGTGACCAGTAAAATCATTCGACCGTGACCAGTAAAATCATTCGACCGTGACCAGTAAAATCATTTGACCATGACCAGTAAATTCATTCATCAGTGACTGTGACCAGTAAATTCATTCATCAGTGACCGTGACCAGTAAAATCATTCATCAGTGACTGTGACCAGTAAATTCATTCATCAGTGACCGTGACCAGTAAAATCATTCATCAGTGACCGTGACCAGTAAATTCATTCATCAGTGACCGTGACCAGTAAAATAATTCAAAAGTGACCAGTAAAATCATTCATCAGTGACCGTGACCAGTGCAGGACATGAATGCAATTACAGTGACCAGTGCAGGACATTTACCCCCCCTCCCCCTCCCCCCCCCCCCATGCTGCATGCTGCATATTATAAAAATCAATCAAACTCACAGATGAAAAAATGTTTAGACTGCAGTCTGGCCCCATCATTGCATCAGCTTAATTTAGCTTGTACAGTACCTCTGATTGCAATGAATGGTCTGCAAATTGTGCAAGTGAGGAGGGTGAGTCTGGTTCCTCCTCGGCGGTGCTGCCTGGTTCCTCGTTTATGCAGGCTGCAGTAGCTCAGCACTGACGCTCCGCCCATCGAGCCTCCGGCCGAGTGACGTCACGACGCTGGGAGGGGGCTGACGCCGGTGTTCTGGGCATTACAGTAGCTTGCTAATGCATTGCCGAGCCCCGCACCGCTCGGCAGCGGGCCCCATTCGGCAGAGGTTCGCCTAGGCTTCGGGCCCCATAGCGACTGCGGGCCCCATAGCGACCGCGTGGGTCGCTATGGCGGTAGTTCCGCCACTGATTGTGGTAATACATAGGCAACAAATGGTCCATTGAAACAATACACAGGTGTCAAATAGACCAATGGGATAATATACAGGCAACAAATTGGCAATTGTGAGAATACATGGGCAACAAATGTACAATTGTGGTAATACATAGCCAACAAATGGTCCATTGAAACAATACACAGGTGACAAATAGACCAATGGGATAATATACAGGCAACACATGGGCAATTGTGACATAACACAGGCAACAGAACAATATTATTATAACGATATATGATATTTCACCTGCAGTGTGCTATTCTAAATTCTCCAAACAATGTGTACATCAAAAAGTATCTAAATAAAATATCTAAATACATAGTGGTTACTTGATACAATCCTTATGACAGTATTTGAAATAAATGAATAAAACATATACAGTAGTCCTTTAAAAAAAAAAAATCTGATTTGTTATCTGTCTGTTCAATATTTAGTTTCCATGCTTAATCTTGTTTATATGAAAATGAATTAAGATTGAAAAAATAAATAAATAAAGCTTTTGTACAGTGAAAAAAAAAAATCAAATCAGCACATATTCTACAGCATAGGATATTTGATCTGCATGCAAAATATGACGATTGAATTCCAATAGAGTATGGAAAGTACTTGGGCGAACATATGAAAAAAAACAACATGTAGTGTCATGCATTTTAAAAATGTCAAACAATTTTTTTTTTTTTATAATTAACTTAAAAAAAAATTAAATATTTTTACAAATGTGGTCTTTTTTTTTTGCCACTTATAGTAAAAAAAAAAATTGGTGCAAAGTAGTGATGGACGAACTTCCGACGGGACGTTTCGCGAACGCGAAATGCGAACGGACCCAAACGTTCGCGAAACCGACCGTTCGCCGCGGGCCCCATTGACTTCAATGGGAGGCGAACTTTGCAAACCTTCATGTCGAATTTGCGGCCACGTGGTAATTATTAGGGGGTAAAACGTAGTCCCACCATCTGGACAATGACATAATACATGTATGAGGTGAATTTGGGATCGATAACTACAAGCATTTTTATTTTATTTGGGAAATTGTTCTAACAATTCAGGACTATGGAGCTAATGAAGGCAATGGAGGAGAGGGAAGGTCAGGGACCAGGGTAGGCAAAGAAGAGGGTGCAGGAGATGATCACCAGCAGCGTGACATACCGGAATGACACATGCACCGTGATAGAGGCATCTGACAGCAGCACCGTAATACAGAGCACTGACAGCAGCACCGTGACATACAGCGCTGACAGCAGCACCGTGACATACAGCGCTGACAGCAGCACCGTGACATACAGCGCTGACAGCAGCACCGTGACATACAGCGCTGACAGCAGCACCGTGACATACAGCACTGACAGCAGCACCGTGACATACAGCGCTGACAGCAGCACCGTGACATACAGCGCTGACAGCAGCACCGTGACATACAGCGCTGACAGCAGCACCGTGACATACAGCGCTGACAGCAGCACCGTGACATACAGCGCTGACAGCAGCACCGTGACATACAGCGCTGACAGCAGCACCGTGACATACAGCACTGACAGCAGCACCGTAAGCAGCCCCAGGAGGAAGTCAGCACAGCACAGGGATGGTGTGATCCCCTCATAATAAGAACCCCCAGGAGGAAGTCAGCACAGCACAGGGATAGTGTGATCCCTTCATAATAAGAACCCCCAGGAGGAAGTCAGCACAGCACAGGGATATCATAAGCAGCCCCAGTAGAAATATGACACCGCTCAACCTCTTCAAAGAGGAGGGTAGGGGCATATAGTACGGTGTGCTTTTTTGGGTCAAGGAAGTGAGCCAAATGAATTAAGAAGGTCTGTGTGCTTGATTAAAAAAATAGTTTATAGACATATACATGGTCTACTGGTCACATGTGTTGAATTCCTCCGAGATCCATGCCTCATTCATTTTTA
Organism: Lithobates pipiens; assembly: GCF_037356315.1. NCBI lineage: Eukaryota > Metazoa > Chordata > Amphibia > Anura > Ranidae > Lithobates > Lithobates pipiens. The sequence goes on from NW_027507784.1 coordinate 9,163,865, forward strand.
GAAATGTGAGGTAGTTAACACTGTGGTGAGCTAGGCGAGTACGCTTATCGGTCACAATCCCCCCTGCTGCGCTGAACGTCCTTTCGGACAGGACACTGGATGAGGGGCAAGCCAACAGTTCGATTGCAAATTGGGCAAGCTCTGGCCAGAGGTCAAGCCTGCCCACCCAGTAGTCTAGGGGTTCATCACTCCTCAGAGCGTCCACATCGGCCGTTAACCCAATGTAGTCGGACACCTGACGGTCTAGGTGTTCCCTGATGCTGGATCCGGATGACACCTGTCGATGGGTCGGCTGAAAGAATGACCTCATATCCGAAGTCACCAACACATCTTCAAACCGGCCTCTTCTTGCAGGCGCTGTTGGATTGGTACCCGCAAATCCTTCTCTGGGAGTGGGAATTGCTCCTCTGCCAGCGCACGCAAAAGCAGAATGCAGCATTTCTCGAAGCAAGGCCTGGAAGTGCTGCATTCTGACAGCCCTCTGCGACGGCGGTAACATTTCCGCCATTTTGTGTTTGTACCGGGGGTCTAAGTACGTTGCCACCCAGTACTGGTCCTTGACCCTCATGCTTTTTATACGGGGGTCCCTATTAAAACACTGGAGCATGAAGGCCCCCATTTGCACTAAAGTGGAAGCGGTGTGGTGGCCTGGCTCCTGCTCATCATCCAGGATAATGTCGTCCTCTTCATTCTCCTCTCCCCATCCTCGCACAACAGGGATCCCAGAAAGGTTTAAAGCATGCTCTTCTTGCTCCTGCTCATCCGCCCCGGCACCATCCTCCTCTGACTCCTCATCAGACTCCTGTTGTTGACTTGTCTCAGATAGAGTAGCCCCCCCTGGGAATTCATCCAGCATTGCGACTTCCTCATCTTCCCGCTCCTGCTCCTCCACAGCCTGATCAATGACACGACGCAATGCACGCTCCAGAAAGAAGGCATAAGGTACCATGTCACTGATGGCGCCATGGCTGCGACTGACCAGTTTGGTGATCTCCTCAAATGGCCGCAGAAGTCTGCATGTGTCGCGCATGAGCAGCCACTGGCGCGGTGAAAAAAAACCCAGCTCCCCAGAACCGTTTCTTTCGCAGAGTTCATACAGGTAGACGTTAACTGCACGTTTCTGCTGGAGCAGCCTATCAAGCATATAGAAGGTTGAGTTCCATCGCGTCGGGCAATCGCAAATAAGACGTCTGACCGGCAGATGGTGTCGCCGCTGAATGTCAGCAAGGCGAGCCATGGCCGTGTAAGATCTTCTGAAATGGGCCGAGATTTTCCTTGCCTGCCGCAAGATGTCCTGGACCCCAGGGTATTTGACAAGGAATCGCTGCATGACCAAGTTTAAGACGTGTGCCATGCACGGCACGTGCGTGATTTTGCCCTGTTTCAATGCGCTAAGCAGATTGGCACCGTTGTCACACACCACTTTACCAACTGTCAAATTGAGCGGTGTTAGCCACTCATCTGCCTGTGAACGCAAAGCTGAAAGGAGTGCCGGGCCAGTGTGGCTCTTTGCTTCCAGGCACAACAGACGCAGCACGGCATGGCAACGTCTCACCTGGCATGTGGAATAGGTTCTGGGGAGCTTGGGCGGTGCAGTGGAAGAGACGCTAGCAGCGGAAAAGGAGGAGGCAGCTGAGGAGGAGAGGGAGGAGGATGGAGTAGGAGGAGGAGAAGAAGAGTCAGGCCTGCATGCAATCCGTGGCGGTAAAACCAAATCTACACGGGTGCCACGGGTTACATGCTTGACGGCCGTCAGAAGGTTCACCCAGTGGGCAGTAAAACTGATATACCTTCCCTGCCCGTGTTTGCTAGACCACGTGTCTGTGGTCAGATGTATCTTGGCACCGACACTGTGTGCCAGAGATACATTCACTTGCCGCTGAACATGGCCATATAGCTCTGGGATGCCCTTCTCTGAGAAATACTTCCTTCCTGGGACCTTCCATTGTGGTGTTCCAATGGCCACAAATTTGCGAAAGGCCTCCGAGTCCACCAGTTTATATGGCAGTAGTTGGCGGGCTATGAGTTCTGACAAGCCAGCCGCCAACCGTTGGGCAAGAGGGTTATCCGGCATCATCATTTTTTTACGCTCAAACATTAGGCCCACGGAAGCCTGCCTTTTTGCAGAAAAATGTGAGCTTGGCGTGATGGAAGGTGGAGTGGAGGACAATTGTGAGGAGAGAGGAGAAGGAGAAGTAGAAGACGAGGCTGGACGGTGAGAGCCTGCAGTGTGGCTTTGTGTGTTCCGTTGCTCCCACTGGGCTCGGTGATGGCTGCTCATGTGCCTTCTTAAGGCGGTCGTCCCTAGGTGAGTATTGGGCTTACCGCGACTAACGCGTTGACTGCAAAGATTGCAGATGGCAACGCTATTGTCAGCAGCGGACACGTTAAAAAAAGCCCACACTGCGGAGCCATGTGCCGGTGTCCTGGGAGCGCCAGATGTGACCGTACATGGTCGATGACTCGCTCCTGATACATTTGCAGTCTGCTTTGTCCCTGCTGTGCAATGTAAGTCATTGCTGCTTCTCCTCCCTATCTGCTGGTCCATATCTCCCTCTGAACTCCCCTCCTCTTCCTCTCTTGTGGGCACCCACGTGACATCACTAGACACGTCATCATCAACGTCACCTTCCCCACCGCTATAAGTAGAGATCTCGGAGTAGGCAGCAACACCGGGGACCAACCTCCTCCTTGGGCTGATCTGGGTACTGGCGTCAGACTGCTGAGTAGCGCTTGTTGCTACCTCCTCTTCCTGATCCAATACCAAGAGTGGCTGCGCATCAGAAATGTCCTCTTGATATGGATCGGAAAATAATTCCAGTGACTCAAGCGGAAGGTATGTGGTGGTGGTGGTGGTGGTCGTGTTGTTGGTGGTAGTGTCTTTGGGGGTGCACATAGCAGAGAGTGAAGAAGAGGGTGCAGATCGAGAGGATGAGGAGGGTGCAGAAGAGTAAGGCTGAGCGAGCCACTCAACCAAGTCTGGTGCATCCTTTAAAGTAATTGAACGCACCTTCTGCAACTTCCCACTTTGGCTCAAGCCTGTTGCTCCTGCCCTACCCCTACCACCCCTGCGGAAGGGCCTGCCTCTTCCTCTGCATGTCATTTTTTAAATGACCCTGTGACAAAACTCTTAGTCCCTATACCGCTGAAGGACTGCTGCAGTATAGGTGAGCGGTCAGCAGTGGTGCACGTCAACCCTATCTATTGTGGACCTATAGCGGTCCTTACAGAACAGCAGACTGTACCGCACTCAAGCCTATGTACCGTAGCACCCTATACCAAGTTACCAGTCCTTATAAGAACTTTTGTGGACCAAGCAGGTTGTGTATTAGTGTTTAGCAGACTGTACGTCAGTCCCTATACCGCTGAAGGACTGCTGCAGTATAGGGCAGCGGTCAGCAGTGGTGCACGTCAACCCTATCTATTGTGGACCGATAGCGGTCCTTACAGAACAGCAGACTGTACCGCACTCAAGCCTATGTACCGTAGCACCCTATACCAAGTTACCAGTCCTTATAAGAACTTTTGTGGACCAAGCAGGTTGTGTATTAGTGTTTAGCAGACTGTACGTCAGTCCCTATACCGCTGAAGGACTGCTGCAGTATAGGGCAGCGGTCAGCAGTGGTGCACGTCAACCCTATCTATTGTGGACCGATAGCGGTCCTTACAGAACAGCAGACTGTACCGCACTCAAGCCTATGTACCGTAGCACCCTATACCAAGTTACCAGTCCTTATAAGAACTTTTGTGGACCAAGCAGGTTGTGTATTAGTGTTTAGCAGACTGTACGTCAGTCCCTATACCGCTGAAGGACTGCTGCAGTATAGGGCAGCGGTCAGCAGTGGTGCACGTCAACCCTATCTATTGTGGACCGATAGCGGTCCTTACAGAACAGCAGACTGTACCGCACTCAAGCCTATGTACCGTAGCACCCTATACCAAGTTACCAGTCCTTATAAGAACTTTTGTGGAACAAGCAGGTTGTGTGTTAGTGATTAGCAGACTGTACGTCAGTCCCTATACCGCTGAAGGACTGCTGCAGTATAGGTGAGCGGTCAGCAGTGGTGCACGTCAACCCTATCTATTGTGGACCGATAGCGGTCCTTACAGAACAGCAGACTGTACCGCACTCAAGCCTATGTACCGTAGCACCCTATACCAAGTTACCAGTCCTTATAAGAACTTTTGTGGACCAAGCAGGTTGTGTATTAGTGTTTAGCAGACTGTACGTCAGTCCCTATACCGCTGAAGGACTGCTGCAGTATAGGGCAGCGGTCAGCAGTGGTGCACGTCAACCCTATCTATTGTGGACCGATAGCGGTCCTTACAGAACAGCAGACTGTACCGCACTCAAGCCTATGTACCGTAGCACCCTATACCAAGTTACCAGTCCTTATAAGAACTTTTGTGGAACAAGCAGGTTGTGTATTAGTGTTTAGCAGACTGTACGTCAGTCCCTATACCGCTGAAGGACTGCTGCAGTATAGGTGAGCGGTCAGCAGTGGTGCACGTCAACCCTATCTATTGTGGACCGATAGCGGTCCTTACAGAACAGCAGACTGTACCGCACTCAAGCCTATGTACCGTAGCACCCTATACCAAGTTACCAGTCCTTATAAGAACTTTTGTGGAACAAGCAGGTTGTGTGTTAGTGATTAGCAGACTGTACGTCAGTCCCTATACCGCTGAAGGACTGCTGCAGTATAGGTGAGCGGTCAGCAGTGGTGCACGTCAACCCTATCTATTGTGGACCGATAGCGGTCCTTACAGAACAGCAGACTGTACCGCACTCAAGCCTATGTACCGTAGCACCCTATACCAAGTTACCAGTCCTTATAAGAACTTTTGTGGAACAAGCAGGTTGTGTATTAGTGTTTAGCAGACTGTACGTCAGTCCCTATACCGCTGAAGGACTGCTGCAGTATAGGTGAGCGGTCAGCAGTGGTGCACGTCAACCCTATCTATTGTGGACCGATAGCGGTCCTTACAGAACAGCAGACTGTACCGCACTCAAGCCTATGTACCGTAGCACCCTATACCAAGTTACCAGTCCTTATAAGAACTTTTGTGGACCAAGCAGGTTGTGTATTAGTTTTTAGCAGACTGTACGTCAGTCCCTATACCGCTGAAGGACTGCTGCAGTATAGGGCAGCGGTCAGCAGTGGTGCACGTCAACCCTATCTATTGTGGACCGATAGCGGTCCTTACAGAACAGCAGACTGTACCGCACTCAAGCCTATGTACCGTAGCACCCTATACCAAGTTACCAGTCCTTATAAGAACTTTTGTGGAACAAGCAGGTTGTGTGTTAGTGATTAGCAGACTGTACGTCAGTCCCTATACCGCTGAAGGACTGCTGCAGTATAGGGCAGCGGTCAGCAGTGGTGCACGTCAACCCTATCTATTGTGGACCGATAGCGGTCCTTACAGAACAGCAGACTGTACCGCACTCAAGCCTATGTACCGTAGCACCCTATACCAAGTTACCAGTCCTTATAAGAACTTTTGTGGAACAAGTGAGTTGTGAATGTTTAGCAGACTGCAGCAGAAGGGCAGCAGTCAAGTATAATATCCTTTCTATATTTGGAAGAAAGAATATTATACATGTACAAGCCTATTACTGTACCACTGATACCAGTCCTGAAAAGAACCTTTGTGGAACTAATAATAACAGCAAGTCTTTAAAATTACCCTCACTGCCTGACAACACTGCTTCCTTCCTGTCCCTATACAAATTGGCAAAAAAAGAGAACGATTAGTGGTTACTGGAACAGCTCTTTTGTGGACCTTGATAGTAACAGCTAATGATGATGATGATGATGATGATGATGAAAGACTAATCTGGCTGTCCCTGTAGCATACACCGTCCTTTCCCTTTCTCTAAACTAACAAAAGACACTCAGGCTGCTGCAAGAATCAGCAGCACAGCAAACCTATCAACACCTAACACCTATACCAGTCCTGAAAAGAACTTTTGTGTACCAAATAGCTAGTGGTTTATCTCTCCCTACTCCACACAGGAACCTGTCCCTATCTTAACAGAAGAAAGAATGTAAAATGGCCACCGGATCGGGTGTATTTATAGGTTAGGGGGAATGTACAAGTGTCCATGTGCTGTCATGTCTCAATTGGCTGTCCTGTATCACATGATAAACGTGTCACCAAAGGTTAAAGTTCTTGTATACATTAAACACGTAAGTCCGCCGCGGCGAACGACGGAAAAAGGCGTTCGAACGTGCGGACCGCGAATGTCGGAAATTCGCCGCGAAACGACCGCCGGGCGAACCGTTCGGCCATCACTAGTGCAAAGTATTTTAAAGCCAATTTTTTATTTTTTGTTATAAAAATATATCCAAACCCATGGTAGAACATAGGGATATAAACCAAATTACTAAAATCTCATATAAAGGTCAAATTATTCTTATACAGCAGTCTTACCAGTCTTTTTAAAATGTTTACTCTTGGCCATATAATGCCCCGTACACACAGTCGGACTTTTTCCGACGGAGAATGTGCGATCTGAGCTTGTTGTTGGAAATCCGATCTTGTGTGGGCTTCCATCTGACTTTTTCCATCGGAATTTCCTTCGGACACACAAAGTTTGAGAGCAGGATCTAAGATTTTTTTCGACAACGTACCGTATATACTCGAGTATAGGTCGATCCGAATATAAGCCGAGGCCCCCAATTTACCACAAAAAAACTGGGAAATTTATTGACTCGTGTATAAGCCGAGGGTGAGACATCCCTGTGTCCATCCCTGTGTCCCGTCCATCCCTGTGTCCATTCCTGTGTCCCGTCCATCCCTGTGTCCCGCCCGTCCCTGTGTCCATCCCTGTGTCCCGTCCGTCCCTGTGTCCCGTCCGTCCCTGTGTCCCGTCCGTCGCTGTGTCCCGTTCGTCGCTGTGTCCCGTCCGTCGCTGTGTCCCATCTGTCGCTGTGTCCCGTCCGTCGCTGTGTCCCGTCCATCCCTGCCTACCTGTGCCAATCTGCAGCCTCTGTGTGCCATGCTCTCCTTGTCTAACAGACGGCGGCCATTCCTCTGTTCAAAAGCCGCGCCTCCCTGTCTGTGATAGGCGGAACACTCAATTTCCCAGCAGTCAGTGTTCCGCCTATCACGGACATCCTCTCATCCTCGTCCGTAGTATGAGAATGAGCGGATGTCCGTGATAGGCGGAACACTGACTGCTGGGAAATTGAGTGCTCCGCCTATCACAGACAGGGAGGCGTGGCTTTTGAATACTAGAATGGCCGCCGTCTGTCTGCGCGACACGCTGATCGGGCAGGCAGACGGCGGTGACTCGTGTATAAGCCGAGGGGGGCACTTTCAGCCTCAAAAAAGAGGCTGAAAATCTCGGCTTATACTCGAGTATATACGGTAAATTCCAATTGTGTGTAGACTAGGCTTGTGCAATTCGTTTCGTAACGAATCGAAATTCGGCCGAATTTTGCATCTTTCGGACATTCGGATGCATCCGAATGTCCGAATAAAAAAATAACGAATAACAACGAATACGAAAGAAATATAACGAATGAATTCGAATGAATTTGGTAATTCTTTAAAGATCTAATGAACGAAAAGTTCAGCTCAAAGTAAATCTTATAGTCCAATCAGCTAATTAATTTTGTGCCTGAGGTTGGATTACGGGCAAAGTGCATTCCTGAGAACTGAGTGAGAAGGGTGTTGTATTGTATTTGAGCCGAGGAGAAGAGACGTTGTCATTGTGTGTGTTAAAAGATTCAATAAACAAACGACTTTCCAAACTACGAATCATTATCACGAATGTCTATACATACATAAATAGCGAATTTCAATGAATACGAACGAATGAGTTTGACACTCTACGAATAATAACGAATTATCCGAAAACATATTAACGTAACATAACGAATATAACAAAATGAAATGATGTATTTTACAAATGACAACAAACCAAAACTAAACAACATTTTCCGTTGTGCACAAGTCTAGTGTAGACAATTCCGACGCACACTCTGAATCAAGCAGAAGAGCCGCACTGGCTTTTAAACTTCATTTTTCTTGGCTCGTCATATGTCTTGTACGTCACCACGTTCTTGACGTTCGGAATTCCCGACCGTGTGTATGCAAGACAAGTTTGAGTCAACATCCTTTGGAAAAAATCCAAAGGATTTTGTTGTCGGAATGTCCGATCAATGTGTGTACAGGGTGTTAGTGTTATCAAGCATGCTATTTAAAACAATGTGCACTTGGTGTTTCTTTACTGAAGAAACACCATTTTTTTGTAACCTACATTAGAAATTTACCCCCCCCCCCCTGACCAGGCCATTTTTTGCAATACGACACTGTTATTTTAACTGACAAATGTGCGGTCGTGCAATACTGTACCCAAATTAAACTGATGTCCACTTTTCCCCCAGAGATAGAGCTTTCTTTTGGTGGTATTTGATAAGCTCTGCTGTTTTTATTTTTGCACCAAACACAAAAAAAGTTTGAAAAAAAAGCAAAAGCAAACAATATTTTTTCACTTACTGCTATAAAACATATACAATAAAAAAACAAAAGTCTTCAAAAAATGAGGCTAATATGTAGGCTGCTACATGTTTTGACATGTTAGAGTATGGAAACTACTTGGGTGAACATACACAATCATGAGTGTATATATATATATATATATATATATATATATATATATATATATATATATATATATATATATATATGGTCATGACCCTATGACTGAGAGAGATGTGGATCACATAAACACGTGACAAGACTTACAACCTAAATAGACCTGAAGTGTGCCTTGGTGGTCTGATCTGGTCGGTACCCCAAGAAAAGTGGGCATACCCAAGGTAAGTAATGGGTAGATTATGAAGAAGGATGTGCTGATAAGCGCCCTGAAAAAGGGAAGGGCGGGAGGGTATCGGGTATCGTGCACTGAACCGACAAAGAGCATGGGCGAGTGGACTGCTTAAATACCCTCCGGGCTCCTCCCATAAATTCAGGCCACCATACTGGCCTTCCTATTTATGGTCGGGGAACTGTGACCAGGAGAGGTGTGGATCACATAAATTCGTGACAAGACTTACAACATAAATAGACCTGAAGTGTGCCTTGGTGGTCTGGTCTGGTCGGTACCCCAAGAAAAGTGGGCATACCCAAGGTAAGTAATGGGTAGATTATGAAGCAGGATGTGCTGATAAGTGCCCTGAAAAAGGGAAGGGTGGGAGGGTATCGGGTATCGTGCACTGAACCGACAAAGAGCATGGGCGAGTGGACTGCTTAAATACCCTCCGGGCTCCTCCCATAAATTCAGGCCACTAGACTGGCCTTCTTATTTATGGTCAGGGAACTGTGACCAGGAGAGGTGTGGATCACATAAACTCGTGACAAGACTCACAACCTAAATAGACCTGAAGTGTGCCTTGGTGGTCTGGTCAGTATGCCAAGAAAAGGGGGCAAAAGACTCAGATAGGGGAATAACACTTTATTGATTCTTGTGGTTATTGAGCCAGCTTGGTGAAGGCTTGTGCCATTCCTTCCTGAGGATTTGGGATGTATTTGGCAAAACAAGCGGACTTCCATCTGCCTAGTTTCTTGATTACTTGGTCTGGTACTCCATGCTGGGAGGCAGCTGAGGCTGCTCCAGTTTGGAAGGTGTGTTGGAAGAATTGACTGGGGTTGAAGCCCAAGTTGCTTAGGAGGATGCTGACATGCTTGATAAACTGGCTGCCACTCGGGGGGGCTGGTTAAAAAGGGTAGCAATGAGCTACCATCAGATTGGCTGGGTAGATGATACAGTAGTCAGTCGAGCACCATCACTGGGCACCAGACATTGTAAATCTAAAACAGGTTGATTTTAACCCCGGGGGGGGGGGGGTTTGTTGCATTTTGCAGACTGTGAGATTAAGGGTATAATGGTTCAAAAGCGAGTCAGGTGATGTCAGAGCAGTGTGTGACTGCCGGAGCCACTGACGGTAAATTCACTAGGTCGTAGGATACTGTAGAAGACCTGGTAGATGGCTGCATGGACGCCTAGGCCGGGTAAAGCCCTAAATGGAGAGCGAGTAAGGATTGTCTCCGAAAAGGGCACTTGTGATAGGTAGGCATTCGCCACTGACTACGAGTTGGTGCTTCAGTATGCCCCATATTAGAGATTGATTCCATGGGCCGAAAATACTGATGGTTTACTGGGGTCCTGTAAGGACAAGAAATGCTGGTCACCGGCTAGGTATAGCCTGATAATATTGTGAGAAAGGGCCAGTTGCGTGTGGCAATACAATATAAAGGCTAGGACGTGTCTAACGTTGCCTATTGTTGCTCTGGGGGAAGAGACCAAAAGCTTGCAGTAAGTGTTCCAAGCAGTGCAATAGGCCTTCAGGGTATCGCATGCTAAGGAGTGGTTAATGAGCTGGGTTGGGTTGGCGAGATGTGACTTCAGTCCATCATCAGCAATAACCAGGGTGGGAAAGGAGTAGTTATTGGGTCAGCTCCAGGATCCTGCTGGAAAAACAAAGTAAGGTTGAAATGGGACAGCACATCAGCTGCGATTTTGCATTTGCCTGGAATATGTCTACATAAGATATTAAACTGGTGACAGAGTGACAGCTGCATGAGCCTGCACAGGAAGGACATGATGGGGAGTGACTTGGATCTACCTTTATTGATGATATCGGCCATGGCCTGTCCATGGTGAAGAGCACCGTCTGTCTTGTCAAAGTGTGGCCCCAGATGGGATACAGCTCGAAGAGTGATGAAGGCTGGGTGAAAGCAGAAATTTAAGAGAATTTCTGGGGGCCAAGGTTCAGCAAACCAGTGGCGACCGGAAATGGCAGCAAAGCCCGTGGAGGCTGCGGCATCGGTGAACACCCATGGTGGCTCGGCTGACCCCGCTGGGATGAACATTGAAATGCTGTTCCAGCTTGTGAATAACTTGTCCCACATAGCTAAGGCTGCTACTGCTGCTTGGTCTAGTTTAAGAACTTGGTCAGGATCTTGCACTGGTGTGAGAAAAACTAAAAGCTGTGATATAAAGGACCATCCTTGAGGAATAATCCTCACGGCAAAGTTCAGCATCCCTAGTAAGGATTGCAAATGCTTCATGATGCACTCTTGTGACCGAGGTGACGTTGTGGATAACTGTCCTGGTATGGGCTAGTTTGTTGGGAGGCACGCTAGCCTGTATGGCACGTGTGTCCGGAGTGACACCTAGGAAGGTGATAGAGTGTGCCGGGCCTTCCACTTTATGCTTGGCTATGGGCACATTGAGATTGCTGAACACTATTCTCAACCTGTCTAGATCTGCCGGTGGTGTGCCTGATTGTTCGATGAGCAGGAAGTCATCGAGGTGGTGGATAACCTTCTGACGGTGGGACTGGTGTGACTTTACCTGAAATGAACTGGCTTACCCCTGTCGTGAGACTGGCCCTGGTGAAGATGTGAACTGTATGTTCTTCCCCTCTTTTTTATTTCTTTTTTTAACTGTGGAGATGAAGTCCAACGTGGTGCCGGATGGAAACCTGAACTAAACTCAGGGAGAAAGACAGAGAAAAGATTAGTGGCCCGCTTGCCACTGGAGATAATTGACCAACTGGGCGTCGCTGCGTGTTTGTGTGGCTAATTGTTTGCCACTGAGGTGTGTTTGCAAGTTTGGTTTGTATGCGGGTTTGCACGTAGATGTGTGCTGCAAAGTGTTTTATACCACTGGAGATTAAATTGCGTGGTTGCAAGGGTGTCAGTGAGTGTCAGGTTGCTGGGACGATATTGCCTGGTTGCAGGGGTCTCGATGAGTATGAAGGTTTGTTTTTGAGACAACATTGCATGGTTGCAAGGGTCTCAGTTTGGTTTGCTGAGATGATATTGCGTGGTTACAAGGGTATGGATGAGTATGAGGTTGTGTGAGATGATATTGCGTGGTTGCAAGGGTCTCAGTCAGGTTTGCTAAGACAGTATCGTATGGTTGTAAGGGTCTCAGTGGGTGTCAGGTTGCTGAAACGATATTGCGTGATTGCAAGGGTCTCTATGAGTATGAGTTTTTTTTTAATATATATATATATATATATATATATATATATATACATTCTTTTATTTATGATAATATTGCATGGTTGCAAGGATCTCGACGAGTGAGGGGTTGCTGAGACAATTTTGCATTTTGCAACGGTCTTAAATGAGTATCACGCTGCTGAGACAATTTTGTATGGCTGCAAGGATCTGAACGGGTGTCAGATTGCTGAGACCAGATTGCAAAGGTCTAAGCCCTTGTACACACAGTCGGACATTCTGACGGAAAAAAATGTGTGATCGGACCGCGTTGTCGGATAATCCGACTGTGTGTGGGCTCCATCGGACTGTTTCCGTCGGAATATCCAACCGACAAAGTTTTAGAGCTGGGCTATAAAACTTTCCGACAACATGATCCAATTGGACTTTGTCCGATCATGTGTAGAGAATTCCGAACGGACAAAGTGCCACGCATTCTCAGATCAAATTCCTAGACCAAAGCTATTGGCTACTAGCCTGAACGTAGTCCTGTCGTAACTTAAGTACGTCATCACGTTCCGAACGATCGGATTTTCCGACAACTTTTTCAAGGGCTAAGATGAGAGAAAAATTGAAGAATTTGGCGAGAAAGTCTACTGTATAGGGCACCTCATCCCAAAATTCAAGAGTGAAATATGGTGCCTAGTATTAATAGGATGTGACATGAGGTACCAGAATTATAGACAATTGAATACGATACATAAAATAAACATAGATTCTTTATTTGAGAAGAATTCATAAAATTGTGTATACACTAGACAACACAAGACAATAGATAAAATAGTCGTCTACTCAATGTGATATGTTCGAAATTTAGTCGCTGGTCAAGAGAGTCCCAACATGTTTCGCCATTACCATGGCTTCTTCAGGGGAACCATTCTTTTGACCCACAGAAAGACGGACAGTAACTATAAATAATAACAACATATAAACAGACAATTATTTTTATACAATATGATTAATTGAACACCGCCTGTTACCTCATCCAAGGCAACTATATATATCAACAGTCAGTACCAAAAAGTAGGCAAATGGGGAATAAAATTAAGTTTAGTAGAGAAATATTATTCGTGGTTACATACATACCCCTGGCTCATCCACACGCCCACAACTGATGAGGTGCTCGCAAGGGGAGGAAAAGGAAAACATCCGATTGTCCGATCATGTGTAGAGAATTCCGATCGGACAAAGTGCCACGCATGCTCAGACCAAATTCCTACACCAAAGCTATTGGCTACTAGCCTGAATGTAGTCCCGTCGTAACTTAATTACGTCATCGCGTTCTGAACGATCGGATTTTCCGACAACTTTGTGCGACCGTGTGTATGCAACACAAGTTTCGGACAAAATCCGATGGATTTTGTTGTCAGAATGTCCGACCCGTGTGTACAAGGGCTAAGATGAGTGTGAAGTTGCTGAGAAGATATCGCGTTTTGCAAAGGTTTCTAATGAGTTTCAGGCTGCTGAGACAATATTGCATGACTGCAGGGGTCTCAATGTGTGTCGGGTTTGCAGAGATAGTATTGCGTTGAGTCTTGATGAGTTTGAGGCTGCTGAGACGATATTGGGTTTGCAAGGGTCTCAACAAGAGTGTCAGGCTGCTAAGACGATTTATCTGGCTGCAAGGGTCTCAATGAATGTAAGGTTGCTGGGGCGAGACCGCATGGTCTCAAAGGTCTTGATGAGTGGGAGGTTTGCGCGAGACGGTATTGCATGGTTGCAAGGGTCTGGATGAGTGTGAGGCTGCTGAGACGGTATAGCATTTGCACGGGTCTCAACAAGGGTGTCAGGCTACTGAGACAATTTTGCGTGGTTGCAAGGGTCTCAACAGGTGTCAGGTTACTGAGCCCGAAATTGCGTGGTGGCAAAGGGTTTTTATTTATTATTTATTTATTTATTTATTTTCTGAGTGAGAGGTTGCTGAGATCATGTTGCATTTTGCAAGGGTCTCGACAAGAGTTGCAGGCTGCTGAGACGATTTTGCACGGTTGCAAGGGTCTCAACGGGTGTCAGGTTTCTGGGCCGAGGTTACGTGGTGGTAAAGGTTTATTATATATTATTATTTTAATAAATGTATTTTTTATATATAATATATATATATATATATATATATATATATATATATATATATATATATATATATATATATATATATATATATATATATATATATATATATATATATAATTTTTTTATATTTATTTATTTATTTATTTTTAAAGTGAGGGATAGCTGAGACAATATTGCATTTTTCAAGGATCTCAACAAGAGTGACAGGCTGCTGAGATGGCTTTGCATGGCTGCAAGGGTCTCAGCAAATAAGAATTGGGTTACTGAGAAAAGGTTAGAAATACCTGGTTTGTTTGGCGGCTTACCGTACCTTTAAGCGAGCAGTATAAGGGATAAGGACAACGTCCGCTTGATTCGTAGGTTCCCGTAGGGGGAAGTAAAGCGCGAAATGAAAAGCGTGAATCAACACTCACCAAACTTCTGCTAACACGAAATTAGCAGAAGGAGCCCAAAGGCTGGCGCTAAAGAGCAGAAAAACCACGTAGTACGTCACTACGTTCATGTTTGTTGGCCGAAAATTCCTTACCATTTGTATGCAAGACAAAATCCAGGCACACGCCTTTGGACAAAAGTCTGAGGTTTTGTCTGTGGAAAATCCAATCGTGTGCACGAGGCTTTAAGCCTCGTACATGCGATCGGATTGTTGGCCAACAGAACCGTGGACTTTTATCTGAACGGCATTGGCCCAAACTTGTCTTGCATACAAATGGCAAGGAATTCAAATATGAACGTAGTGACATACTACACTGTTTTTCAGCTCTTTAGCGCCAGCCTTTGGGCTCCTTCTGCTAGTTTTGTGTTAGGAGAGGTTTGGTGAGTGTTGATTCGCGCTTTTCATTTCGCGTTTTTCTTTTCGCACTTTTCATTTCACGCTTTTCATTTCACGCTTTTCAGTTAATTTCTGAATGGCCATTAGTCAATTAGACACGACAGGATAATGGTGTTGTGGTAACTTGCCCAAATAAAAAAAAAACATAATAATATTATTCTAAAATCTAAACGTGTGGGCGCGGCTTGAAATCGGTAACCTGTAGATATTTTTAAACGTCGCCTATGGAGATTTTTAAGGGTAAAATTTTGTCGCCATTCCACGAGCAGGGCTCAATTTTGAAGCATGACATGTTGGGTATCAATTTACTCGGCATAACATTATCTTTTACAATATAAAAAAAAAATTGGGCTAACTTTACTGTTGTCTTAACCACTTACAGACCGAACCATTTTGCTGGTCAAAGACCAGACCACTTTTTGCGATTCGGCACTGCGTCGCTTTAACTGACAATTGCGCGGTCGTGCGACGTGGCTCCCAAACAAAATTGACGTCCTTTTTTTCCCACAAATAGAGCTTTCTTTTGGTGGTATTCGATCACCTCTGCGGTTTTTATTTTTTACGCTATAAACAAAAATAGAGCGACAATTTTGAAAAAAACGCATTATTTTTTACTTTTTGTTATAATAAATATCCCCCAAAAATATATAAAAACATTTTTTTCCCTCAGTTTAGGCCGATACGTATTCTTCTACATATTTTTGGTAAAAAAAATCGCAATAAGCGATTATTGATTGGTTTGCGCAAAAGTTATAGTGTTTAAAAAATAGGGGATAGTTTTATGGCATTTTTATTAATTTTTTTTTACTAGTAATGGCGGCGATCAGCGATTTTTATTGTGACTGCGACATTGTGGCGGACACATCGGACATTTTTGACACATTTTTGGGACCATTGTCATTTATACAGCAATCACTACTATATAAATGCAGTGATTCCTGTGTAAATGACACTGGCAGTGAAGGGGTTAACCAGTGGGTGGCAGTGTAGGGGTTAAGTGTTCCTAGGGGTGTGTTACTAACTGTGGGGGGGTTGGGCTTTAATTTAGTGAACACTGATCTCTGCTCCAATCACATGGAGCAGAGATCAGCGTCACTAGTTGCTAGGCAGAATGGAGAAATGCTGTTTACAACGGCATTTCTTAATTCAGCCATTCCGTGAGACAATCGCGGGTATGCCCGCGGCGATCGAGTCCACGGGTCCCGCGACCGGACTCTCTGGGATCCCGACCAGTGCGGGAGCGCGCCGGCGGCGGCGCACTCCCGATGGCAGGGCGGCAAATTTAAAGGGAGATAGGACACAATTCCTCCCAATGACACCAACAATGGGGCAAAACTTTTCTCCCAATGACACCAACGATGGGGCACAATTCCTCCCAATGACACCAACGATGGGGCAACATTTTTCTTCCAATGACACCAACGATGGGGCACAATTCCTCCCAATGACACCAACGACGGGGCAAAATTTTTCTCCCAATGAAACCAACAATGGGACACAATTCCTCCAATGACACAAAAGATGTGGCAAAACTTTTCTCCCAATGACACCAACGATGGGGCACAATTCCTCCCAATGACACCAACGATGGGGCACAATTCCTCCCAATGACACCAATGATGGGGCAACATTTTTCTACCAGTGACACCAACGATGGGGCACAATTCCTCCCAATGACACCAACGATGGGGCACAATTCCTCCCAATGACACCAAAGATGGGGCAAAACTTTTCTCCCAATGACACCAACGATGGGGCACAATTCCTCCCAATGACACCAACGATGGGGCAACATTTTTCTCCCAATGACACCAACGATGGGACACAATTCCTCCCAATGACACAGACGATGGGGCAAAAGCTCTCCCAATGACACCAGCAATGGGACACAATAATGCACATTTTAGAGTGGCCTTTTATTGTGGCCAGTCTAAGGCACACCTGTGCAATAATCATGCTGTCTAATCAGCATCCTGATATGCCACACCTGTGAGGTGGATAGATTATCTCGGGAAAAGGAGAAGTGCTCACTAAAGCCTCATACACACGATCGGACTTTGTACAAACTTTCCCGTGGACATTTGTACAAAGGGCGTGGTCCACAAGTTTGTATTGCATACACACGATCTGACTTTTTGACAACAAACACGAACGTAGTGATGTCACAACGTACTGACGACACTTCAAAAGAGGACGTTCAATGACTCCAGCTCCACCTTTGGTCAACTTCTGTATTGCAGTCTGATCTTTTGCATTGGTTCTGAGCATGCGTGTTTGTACTTTGTACAAAAGTCCGGTGCTTTTGCGTACACACGATCGGACTTTGCTCCATCGGACTTATGTTGTCAAAAAGTTTGTCCGTTCGCACAGCCAAAAAAAATTCCGATGAAAACAGAAAAAGTTTGTCCGATGGAGCGTACACATGGTACGGGCCTTTAGTGTGTACGCTCCATCGGACAAACTTTTATGGTTTTCATCAGACTTTTGTTGGCTGTGCGAACTGACAAACTTTCCTGCAACAAAAGTCCAATGGAGCAAAGTCCGATCGTGTGTACAGAAAACCATCGGACTTTTGTACAAAGTACAAACACGCATGTTCAGAACCAATGTAAAAGATCAGACAACAATACAGAAGTTGACCAAAGGGTGGCGGTAAAGAGCATAAAAAACACGTGATTTGGTGAAAGTTGGCTGAAAAAGTCCTGTCGTGTGTATGCAATACAAGTTCACGGCCGACGCCCTTTGTACAGGCATACCCCACTTTTAAGTACACAGTGGGGTTTATTTACTAAAGCTGGAAAGTGCAAAAACAGGCTCACTTCTGCATAGAAACCAATGAGCTTCTAATGCCAGCTTGTTCAATTAAGCTTTAGTAGTAAAACCTGGAAGCTCATTGGTTTTTATGCAGAAGTGAGCCTGTTTTTGCACTTTCCAGCTTTAGTAAATAACCTCCATTGCGTACTTAAAAGTGGGGTATACCTGTACAAAAATCCACGGGAAAGTTTGTACAAAGCCCGATCGTGTGTATGAGGCTTAACCACTTTCAGACCGGACCAATTTGCTAGTCAAAGACCAGACCACTTTTTGCGATTCGGCACTGCGTCGCTTTAACTGACAATTGCGCGGTCGTGCGATGTGGCTCCCAAACAAAATTGACGTCCTTTTTTCCCCACAAATAGAGATTTCTTTTGGTGGTATTTGATCACCCCTGCGGTTTTTATTTTTTTGCGCTATAAACAAAAATAGAGCGACAATTTTGAAAAAAAACGCATTATTTTTTACTTTTTGCTATAATAAATATCCCCCAAAAATATATAAAAAAACTTTTTTTCCCTCAGTTTAGACCGATACGTATTCTTCTACATATTTTTGGTAAAAAAAATCGCAATAAGCGATTATTGATTGGTTTGCGCAAAAGTTATAGCGTTTACAAAATAGGGATAGTTTTATAGCATTTTTATTAATAATTTTTTATTTTATTTTTTTACTAGTAATGGCGGCGATCAGCGATTTTTATTGTGACTGCGACATTATGGCGGACACATCGGACATTTTTGACACATTTTTGGGACCATTGTCATTAATACAGTAATCAGTGCTATATAAATGCAGTGATTCCTGTGTAAATGACACTGGCAGTGAAGGGGTTAACCAGTGGGTGGCAGTGTAGGGGTTAAGTGTTCCTAGGGGTGTGTTACTAACTGTGGGGGGGTTGGGCTTTCATTTAGTGAACACTGATCTCTGCTCCAATCACATGGAGCAGAGATCAGCGTCACTAGTTGCTAGGCAGAATGGAGAAATGTTGTTTACAACGGCACTTCTCCATTCGGCTGCTCCGTGAGACGATCGCGGGGATGCCCGTGGCGATCGAGTACCGCGGGTCCCGCGACCGGACTCACGGAGGTCCCGACTCCCGACCAGCACAGGAGCGCGCCGCCGGCGGCGCGCTCCCGATGGCAGGGCGGCAAATTTAAGGGGACATAAATATACGCCCATTTGCCTGCCCGTGCCATTCTGTCGACGTACATCGTCGTGCGCTGGTCGGCAAGTGGTTAAAGATTGTCTCTTGCAGGGCAGAAAAAAGGCTGGAAACCTCTCAAGGCTGCAGATAATTAGTCATTGTTCACTGTTCTAAACAAATTTTTCATTAAACAAGGGTGTAGTGCCATTATAATAATGTTCTAAAAACACCAGTAGCTTTGCAGTGAGTTTTTCAACTTTTTTTCATCGTTTTTGCAATAGCGTTTTTTTTTTTTTTCAATGGATCAAAAACACTGGTGAGCTGCGTTTTTTGAGCATTTATCTGCATTTTTAGTCATTTTTTTGACATTAGAGCGTTTTTACAGCTGAAAAATTCCTCTCAGAACCCACTCGTTTTTTATTTATTTATTTTTTACGCCCAAAAAACGCCACAGCCAGTTGATAACGGCCATATGTGTGCATGGACACAGAGGATAACATGCTGGAGAGTTTGTTGACTGTGGAAAAAACGTCTGAGGCTAAAAACAGCCAGTGTGCATGAGGTCTAAGGTTAGGTTGGTATGACCTTTACCCCTAACAAGGCTGATTTGATGTCATTAGCTCACAATTTTCTATTATTATTATTATTATTATTATTACCGTATATACTCGAGTATAAGCCGAGTTTTTCAGCACATTTCTTTGTGCTGAAAGTGCCTCCCTCGGCTTATACTCGAGTCAAGCACTTTTCTGCAACAGAGAATGACATTTTCCAAACCGAGTTTGGGGCCCCCATATTTCAGGGGCACTTGGTGCTAAGGAACCCCAAAGTGGAACTAGCATGACACCATATCCGAAGATGGGGTTCCTAGCACCAAGTGACCCCCGAGATACGGGGGAGGGGCCCAAAGTCGGTTTGGAAAATGTCATTCTCTGCTTCAGAAAAGTGCTTGACATTTTCCCGAACCGACTTTGGGGCCCCGTGTCTCGGGGGCCACTTAGTGCTAGGAACCCTAGGACTAGGAACATCTTTGGATATGTTGTAGTGCTAGTTCCACTGGGATTGCACACCAAATTTGGGGTTCCTAGCACCAAGTGACCCCGAGATACGGGGGGCCCCCAAAGTCGGTTCAGAAAATGTCATTCTCTGCTTCAGAAAAGTGCTTGACATTTTCCCGAACCGACTTTGGGGCCCCGTATCTCGGGGGCCACTTAGTGCTAGGAACCCTAGGACTAGGAACATCTTTGGATATGTTGTAGTGCTAGTCCCACTGGAATTGCACACCAAATTTGGGGTTCCTAGCACCAAGTGGCCCTTAAAAAACGGGGGGCCTCAAATTCGGTCAACTGTGTCCATCTGCAGCAATATAATTTCAGGACCCCTTTGGGTCCAGAGACCCCAAATCTTGGCTGCAGCTAGGAGGCATCTAGGGACCCTTAACTACCGAGTTTAAAGTTCGGGGGACCTATGGCTGCAAATGGGCACAGTGAGGCTGCAAATGGGCATTGTTGACCCTCTTTTCCACTTACAGTAGCTTTTTACAGTCGTATTTCTCACCCTAGGCTTATACTCGAGTCAATACGTTTTCTCAGTTTTTTTGTGGTAAAATGAGGTGCCTCGGCTTATATACAGGTCGGCTTATACTGGAGTATATACGGTACCTAATTTTTTTGTCAAATCTTGGTACCATGATGGTATAACAGTCATTGTGGATTATATATATATATATACAGTATTATTATTATTATTATTACTATTATTATATTTTTTTATTATTATTAAATAGATCAATAAAATAGGGATAGAAAAGCAGTAAATTATCACTTCTGAAGGTAATTTATCTGTGTTGCTCACCTACCCTACAGCGCACATTCATTGTATTAGCACAGTGAGGCTGCAAATGGGCATTGTTGACCCTCTTTCCCACTTACAGTAGCTTTTTACAGTCGCATTTCTCACCCTAGGCTTATACTCGAGTCAATACGTTTTCTCAGTTTTTTTGTGGTAAAATGAGGTGCCTCGGCTTATATTCAGGTCGGCTTATACTCGAGTATATACGGTACCTAATTTTTTGGTCAAATCTTGGTACCATGATGGTATTAGCCCTTGTACACACGGTCGGAGAATCTGTCGGAATGCGTCTTATCGGACCGCGTCGTCAGATAATCCGACTCTGTGTGTGGTCTGCATCGGACTGATTACGTCCGAATCTCCGTCCGACCCAATTTTCCAACATGTTGGAAATATTTCCCGACCAACTGGGCCGGACGGACCTAATCCGATCATGTGTAGAGCATTTTGATCGGACCAAGTGCCACGCATGCTCAGATCAAATTCCTACATCAAAGCTATTGGCTACTAGCCTGAATGTAGTCCCATCGTAACTAAATTACGTCATCACGTTCTGAAAGATCGGATTTTTCACCAACTTGGCCCAACCGTGTGTATGCAACAGTTTCGGAAAACAATCCGTCGGACTAAATCCGACGGGCAAAATCCGACGGATTTGGTTGGCAAAATCTCAGACCGTGTGTACAGGGGCTAACAGTCATTGCGGATTATATATATATACAGTATTATTATTATTATATCTTTTTATTATTATTAAATAGATCAATAAAATAGGGATAGAAAAGAGGTAAATGATCACTTCTGAAGGTAATTTATCTGTGTTGCTCACCTACCCTAAAGCGCCCATTCATTGTATTACAAATATAATTATATTTTGGGTTATTGTGAATCAGTAGAATACTCAGTACAGGGGTGAAGGCGGACTTTGCAATTACATCAACAAACCTCAACGAATAGTAGCTTAACATTTCAGAGTATCTTTCTAGAAACAACAATGTCAAATAAAAGAGATAAAAAATCAGGAGGTACACCAGTGTTTTTACCCCCTCTTGAACCCCTTTAGCCTTTGTACCGTTGGAGGAGCCAACCGTTCTGCTCATTTTATGAACGTGCAGCAAGAGGAATAGCGCGGTGAACGCGGTGATCGTCGCCCCAGCCCCCGAAAGACACAATCTGGGTAAAATAATACATTTCTACAAATAAAACATGGTGGTCAGTGTTTTCTGTCGCGTTGGATGAATCGAAATCTGAGTTGATACTTAACATTACATAGAAATGATGCATAAATACATAAATAAAGCTTCCACCGATGGAGAATGCTTGAATCATCAGTATCGTTCTTGGGATTATGACATCGATCTTCCGCTTCAACGCGGAGAAGATACGGGATTGGATCTGTGTGATTTTAAGGAAATAGAAAAAGCACAGGCAAGACAACATCCATGGGCAAGAGGTCAATCTGTAGATGTCCAGGAAGAACATAATAAGCCCTGGATAGGAATTCAGAGCGAAATCCCAAACTTCTAGTAAAATATTACAGGACGCAACAGCCGCGTTGCAGATGTTGGAGAAGCTCAGAGCACACAATATTTTATCCAATGTTTTTGGAGTTTTTGAAAGTTTCAAGGACAAGTATGAGAAGACAAATGGCCGATCCTGCGTCCACATCTATGGCCGGTAGAAGAGTTGGTCTTTATGTGGAAGATTCTCAGAAGAGGGCCAAGGCAGCGATCCGTACCGAGCCCACCATTCGATGTGTAGTCCTGAACAGATAATGTCTGTCGGCCTTTCTCCGTGTATATGAAAGGACAGTGAAGGGATTCTTCAGTATGAGTGGATGTATAGGAAGCTCTCTGATGTATATTTGCTGACTATTTTGCATAACTTTGCATACATCCAAAGTACAAATGTGTGGATTTGCTTCTTGACACAAAAACAGTTTTGGTGAAAAATATTTTTAACCGCTTCCCGACCGCCTCGCGCATATATACTGAGGGCAGAAGGGCACGTACAGGCAAAATCACGTTGGGACTGAAATAAGAAGAAACAAATATATAAAATAGTGTAATAAATGTTGCTCCCCTTAAAAAGTGCGAAAGCTGACTTTGTGAAATTGTGGGTTGTATATGATAAGGGGGCGCTATGGCAATCTACCTAATTAATGATAATTGTCACAAATAAAGTGCACTAGTGCCTATTAATGGACCATAATAATTCAACAAGTGTTGGCATATTAACCACTTGCTCACTGGGCACTTAAACCCCCCTCCTCCTGCCCAGACCAATTTTCAGCTTTCAGCGCTGATGCACTTTGAATGACAATTACGCGGGCATACAACACTGTACCCAATTGAAATTTTTATCATTTTTTTCCCACAAATAGAGCTTTCTTTTGGTGGTATTTAATTACAGCTCTGAGTTTTATTTTTTGCTAAACTAACAAAAAAAGATGCAAAAAAATAAAAAATCATGTTTAATAGTTTGTTATAAAATTTAGCAAGAAGGTAATTTTTCTCCTTCATTGAAGTGCGCTGATGAGGCGGCACTGATAGGCTGCACTGGTGGGCACTGATAGGCTGCACTGGTGGGCACTGATAGGCATAGTTAAGGCGGCACTAATAGGCACAGATAAGGTGGCACCGATAGGCACAGATAAGGCAGTACTGATGGGCACAGATAAGGCAGCACTGATGGACAAAGATGGGCACAGATCAGATGGCACAGGTGGGTGGCACGAATGGATGGCACGGATGGGTGGCACTAAGGGGCACTGATAGGCACCACTGATATATGGGACTGATGGGCACTGATAGGTGGTTCTGATAGGTGGCACTACTGGGCACTGATGGGCGGCACTGATGGGCACTGGTAGATTACACTGATGGGCACGGATATGTGGCACTGGGGTGCAGCACCGTTGTTGAGGCAGATTGTGGGCACTGATGGGTGGCACTGTGGGCACTGATGGGTGGCACTATGGGCACTGCTGGGTGGCACTATGGGCACAGCTGGGTGGCACTGACAGGGGCACTTATTTTTTAATAAGGTGGCACTGGCAGGGGGCAGGTGGGCACTGGCAGGGCTGGCCGTGATCGGGACTGATGTCCCGATCACGGCCGCCGGTGATCGGCTCTTTTTTTTTCTCCTCGCGCTGACAGCTAATAATAGCCGATTACCGGCTCCGTTGTATCACATGATCAGCTGTCATTGGCTGACAGCTGATCACGTGGTAAGGGGTCGGGATCGACCCCTTGCTCGGATCCGTGATCCAAGTCTCATAGACTCGCCAATCACAGAGCGTGCCCCGCGCGCCCCTCACGGGACGCACAGGCCGCTCGTGCACTGGACTACGTCAATAGAAGCAGTCCCGGCAAAGGAGGTCCGCGCTGTAGCCATCATTTGGCTATAGCGCAGATCTCTAGTGGTTAAAGAGGAAATAAACCTTAATGGGGTGTTACTTCCTCTTTGATTCCCTGCAAAGGTAAAGCATAATGGGCTACTATGCATCGCATCGCATAGTAGCCCATTATGTGTCACTTGCCTGACACAGGAGCCAGCGAAGTCACCGCTGTCCCCTTGTGTACGGAGCATCCATCTTCTTGGTGGGTCTCTCCGCTCCGGCGATGTCATTCGACAGAGCCGAGATGATGTCACTCCTGCGAATGCGCACGGGAACCGCCACTCGCGGCATATCGCCGTTAACAGCATGCGCCGTAGACAGCAGTGCCTGTCTTTTGGAAAATATCTCCTAAACCGTGTAGGTTTAGGAGATATTTCTTGGACCTACAGGTAAGCCTTAATCTAGGCTTACCTGTAGATCAAAGTGGTTTGTAAGGGTTTACAACCACTTTAATGTGCATAAACATAAATACATACAGTGTATAACATAACATCATAAAATGTCCATATGGTTGGAAAAAAGTTGCACTGAAGTGCGTAGATTCAATACACCGTCACCACTTTGAAGTAAAAAAACACAACCGGTGGATAATGGTAGGTAGCCTACTTACCAACTCACCATGACCCCTTTGACGAAAAAGACAGGTCAGGTGAAGCTTTGGCAGATTGAGGACCTGCCGCCTTTAATGGGGAATTTCTGCTTGGATGTACCAGGAATGTTGATGCAATCCGCAGTTGCTCAGAAAAAAAAGCACGTGATGATGACGTCATCACGACGAAACATACGGCGAGGCGCATCCCGGTCAGGTTACCCATCGGAACATCTGGTTTCCTTAGTCCAGGGGGTGGAACGCACGCCGATCATAGCAATGGAAGCGGCACGGCCAGTTCACAGCCCACCCGGTCTGATATGCACATTCCCTTCAGTGCAGGGGAAAGGCACTTTTTAAAGTAAGAGGCCAATGGCTGTTTTGTTTTTTATGCTAATTTTTCATAAAACGTTATTATGCCATGGCCCCACTCTCTTTATATTTTTTATGAGCAACTGCGGATTGAATCAACATTCAAGAACGGGAAGAACGGGAGATGCTAATGTAAGCAAGCATCTCCCCGTTCTACCTAGTGACAGTGTCACTGATCTCTGCTCCCTGTGATCGGAGTAGAGGTCAGTAACGTGTCACACACAGCCACGCCCCCTTAGGACACACTTAACCCCTACACTGCCACCTAGTGGTTAACCCCTTCACTGCCAGTGACATTTACACAGGAATCAGTGCATTTGTATAGCACTGATTGCTGTATAAATGACAACGGTCCCAAAAATGTGTCAAAAATGTCCGATGTGTCCGCCATAATGTCGCAGTCAGGATAAAAATCGCTGATCGCCGCCATTACTAGTAAAAAAAAATATTAATAAAAATGCCATAAAACTATCCCCAATTTTGTAAACGCTATAACTTTTGCGCAAACCAATCAATAATCGCTTACTGTGATTTTTTTTTAACCAAAAATATGTAGAAGAATACGTATCGGCCTAAACTGAGGGAATGTGCAGCAAAAGGAATAGTGCGGTGAATGCGGTGATCATTGTCCCAGCCCCAAAAGACACAACCTGGGTAAAATAATACATTTCAACAAATAAAACATGGTGGTCAGTGTTTTCTGTCATGTTGGATGAATCAAAATCTGAGTTGATACTTAACATTAAATAGAAATGATGCATAATGATGCAGCTAGGGGGCATCTATGAACCCTTAACTACCAAGTTTGAAGTTCGGGGGACCTATGGCTGCAAATGCGCACAGTGAGGCTGAAAATGGGCATTGTTGACCCTCTTTTTCACGTACAGTAGCTGGGCATTTCTCACCCTAGGCTTATACTTGAGTCAATACGTTTTCTCAGTTTTTTTGTGGTAAAATTAGGTGCCTCGGCTTATATTCAGGTCGGCTTATACTCGAGTATATACAGTACCTAATTTTAAGTCAAATCTTGGTACCATGATGGTACAACAGTCATTGCGGATCTCTATAAAGAAAGTATTCTCAAAAGCTTTGAGGAACTTATGAAGGAATATGGCCTTTCAACTGTAGATTACTTTAAATACCTTCAGATTACCAATTGTCTACTGGAAAATTCAGACCTATAAATGTCTATACACACAAAAGCTTGACACTGCTATACTGCCACTTCATCTACCAGAAAGGGTATATCTTTTTTTTTATATTATTTCACATAATAAAGCTTCTTTTAATTGTGGCGGCATCCCCAACTTCTAAAGGCCTAATGGTGACCTCCAGAGTAAGGGAAAGCTGACATCCTTCCTTGAAGGGTGTGATATTAGGCATGGTGGGTGCAATGCAGGTTGGAAACATGGGTGTCAGTCACTTTTTGAAATGCAAGAAAATAGATTTTTTTGTCTCTTAAAAAGAACTGGTGGATAAAGGGTTAGGGCCAGGACACCCTTAGGCAGATGCAATAGCAATTGTCAGACTCTGGGACACAAATAATAGGCAGACAGCTATACAGATAGAAATACTGTCTCCTATGAGAAACTGAACTTTCAACAGTCAATAGAGATCTGTACACGTAACTCACAGTAACCCTTTATAGATCTTCTCTCACATCTCACAGTATCCTACTGTAGATCTTCACTCACTGAGCTCCCGGTCTCTCACTAGACTTCAAGATCCCAGTCGTCTCTGGATGCCTTGAGCTCTTCCACAGCTAACCCGCAGTATACTCCTCAAGCTTCACCTCTGCTAACCCGCTGGGTCCCTGTCTTGGCACTCTGCTGAAGCTTTCCCACTTCTTCACCATCCCCGGGTGGTGAAAAGACTGCTCTGGTATTTCTTCAGACTTCCATACACTGGCCTCTGATAACAGGAGTGGTTGCCCCATATGGCAACTGCTTCTCCCTCACAGTTGGCAATGATCCGTTTCCCCGTTTGGCGGAACCTTTGCAACTTGGTTGGGCTTCCAGCCTGAAGCCCCAACCCCATGCTGCTTCTCTCAAACCTGGATAGGCCTCAGACAGTCTAGCAGCCAGGTGCTCCCGTGATAGATCTCAGGCTTCTGGCCTAGCAACCCGGAGCCTTGAAACACATGTTCACCCAGACAGCCGTCCAGGTGACACAGAACCACCCGATCACCTGACTCCACCCGAATAAATAGGCTCTGCCAGCAGTCCAAGGGGCCAATTAAAACCCCTGTCAATTGGCTGAGACAACCCATCCACTTCGAGCCCTTGTACACACGGTCGGAGATTCCGTCGGAATGTGTCCGATCGGAGCGTTTTGTCGGATATTCCGACTGTGTGTGGTCTGCATCGGACTGATTCCGTCGGAATATCCGTCGGACCAACTTTTCCAACTTGCCGGAAATATTTTCCGACAAAATTCTCCGATCGGACATACTCCGATCATGTGTAGAGAATTCCGATTGGACAAAGTGCCACGCTTGCTCAGATCAAATTCCTACATCAAAGCTATTGGCTACTAGCCTGAACGTAGTCCCATCGTAACGAAATTACGTCATCACGTCGACAACTTCGTCCGACCGTGTATATACAACAGTTTCGAACAAAATCCGACGGACAAAATCCGACGGATTTGGTTATCAGAATGTCCGACCGTGTGCACAAGGGCCTAGACTGAATTCACGATGCCCTTGTCATTCTAATACCACAGGTAACAATGCCACCTAGTGACAGAAGAGAGAGATTAAATCCAGAATTAGATAAAAATTCAGTGGACCCCCTAACAAGCTACACCCTTTCCAAAAAAAAAAAAAAAAATTCAGACCTTGGTATTTTCTTCCCCAACTCCCAATAGATTTGAGTCTTTAATTCAATTTACAAAGCAACCAGTTGTGTTTGCCATTGGGAATTAACCCAAAACAATACACTGCTGTGAAACTTATCTCCCTTTCATTTGGCCAAACTTTATCCTTCATGCTCTCCTCTTTTCTGCTGGAGAGGGTGCAATTCCATTGGTACCTTATTGCATATGCTATGGAACTCTAAACACTCCAAAAGCTTCTGGAGGAAAATATTTTAAATCATATCAGAGGTAACGGGTATAATTAACCCCCTACCCCCAAATTCCTTCATTAGCAGTCTTCAATCTAGATATTGACACGTTTCCGCTCCACTTACACACAGTGGGGTTTATTTACTAAAAATGGAGCGTGCAAAATCTAGTGCAGCTGTGCATGGTAAAGAAATCAGCTTCAAACTTCCACTTGTTCAGTTAAGCTTTGACAATAAAGCTTGGAAGCTGATTGGTTACTATACAGAGCCGTACCAGATTCTGTATCAACCCCAGCAGTTACCTATATACTTTTGGCTGCCAGAATCACAATAACCAAATGTTGCCAGCAACAACTGACACCTAATCATTTGAAAACGATTGAAATGGTCGAACGTCATTATATGTAGACATGTGCATTCGTTTTTGTCCGAATGCATTTTCTTCCGAATTTCGGGTATTTTCGTTATTGTTTTAACGAACGTGCAGAATCCAAAAACGAAAAGATCCAACATAAACAAATGCTTTATTTTAGTTTTCGTTGTGACAGTTCGATAGGAGATTCGGCATGATGCTGACAATAGCGATCTGTGTCCATCGAACCTGTGGTCGAATGTGGCTAACCTTAACTCTATTAGTCCAAGATTATTATACATAGAGAGAAAATATTCGACATTATAGAGACAATAGCAACAAAGATTGAATGTGCCTAACCTAACTCTATTAGTCCAAGATTATTCGACATATAGAGAAAAGATTCGACATACAGAGAAAAGATTCAACATAGAGAGAAAAGATTTGACATACAGAGAAAAGATTTGACATAGAGAGAAAAGATTTGACATAGAGAGAAAAGATTCAACATAGAGAGAAAAGATTTGACATAGAGAGAAAAAATTTGACATAGAGAGAAAAGATTCAACATAGAGAGAAAAGATTCAACATAGAGAGAAAAGATTTGACATAGAGAGAAAAGATTCAACATAGAGAGAAAAGATTTGACATAGAGAGAAAAGATTTGACAGAGAGAGAAAAGATTCGACATAGAGAGAAAAGATTTGAAATTATAGAGACAATAGCAAAAAAGGTTGAATGTGCCTAACCTAACTCTATCAGTCCAAGATTATGCGACATAGAGAGAAAAGATTTGACATAGAGAGAAAAGATTCGACATAGAGAGAAAAGATTTGACATAGAGAGAAAAGATTCGACACAGAGAGAAAAGATTCAACATAGAGAGAAAAGATTCGACATAGAGAGAAAAGATTCAACATAGAGAGAAAATATTCGACATACAGAGAAAAGATTCGACATAGAGAGAGAAGATTCAACATACAGAGAAAAGATTTGACATAGAGAGAAAAGATTTGACATAGAGAGAAAAGATTCAACATAGAGAGAAAAGATTTGACATAGAGAGAAAAAATTTGACATAGAGAGAAAAGATTCAACATAGAGAGAAAAGATTCGACATAGAGAGAAAAGATTTGACATAGAGAGAAAAGATTCAACATAGAGAGAAAAGATTTGACATAGAGAGAAAAGATTTGACATAGAGAGAAAAGATTTGACAGAGAGAGAAAAGATTCGACACAGAGAGAAAAGATTCGACATAGAGAGAAAAGATTCAACATAGAGAGAAAAGATTCGACATAGAGAGAAAAGATTCAACATACAGAGAAAAGATTCAACAGAGAGAGAAAAGATTCGACATAGAGAGAAAAGATTTGAAATTATAGAGACAATAGAGACAATAGCAAAAAAGGTTGAATGTGCCTAACCTAACTCTATCAGTCCAAGATTATGCGACATAGAGAGAAAA
Organism: Lithobates pipiens; assembly: GCF_037356315.1. Lineage (NCBI taxonomy): Eukaryota > Metazoa > Chordata > Amphibia > Anura > Ranidae > Lithobates > Lithobates pipiens. The sequence continues at coordinate 9,193,846 of NW_027507784.1, forward strand.
GATTTGACATAGAGAGAAAAGATTCGACATAGAGAGAAAAGATTTGACATAGAGAGAAAAGATTCGACACAGAGAGAAAAGATTCGACATAGAGAGAAAAGATTTGACATAGAGAGAAAAGATTTGACACAGAGAGAAAAGATTCAACATAGAGAGAAAAGATTCGACATAGAGAGAAAAGATTCAACATAGAGAGAAAATATTCGACATACAGAGAAAAGATTCGACATAGAGAGAGAAGATTCAACATACAGAGAAAAGATTTGACATAGAGAGAAAAGATTTGACATAGAGAGAAAAGATTCAACATAGAGAGAAAAGATTTGACATAGAGAGAAAAAATTTGACATAGAGAGAAAAGATTCAACATAGAGAGAAAAGATTCGACATAGAGAGAAAAGATTTGACATAGAGAGAAAAGATTCAACATAGAGAGAAAAGATTTGACATAGAGAGAAAAGATTTGACATAGAGAGAAAAGATTTGACAGAGAGAGAAAAGATTTGACACAGAGAGAAAAGATTCGACATAGAGAGAAAAGATTCAACATAGAGAGAAAAGATTCGACATAGAGAGAAAAGATTCAACATACAGAGAAAAGATTCAACAGAGAGAGAAAAGATTCGACATAGAGAGAAAAGATTTGAAATTATAGAGACAATAGAGACAATAGCAAAAAAGGTTGAATGTGCCTAACCTAACTCTATCAGTCCAAGATTATGCGACATAGAGAGAAAAGATTTGACATAGAGAGAAAAGATTCGACATAGAGAGAAAAGATTTGACATAGAGAGAAAAGATTCGACACAGAGAGAAAAGATTCAACATAGAGAGAAAATATTCGACATACAGAGAAAAGATTCGACATAGAGAGAGAAGATTCAACATACAGAGAAAAGATTTGACATAGAGAGAAAAGATTTGACATAGAGAGAAAAGATTCAACATAGAGAGAAAAGATTTGACATAGAGAGAAAAAATTTGACATAGAGAGAAAAGATTCAACATAGAGAGAAAAGATTCGACATAGAGAGAAAAGATTTGACATAGAGAGAAAAGATTCAACATAGAGAGAAAAGATTTGACATAGAGAGAAAAGATTTGACATAGAGAGAAAAGATTTGACAGAGAGAGAAAAGATTTGACACAGAGAGAAAAGATTCGACATAGAGAGAAAAGATTCAACATAGAGAGAAAAGATTCGACATAGAGAGAAAAGATTCAACATACAGAGAAAAGATTCAACAGAGAGAGAAAAGATTCGACATAGAGAGAAAAGATTTGAAATTATAGAGACAATAGAGACAATAGCAAAAAAGGTTGAATGTGCCTAACCTAACTCTATCAGTCCAAGATTATGCGACATAGAGAGAAAAGATTTGACATAGAGAGAAAAGATTCGACATAGAGAGAAAAGATTTGACATAGAGAGAAAAGATTCGACACAGAGAGAAAAGATTCAACATAGAGAGAAAAGATTCGACATAGAGAGAAAAGATTCAACATAGAGAAAAAAGATTCGACATACAGAGAAAAGATTCGACATAGAGAGAGAAGATTCAACATACAGAGAAAAGATTTGACATAGAGAGAAAAGATTTGACATAGAGAGAAAAGATTCAACATAGAGAGAAAAGATTTGACATAGAGAGAAAAAATTTGACATAGAGAGAAAAGATTCAACATAGAGAGAAAAGATTCGACATAGAGAGAAAAGATTTGACATAGAGAGAAAAGATTCAACATAGAGAGAAAAGATTTGACATAGAGAGAAAAGATTTGACATAGAGAGAAAAGATTTGACAGAGAGAGAAAAGATTTGACACAGAGAGAAAAGATTCGACATAGAGAGAAAAGATTCAACATAGAGAGAAAAGATTCGACATAGAGAGAAAAGATTCAACATACAGAGAAAAGATTCAACAGAGAGAGAAAAGATTCGACATAGAGAGAAAAGATTTGAAATTATAGAGACAATAGAGACAATAGCAAAAAAGGTTGAATGTGCCTAACCTAACTCTATCAGTCCAAGATTATGCGACATAGAGAGAAAAGATTTGACATAGAGAGAAAAGATTCGACATAGAGAGAAAAGATTTGACATAGAGAGAAAAGATTCGACACAGAGAGAAAAGATTCAACATAGAGAGAAAAGATTCGACATAGAGAGAAAAGATTCAACATAGAGAGAAAAGATTCGACATACAGAGAAAAGATTCGACATAGAGAGAGAAGATTCAACATACAGAGAAAAAATTAAACATAGAGAGAAAAGATTCGACATTATCGAGACAATTGCAAAAAAGGTTGAATGTGCCTAACCTAACTCTATTAGTCCAAGATTATTCTACATAGAGAGAAAAGATTCAACATGAAGATTTGAGGAAGCAGTCGCCGCGAGCGGACATTTATGGTGAAATGCTCCGCCCATAGGCTATAGAAGAATTCTAATGTTGGGTGACTAGTAATAATAATGAATAAATATAATTATTACTAGTTTCGTACAACATTAGAATTCTACTATAGCCTGTAAGCGGGAACAATTGACCGGAAATGTACGATTGCGGCCGTCGTACAGTTTAGCAGCTCCATCGAATCTTCTTAGAACATTCGACAGACACCATAAACCTTCAATGACAGATTCCACCTTAATTATTTTGGATTTTCGAACGAATGCATTTTTTTTAACGAAACAAAATAAATAAAAACAAATTACGGGAGTAACTAAATGAATTTATTTTTTTCCGGACAAAAACAAAAATCCGAAACAAAATATTTCATTGCGCACATGTCTAATTATATGTATGAAAAACTATTAGATATGAATTGAGATGGGAAGGCTTGGAAAAAAATGGAAAAATTGGGCAAAACAATGTTTTTTTCCCATTTTTTTTCAAAAGGTTGTGCGATGCTGTACCCAAATAAAATCGATGTCCTTGTTTCCCCACAAATAGAGCTTTCTTTTGGTGGTATTTGATCACCTCTGCAGTTTTTATTTCTTGCGCTATAAACAAACATTTTGAAAAAAACTTTTTTTTTTTTTTAATTTCTGCTATGAAACATACCCAATAATTATTTTTTTTTAAATAATCAAATTTCATCAACAATTTAGGCCAATTTTTATTCTACAACATGTTTTTGGTAAAAAAATAAAAAAATAAAAAATCCCAATAAGCGTATATTGATTGATTTGTGCTTAAAGCGTCTACAAACTATGGGATAGATTTCTTGATTTATTGATTGATCTATGGAGTGATTTTTAATTGTGTGGAGGATGGTGTAACTGGAGGAAGAGAGACATCTGTGTTTCTGATTAGCAGGAACACAAGATCTCTCTCTTTCTCTCTTCCTGATTTCATGTTTCAAACTTTATCATACCCGGGATGTCTACTAGACTCTGGTTTGGACAGATTTAAGTTATTCCTGAGAATTACAGGACTACAATATAAAACGCCAAATTTCTATGCAAAACAATTGTACCGCTTTGAGATTAAAAAAAATCGGACATATTCGTAACGCCAGGGAGGTTAACTGCACCTACGAGCATTTTCTGGCACTCAACTCGCTTAATTGCAATAGATTTGACCAAACATGGTCAATTTGGACCGATAAATATGTTTCCGTTTGTACCACTGTTGTGTTATGCCGCGTAAACACACGATCGAATTGTCCGGCGTACTTAGTCCGGCAAACAATCCGGCGGATAGTAATTTTGGTTTTGTCACTTTCAGGATCACATGGTTTATCTGGAGATACTTATGCCGCGTACACACGGGCGAATTGTTCGTTGTATTTAGTCCGGCAAACAATCCGGCGGATAGTCCGGCGCACTTTCTACCGAACGGACTTGGCCACACACGGACACACAGAAAGTCCGGCGTTTGCTAGCGCGATGACGTACAGCACGCACGACGGGACTAGAAAAAGGAAGTTCAATAGCCAAGTAGCCAATAGCTTCCATCTCGTACTTGCTTCTGAGCATGCGTCATTCTTAATCCGCATAGCATACTGACGAACGTATTGTCCGCTGAAACCCAAGTTGGACTGCAAAAATACTTTCTAAGTCCGCCGGACTTTACGCTGAGAAAGTCCGCTGAAGCCCATACACGTCGGATTGTCCGGTGAAATGCGTTTCGGCGGACTAAGTACGCCGGACAATTTGATCGTGTGTACGCGGCATTATATTCCCTAATACAGATGCAACTGCCTGTTAACATGCTACTAATGTGTATTGTATGCATTCTCTCCGTGTTATGTACCAACCCCTGTCAAGTTTTGAAAAAAATAAAATAAAAACGTATTGAAAAAAAAAAAAAAAAGAAATAAAAGGGACAAAGTAAATTAAACAGTGTGTGTTTAGTATCACTCTGAGCACACAGATATATAACACAATATACACATAAAACAGAATCAAGAAGGTACATTGGTACAAATCAGAATATTTTTTTTAACTGGTGACAACAAAATGTGAAGTCCAAATCTACAAATCCCTACGTTTCTTTATTTACCCGAGTTCGTACGAAGATCTACTTCGCTAAATTGTGCAGTTTGGAAATCTAAAAGATCATGACTTGTTTAACCCTGTTTCGTGACTAAGCCTATTTCTGACATTTGGTGTTTACAAGTTAAAATCCCTATTTTTTTTCTAGAAAACTACTTAGAATCCCCAAAAATTATATGCTGTATATATTTTTAACAGAGAATCTAGAAAATAAAATGGCGACTGTTGCAATATTTTATGTCACACGGTATTTGTGCAGCGGTGTTTTAACCACTTGACCACTGGGCACTTAAACACCCTTAATAACCAGACCAATTTTCAGCTTTCGGTGCCCTCACATTTTGAATGACAATTACTCAGTCATGCAACACTGGACCTATATGAAATTTTTGTCCTTTTTTTAACACAAATAGAGCTTTCTTTTGGTGGTATTTAATCACCACTCGGTTTTTTTATGCTATAAAAGAAAAAAATACAGAAAATTCTGTAAAAAAATGAATTTTTCTTTGTTTCTGTTATAAAATTTAGCAGATTAGTAATTTTTTCTTCATAAATTTTGGCCAAAATTTATACTACTACATATCTTTGGTAAAAATAAGTACAAATTGGTGGATATTATTTGGTCTTTGTGAAAGTTATAGAGTCCACAAGCTATGGTGCCAATATCTGAAAATTGATCACACCTGAAGCACTGACGGCCTATTTCAATTCTTGAGACCCTAACATGCCAGAAAAGTACAAATACCCCCCAAATGACCCCTTTTTGGAAAGAAGACATTCCAAGGTATTTAGTAAGAGGCATGATGAGTTTTTTGAAGTTGTCATTTTTTCCCACAATTCTTTGTAAAATCAAGATTTTTTTTTCCTTTTTTTTTTCCACAAAATTGTCATATTATCAGTTTATTTCTCACACACAGCATATGCATACCACAAATTACACCCCAAAACACATTCTGCTATTACTCCCGAGTACGGCGATACCACATGTGTGAGACTTTTACACAGCGTGGCCACATACAGAGGCCCAACATGCAGGGAGCGCCATCAGGCGTTCTGGAGCACCCAGGACAATTCTAACATTTCTCTCCTACATGTAAAAATCATCATTTATGTGCTAGAAAATTACATAGAACTCCAAAACATTATAGATATGTTTTTTTAGCAAACACCCTGGAGAATACAATGGTGGTCATTGCAACTTTTTATCTCGCACGGTATTTGCGCAGCAATTTTTCGAATGCTTTTTTTTGGAAAAAAAACAGTTTTGTGCTTAAAAAAAAGAAAAAAACACAGTAAAGTTAGCCCAATTTTTGCATAATGTGAAATATGAAGTTACGTTGAGTAAAAAGATACCTAACATGTCACTCTTCAAAATTGCACACGCTCGTGGAATGGCGCCAAACGTCGCTACTTAAAAATCCCCATAGGCGACGATTTAATTTTTTTTTACTGGTTATATGTTTTGAGTTACAGAGGAGGTCTAGGGCTAGAATTATTGCTCTCGCTCTAACGTTCGTAGCGATACCTCACATATGTGGTTTGAACACCGTTTTCATATGTGGGTGGGACTTACGTATGCGTTCGCTTCTGCATGCGAGCACATGGGGACAGGGGTGCTTTAAAAAATGTTTTATTATTGTTCATTTTACTTTATTTATTTTAGTTTGACTTTTTTTTCCCCAAAAATACATTTTTTGATCACTTTTATTCCTATTACAAGGAATGTAAACATCCCTTGTAATAGGAATATGGCATGACAGGTCCTCTTTACAGGGAGATATTGGGTCAATAAGAGCCCACATCTCACCTCTAAGCTGGGAAGCCTGAAAAAAAAATAAATAAAAAAAATAAAGATTCTGGATTTGATCGTATTGGCGAGTCGGTAGAAGCACCGGAGGGCGGCGGGAAGGGGGGTGTCTATGGCTGGGTATTGCAGGGTATCACCGACTATGACTGGGTATCTCAGAGTATGGCGTTGTAGAGTATTGCGTTACAGAGCATTGCAGGATATTGGCGGGTGTTGCAGAGCATTGCAGAGTGTTGCAGGGTATTGGCGGGTGTTGCAGAGCATTGCAGAGTGTTGCAGTGTATTGGCGGGTGTTGCAGAGTATTGCAGAGTGTTGCAGGGTATTGGCGGGTGTTGCAGAGCATTGCAGAGTGTTGCAGGGTATTGGCGGGTGTTGCAGAGCATTGCAGGGTATTGCAGAGTGTTGCAGGGTATTGCAGAGCATTGCAGGGTATTGCAGAGTGTTGCAGGGTATTGCAGAGTGTTGCAGAGTGTTGCAGGGTATTGCAGAGTAATGCAGAGTATTGCAGGGTATTGCAGAGTATTGCAGAGTATTGCAGAGGAATGCAGAGTAATGCAGAGTAATGCAGAGTAATGGCAGGGTATTGCAGAGTATTGGCAGGGAATTGAGGGGTTAATTTTCGGTGAGCAACGATGTGGGCACTGCAGATGCAGCCCACATCGCTGCTGACACCGATCTCTTCCCCCTCCGCTGTTCCAATCGGTACAGAGAGGGGGAGGGAGGAACCGGCGTCATAACATGATGCCGGTTTGTTTACAAGTGATCACTCCGTCATTTGACGGAGCGATCACGTGGTAAACGGCCGCTATTACCGTGATCCGTGATCCACAGGACCCGGCGGTCATGGCTGCTCTCGAGTGCGCGCCCCAGGGGGAGCGCGAGAGCGGAATTCTGGGAGGACGTCATATGACGGCCTCCCAGAGTTAAGAAACCGCCCTGTAGCCGTCATTCGGCTATAGGGCAGTTGTTAAGTGGTTAAACGCAATTTTTGGGGAAAAGGGACACTTTCATGAATTAAAAAAAAAAAAAAAACAGTATAGTTATCCCAATTTTTTTGTATAATGTGAAAGATGATGTTACTCCAAGTAAATAGATACCAAACACGTCACGCTTTATAATCGCACGCACTTGTGGAATGGCGACAAACTTTGGTACTTAAAAAATCTCCATAGGCGACGCTTTAATTTTTTTTTTACAGTTACCAGGTTAGAGTTAGCCCTTGTACACACGGTCAGACATTCCGAAAACCAAATCCGTCGGATTTTGTCCGTCGGATCTTGTCCGAAACTGTTTGTGGTATACACATGCCAGAGAAATAACCTATTACAATGACAATTTTGTGGGAAAAAAAATAAAAAAACAGAAAAATCTTCATTTTGCAAAGAATTGTGGGAAAAAATGACAACACCAAAAACCTCACCATGCCTCTTACTAAATACCTTGGAATGTCTACTTTCCAAAAAGGGGTCATTTGGGGGGTATTTGTACTTTCCTGACTTGTTCGGGTCACAAGAAATGAGATCGGCCACCAGTACATCAGATGTGATCAATTTTTTATGATTCGCACCACAGCTTGTAGACTCTCTAACTTTCACAAAGACCAAATAATATCCACTAATTTGGGTTATTTTTACCAAAGATATGTAGCAGTATAAATTGTGCCTAAAATTTATGAAGAAAAATTAATAATTTGCATAATTTTATCACAGACACAAAGAAAATTATTATTTTTTTTTTCAAAATTTACGGTCTTTTTTCATTTATAGCGCAAAAAATAAAAAAACCAAGAGGTGATCAAATACCACCAAAAGAAAACTATTTTTGGGGAAAAAATGGCAAAAAATTTATTTGGGTACAGTGTTGCATGAATGAGTAATTGTCATTCAAAGTGTGAGAGCACCGAAAGCTGAAAATTGGTCTGGGCAGGAGGGGGGGGGGGGGGGGGGTTTATGTGCCCAGTAGGCAAGTGGTTAAGGTTAAGTTGGTATTACTTTATTCCCTGATGCGGCTGCTTTGATGTCATTACCCATCATTTCCTATTGTTATAAAATAGACCGAAAAATAAGGCTGGAGAAACAGCAAACTATCACTTCTAAAGGGCTACTCACCAACCCTACAGCAAACATTCATTGTATTAAAGATGTAATTATATTTTGGATTACTCTGAATCAACAGAAAATTTAGCAGGGGGGTGAAGGCAAATGTTGCAATTAGATCAACCAAAAACCATAAATAGTAGTGTAACAGGTTTGAAAAAAATTCTATAAGCCACCATGAAAACTAAAAGAGATGAAACGTCAGGAGACACACCTTGAACCCCATTAGTCTTAGCCCTTGTACACACGGTCGGAGAATCCGTCGGAATGTGTCCTATCGGACCGTGTTGTCGGATAATCCGACTGTGTGTGGTATGCATCATATTGATTCCATCGGAATATCCGTCGGACCCAATTTTCCAACTTGTTGGAAATATTTTCCGACCGACTGGTTCGATCGGACATACTCCGATCATGTGTAGAGAATTTTGATCGGACTAAGTGCCACGCATGCTCAGATCAAATTCCTACATCAAAGCTATTGGCTACTAGCCTGAACGTAGTCCCGTCGTAACGAAATTACGTCATCACGTTCTGAATGATCGGATTTTTCGACAACTTAGTCCGACCGTGTGTATGCAACAGTTTCGGACACAATCCGTCGGACAAAATCCGATTTGGTTGGCAGAATGTCCGACCGTGTGTACAGGGGCTTAGTACTGTTAGCCCTTGTACACACGGGTCGGACGTTCCGAAAACAAAATCCGTCGGATTTTGTCCGACGGATTTTGTCCGAAACTGGTGTTGCATACACACGGTTGGACAAAGTTGTTGAAAAATCCGATTCGATTCGTAACGTGATGACGTTATTTTGTTACGACGGGACTAAGTTCAGGCTAGTAGCCAATAGCTTTGATGTAGGAATTTGATCTGAGCATGCGTGGCACTTTGTCCGATCGGAATTCTCTGCACACGATCGGACAAAGTCAGATCAGATTGTGTTGTCGGAAATTTTTTTTATAGCCCAGCTCTAAAACATTGTCGGTCGGATATTCCGACGGAAACAGTCCGATGGAGCCTGCACACGGTCGGATTATCCGACAACACGGTCCAATCGGACATTTTCCATCGGAATGTCCGACCATGTGTACAAGGGCTTAGCCCTTGTACACACGGTCGGACATTTCGACAACCAAATCCGTCCGATTTTGTCCGTCGGTTCTTGTCCAAAACTGTTGCATACACACGGTCGGACAAAGTTGAGAAAAATCAGATCTTTCAGAACATGATGACGTAATTTCGTTACAACGGGACTACATTCAGGCTAGTAGCCAATAGCTTTGATGTAGGAATTTGATCTGAGCATGCGTGGCACTTTGTCCGATCGAAATTCTGTACACATGATCGGAGTATGTCCGATCGAACCATTTTGTCAGAAAATATTTCCAACAAGTTGTAAAATTGGGTCCGACGGATATTCAGACGGAATCAGTCTGATGCAGACCACACACAGTCGGAATATCCGACAACACGATCCGATAGGACACATTCCGATGGATTCTCCGACTGTGTGTACAAGGGCTAAGAGGAGCTAACAGCTCTGCTCATTGTACGAACATGCAGAAGAAGGGATAGTGTGGTGAATGCGGTGATCAATATCCCAACCCCAAAAGGCACAACCCTATTAAGTACAAAAAAATAACTTTTTGGGTCAGATTTTTCTGTCACGTTGGATGAAGCAAAATCTGAGCTGGTATTTAGGCTTTCATGGAAAATATCAATCAATACACAAATAAAGCTTCCACAGAAGAAGAAGAATGCTTGAATTATCAGTATCATACTCCTGGATTATTACATCAATCTTCCTCTTCACCAAGGAGAAGATACGGGATTGGAACCGGACAATTTTAATGAAATAGAAGAAGCAGAGGCAAGACAACATCCATGGGCAAGACGATGTTCCGTACAAGTCCAAGGAATACACTATTTTTTTTTTTATAGATATTCAGAGTAAAATTAAACATTTCTGTGAAAATATAATAAGGAAACACAGCTGATGAACATGTATTGGAAAAGCTCAGAGCACTCGATATTTTGTCCAATGTTTTAAGAGTTTCTCCTTTAAAAATGTCTCCTAAAGATGATGAACAAGCTGGAGCCAATCCCAAGTAAAGTTTCAAGGACAAGTATGAAAACACAAATGCGTCCAGATCCATGGTTGGTACAAGAGCTGGACTTTATGTAGAAGATCCTCAGAAGAGTCCAGGACAGCGATCCGTACCTAGTCCACCTTTCGATGTGTAGTCCCGAACTGATAATGTCTGTCAGCTGTTCTCCGTGTATATGAAAGGACAGCGAAGTGACTCCTCAGTGTGAGTTTACATGTAAAAAGCTCTCTGATGTACAGAGATAGTTGTATAAACACAATTTTACATACATTCAAAGAACAGAGATGCTTTGCTTTGGGACGCAGAAAAAAATCTTGTAACAAATATTTCCTGTCGCATCATGGCAGCATACACTCTGGGTTGTGACTCCGCCCCCACAACCTGATAGGACCACATAGCTATAAGATGAAGATACGCCCCCCGCCCCGGTATTCTCTTATTTTTCCTCTTTTCACTTCAACCAGGAAATCAACTTGCCATCTCTTAACACAGACCAGGGCGACCCTCATCCTCTGGATGTAAGGGGCAACATCATAAAATATCTTTCCATGTCCGAATCCTTTAGAAGATCGGAGAACCTCTTCATCATTCCCTACGGCCTTAGGAGAGGTCAAGCAGCATCAGCCCGAACCATTGCCTCCTGGTTGGTGAAGCATCCATTAAAAAGGCCTACTTGCTGAGTGAGCTGCAAATTCCTGAAGACCTGAGGGCTCATTCCACCAGAGCAGTGGCCACCTCCTGGGCAGCGTATTGTAGGGTCTCACCGGGAACCATCTGCAGAGCGGCCACTTGGTCCTCCAGGAACACCTTTATCTCTTACTACAAGGTGGACTCAGCTCGGCTATCCACAGTAGAATTTGGAAAGTCCATTATTCAAGCCAACTCTTCTATTCCTTGCTAATAAACGTTTACCTTTGCATCTCCCACCCAGTCTGCGAGTTAATCCCCAGAGTGTATGCTGCCATGATGCGACAGGAAACCGGAAAATTGTATACTTACCTTTCCGTAATTTTCCTTTCCTGTCGCATCTCCATGGCAGCATACAATATCCCACCCACAAAGGTGATTCATATATACAGAGAATACGGGGGCCGGGGGCGTATCTTCATCTTATAGGTCCTATCAGGTTGTGGGGGCGGAGTCACAACCCCAGAGTGTATGCTGCCATGAAGATGCGACAGGAAAGGAAAATTACGGAAAGGTAAGTATACAATTTTCCGGTTTCAGAGCTGAATCAATAGAGATTTCCTTCGTTCTATTGAACATATTTTGTAAATGTAGTGTACATTGTTTAAAGTGTTAGAGTGTGTATCTTCATCGAAATGGGTGCTGTCATGGGCGTAGCATCAGAGGTCTCAGGGGTTGCAATTGTGACCCCTGCCCCTAGCTCCAGGGGGCCCACAGCTCTGTTCCCTGCTGTCGTATTACATTTTAATTTCCTCCACAAAATCCCAGAGCTGGAGTCCACCTCCAATCCGCCTGATGTCCCCCAGTACCCCAGCCATGTTCTATAATCAAGTAAACAGCTTCCAGTCGTTTGCCCTCTACCCAGTCCACGGCCTTCCTCTGCCGTCATTGACTGGGGACATGTAATTACTAGGATGGGGGGAGGGGGCGTGGTCATGTCATTACTAGGATGGGGGAGGGGGCGAGATCGTGTCGTTACTGGGATGGGTGGAGGAGAGGTCATGCCATTAATAGGTTGGGGGGGAAGGATAAGGTCATGTCATTAGGGAGGTTCTACAAAGTATTGACTCCGGGGGCGCCATATTAATGCCCCTCCCCCCCACACACTTTTCACATATTTATTTGTATCATTTATCATTTTTCTTCCACTTCAAATTATGTGACACTTTGTGTTGGTCTATCGCATAAAATCCCAATAAAATACATTGATGTTTTTTGGTTGTAACATGACAACATGTGGGAAATGTCAAGGGGTGTGAATACTTTTTCAAGGCACTGTATATTTGAGGTTTCCATAAATGCTAGACATCATAAGTGATCTACGCATTAGTACGTCCATGTAAGTTAGTATATGTTGGAGAGACTACGCAAAAGACCGAACATTGGCCATCCATCAGGAACAAACAACCGGATTTACTTGTTCCTAAACACTATATACAATATGGAAATAGTGATACAGATTTAGAATTTATGGTTTTGGAGGAGATAGATAGAGACAAAATGGGGAGGTGATAGGATCCTCTAGATGAAACGGTCTGGTCCTGTGAATAAAACTATAAAAAGGGAAAACACTGCGCTATAATTTGTGAAAAAATGGCCACAACGGCCACAACAGCAGCCAACACCAAAAACAAACAAAGTTCAACAGGTAAAATAAAAAATATAGTGTAGCGCTTCAATAATAAGTGTAATCAACACAAATTCTATAAAGATAATAGTAGCAAAACAGAGATCACACAGAACCAAATGCCTAGAAATCAAAGTCCAACATAAAACAGTCATTCAACTGTGTTGATGGCGTAGAAGTGACCAAACCGTCACCTAGAAGGACAATGATGTACTGGACGAATGAGTTCATGCGGGTAAACTTGATTGTAAGCATCAAACTGAAAAGTGAATAAATACTTCTTACCGGAACGGTTGGACTCACACAGTCATATGACGGTTGAGTCTAGAAGGCTTGGGGTCACACTCTGGGACCAAAGACTGTAAGGAGAGAGGTCAGTTGGGCTGGTGCAGAAACTCCTGACGGTTGTAGGCTCGAAGGTGGATCCTTTCAGATGAAACCTCAAAGGTCAAGCCCAGACGCAGCTCACTGTACCAACAATCCTGCCACCCCCGAATGGAGAGGGAGGTACTCGTAAAATTTTACACCAAGGCAACGGAGAGGGGAAAAAAGAAAAAAAAAAAGGCTCCACATGGTGCGGGTCAAACAATATAAAAAAGTTGATTTATTAAAGTCAAAAAGATAATAAATTGACTTAGTGATCACATAAAAAGCAAAATGAACTAAAAGCAATGTGGGGTACCAACAGCTCGCCCGACGCGTTTCGACATACATGCCCCAGTTGAAGACACATATGTCGAAACGCGTCGGGCGAGCTGTTGGTACCCCACATTGCTTTTAGTTCATTTTGCTTTTTATGTGATCACTAAGTCAATTTATTATCTTTTTGACTTTAATAAATCAACTTTTTTATATTGTTTGACCCGCACCATGTGGAGCCTTTTTTTCTTTTTTCCCCTCTCCGTTGCCTTGGTGTAAAATTTTACGAGTACCTCCCTCTCCATTCGGGGGTGGCAGGATTGTTGGTACAGTGAGCTGCGTCTGGGCTTGACCTTTGAGGTTTCATCTGAAAGGATCCACCTTCGAGCCTACAACCGTCAGGAGTTTCTGCACCAGCCCAACTGACCTCTCTCCTTACAGTCTTTGGTCCCAGAGTGTGACCCCAAGCCTTCTAGACTCAACCGTCATATGACTGTGTGAGTCCAACCGTTCCGGTAAGAAGTATTTATTCACTTTTCAGTTTGATGCTTACAATCAAGTTTACCCGCATGAACTCATTCGTCCAGTACATCATTGTCCTTCTAGGTGACGGTTTGGTCACTTCTACGCCATCAACACAGTTGAATGACTGTTTTATGTTGGACTTTGATTTCTAGGCATTTGGTTCTGTGTGATCTCTGTTTTGCTACTATTATCTTTATAGAATTTGTGTTGATTACACTTATTATTGAAGCGCTACACTATATTTTTTATTTTACCTGTGAATAAAACAATTGAACTCTTTACATCCATTTGGTTTAAACAAAGATCTATATTTCGTTTTTAGTAGTATACATCCAGCTTAATGAAGGACATGCACTCTCCGAAACTGTGCAGTCGCTTGTAACTTTTATATGCATGAAGATTGAAGTAAAGGAATTCAACTTTAACTGATATTGCATCTCCAATTTCTTGATATATATTGATATATCTATCTATATACAGTATATATATATATATATATATATATATATATATATATATATATATGTCCCACAGATTGAGCATCTGTGGGACATCCTTAAACGGAAGGTAGAGGAGCGCAAGGTCTCCAACACCCACCAGCTCTGTGATGTCATCATGGGGGAGGGGAAGAGGACTCCAGTGGTGACCTGTGAAGCTCTGGTGACCTCCATGCCCAAGAGGGTTAAGGCAGTGCTGGAAAATAATGGTGGCCACACAGAATATTGACACTTAGGGGTGTACTCACTTTTGTTGCCAGCGTTTTAGACATTAATGGCTGTGTGTTGAGTTATTTTGAGGGGACAGGAAATTTACACTGTTATACAAGCTGTACACTCACTACTTTACATTGTAGACAAGTGTCATTTCTTCAGTGTTGTCACCTGAAATGATATAATAAAATGTTGACAAAAATGTGAGGGGTGTACTCACTTTTGTGAGATACTGTATATATATATATATATATATATATATATATATATATATATATATATATATATATATGTAGCACTAACCCCCGAAGGAGCTGCTGGTTATTTTTGGGCTTACCACTACCTTCCGCTTCTCCTTGTTGCACGCCTAGGGGATGTCCCATGGTAGGTGACCCAGTAACTTGAGACTGACAATAGATCCAGTTGAATGTATTTTTATATGCGAACTTCAACCATTGAACAGTCTATAACTTGGGATCAGAGGGTTGGAAAGGAAAGTTCAGGTTCTCTCATGTCAAAGTCTATTAACATTAAGGAACTTGCTTACTTTGACTGCATCCAGAGAATAGCCAATCCCAGCTGGATGGTCACTCAAGTTGGACAGTCCCTCTCTCACAAGGCCTAGCAGCCAACAAGGTGCTTCCTCAGGAACAAAGTCTTTATCACCGACGTTGTTGCAGAACACACAGGAAACGAAGCTGTAGAACACTTGTAGGACACCTGGACCTTTCAGCCAGCTTGGCGATGTCCACAAAACCGGATTCTCTCGGTTACTTTAGCCCTTCCAGGCTCTTGTTAAGAAAACCAAAATCACACGTGGTGTTCTTCTAAAGAGTCCTCCCCTGGAATGCTCGAAGTTCAGTGGGCCTCTCCCGAACCGGAGACGACACCCAACCACCTCAGAATCCTTCTTTAGTTTCCCTGCCTCAGGCTAGCCAGCTCCGAGGCATCAGCGTCGGGTGGATCCGCACCCCAGGCCATGGCCTTCCTGGGGGCTGGTCAGGAGGACCAGGACCAAGTAGTCAGCACAGCACACTGGACCGGAACCCCGAACCACGTGACGTCCTTGCCTTAAATACTCTCTCCTAGAGTGCACAGCAAAAGGGCCACTCCCACTGACCTGACTCCGAAAGAGAGTAACTTAAGCACCTGACCAGACCATAGTTCTGCACCTGCCACAAGAGACAGCACCCCTTGTGGCCAGGCTGAACATTGCACAGCTCAGTCAGACTGACATGGCAAATAGACCCAAACCAAACTGTAGTTTGCGTAAAGTTAAGTTTTGAAAAACACATAGCGCGTGATCTTCAGGAGCCCGGCTATATATATATATATATATATATATATATATATATATATATATATAGTGAGGACGGAAAGTATTCGGACCCTCTTACATTTTCCACTCTTTGTTATATTGCAGCCATTTGATAAAATAATTTAAGTTCATTTTTGTTCCTCATTTATGTACACACAGCACCCCATGTTGACAGAAAAACACAGAATTGTTGAAATTTGAAATATCACATGGTCCTAAGTATTCAGACCCTTTTCTCTGTATTTAGTAGAAGCCCCTTTGGATCTAATACAGCCATGATGAGTCTTTTTGGGGAGAGATGCAACAAGTTTCTCACACCTGGATTTGGGGATCCTCTGCCATTCCTCCTTGCAGATCCTCTCCAGTTCTGTCGGGTTGGATGGTAAACGTTGGTGGACGGCCATTTTTAGGTCTCTCCAGAGATGCTCAATTGGGTTTAAGTTAGGGCTCTGGCTGGGCCATTCAAGGACAGTCATGGAGTTGTTGTGATGCCACTGCTTCTTTATTTTAGCTGTGTGCTTTGGGTCATTGTCTTGTTGGAAGGTAAACCTTCGGCCCAGTCTGAGGTCTTGAGCACTCTGGAGAAGGTTTTCGTCCAGGATGTCCCTGTACTTGGCTGCATTCATCTTTCCCTCAATTGCAACCAGTCGTCCTGTCCCTGTAGCTGAAAAACACCCCCCACAGCATGACACCGCCACCACCATGCTTCCCTGTTGGGACTGTATTGGACAGGTGATGAGCAGTGCCTGGTTTTCTCCACACATACCGCTTAGAATTAAGGTCAAAAAGTTCTATCTTGGTCTCATCAGACCAGAGAATCTTATTTCTTACCATCTTGGAGTCCTTCAGGTGTTTTTTTAGCAAACTCCATGCAGGCTTTCATGTGTCTTGCACTGAGAAGAGGCTTCCGTTGGGGCCACTCTGCCATAAAGCCCCGACTGGTGGAGGGCCGCATTGATGGTTGACTTTCTACAACTTTCTCCCATCTCCCGACTGCATCTCTGGAGCTCAGCCACAGTGATCTTTGGGTTCTTCTTTACCTCTCTCACCAAGGCTCTTCTCCCCCCGATAGCTCAGTTTGGCCAGACGGAAAGCTCTAGGAAGGGTTCTGGTCGCCCCAAACGTCTTCCATTTAAGGATTTTTTTGTAACCTTGGCCAGATCTGTGCCTTGCCACAATTCTGTCTCTGAGCTCTTCAGGCAGTTCCTTTGACCACATGATTCTCATTTGCTCTGACATGCACTGTGAGCTGTAAGGTCTTATATAGACAGGTGTGCGGCTTTCCTAATCAAGTCCAATCAGTATAATCAACACACAGCTGGACTCAAATGAAGGTGTAGAACCATCTCAAGGATGATCAGAAGAAATGGACATCACCTGAGTTATATATACGAGCGTCACAGCAAAGGGTCTGAATACTGAGGACCATGTGATATTTCAGTTTTTCTTTTTTAATAAATCTGCAAAAATGTCAACAATTCTGTGTTTTTATGTCAATATGGGGTGCTGTGTGTACATTAATGAGGGAAAACTTAAATGATTTTAGCAAACAGCAATATAACAAAGAGTGAAAAATGTAAGGGGGTCTGAATACTTTCCATCCCCAACTTGTACTTTATTATGAATGTTACCAAGTATGCCCAGGCTCTGTAACCTTTTTTAATTTATATTTGTATATGTACTTTTTTTCTCTTTTATGTATTTAATTAAAATTATTTTTATAATGGAATCGAGATAGTCCTCCTATACATTGGCATGGTACGCTAAGATACAGGGAGTTTCCCGTACTCTTGCCTTCCCTTCTCTTTTCAAACTGTAAAATAAGGATGTGGATACCAACCCCTAACACTTGGTACAGTTTCTACTATGATTAAGCACCTCAATAAAATATCTCACTGTATATATATATATATATATATATATATATATATATATTTATTTATATGTGTGTGTATATATTTTGGGTTTACTTATGTGATAAAACACTGCCTTATTTTAAATTTTTCTACACAATTTTCATTGTTAGGGTTCGGTTGGTATTGGCTGCTTTGATGTCGTTAGCTCATAATTTCCTATTACCATATTTATAGGCGTATAAAACACACCTTAATTTTAAGAGGTAAGTTTCAGGAAAAAAAAAAAACTTACATTTTATTTTTTATTTATTTTTTATTTTTTTTCCATTTAAGTTTTTATTAGAAATATATAATGGTTACAGCAACAGTGCACGTAACGTGCGTGCATAAACAGTACAGTACAGTACCGAGCATATATTGAAATCAAGCACTCTCATTATACATCCAACTTCATCTTGTATTTGTGATTGAGCTTCAAAACTTACATTTTAAATAAAGAGATTTGAATCAAAATAAGGGTCAGCGCCCTTCAATGCAGCCTCCCCAGTGCCCATCATTGCAGCCTGATCAGTGCCCATCATTGCAGCCAGGTTAGTTCCCATCTGCAGCCTCTAATATGCCCATCATTGCAGCCTGTTTAACCCTTTCATGACTAAGTCTATTTCTGACATTTGGTGTTTACAAGTTAAAATCCCTCTTTTTTGCTAGAAAATTACGTAGAGCCCCCAAACATTATATATATATATATATATATATATATATATATATAGATAGATAGATAGATAGATAGATAGATAGATAGATAGATAGATAGATAGATAGATAGATAGATAGATAGATAGATAGATAAATGAGGTATAACTATGGCCTATGGGTCACCCACTCAGCGCCCCCTCAATCCTACAGTGCCAGCAGCAGGTAGATGTGTTGAACTATTCAATATCATATGTCGATGTCTTAGACATAAAAAAAAAAAAAAACTACAGATAAATAAACATATAAAATTACCAATATAAAATAGAGAAAATCAAAACATAAAATAAGACTAAGCAGCTGTTTAAATAAATATAAATAAAGTATTACAGTAGTATAACCAGAGCTAAAGTCCTCCTTGCATCGGATAAATACTAAAACAGTGCTAAAACGAAAATAAAAATAAGGAAAAAAATTTATGGTAATGAAACCATAGAGCAATGGCAAACACCACGGCCAACAGTCTTTATGTAGCAGATGGATATGTGGACGGTTCAGATAATTCACAGCCACTTTTCTCTTAGCGTGCGCCTTCCACCAGAGTAAGAGTGCAATTATCCACCTTTGAAGCGCACACCCCTCCGGGGTTCAAACTCACCAGATGCCGCTAGAAACAGAGCCTTGTATCAGTGTACAAACACCGCTCTGTGCTGACACCCCACTTATATATATATATATTTTTTTAGGAGAGAATCTAGAGAATAAAATGGCGGTGGTTGTAATATTTTATGTCACACGGTATTTGTGCAGCGATGTTTTAAACACAATTTTTTTGGAAAAAGGGACACTTTCATGAATTTTAAAAACAAAACAGTATAATTATCCAAATTTTTTTTGGATAATGTGAAATATGATGTTACGCTGAGTAAATAGATATCAAACATGTCACGCTTTATAATTGTACGCACTCGTTTACATATGCGGGCGCAACTTCCGTATGTGTTTTCTTTGCTGTGCAAGCTCGCGGTGATAGGGGCGGTTTGACATTTTTTTTTTTTTTTTTTTATAATATGAAATTGTGTTTTTTAATAAAATCATTTTTATTGAAAATATAGAAAAGAAATAGTACATAAACATGAACAATCCAGGTTACAAATGCGTAGAATCACATCACCATACAAAAAGACACTTTTCAAACTGAGCATCTTGCAAACACATTAACTGTATATTCCACATTACGGAAATCTCGTTCACCTTGGTCATATTGGTATCTGTAAAGTCTGTGCCACATATCGTAATCTGCACATCAACCTGTATGTATATAGAACCACTTTGAAGCTTTATCAGCTGAAGTTTAGTAACAAAGATGTTAAAAAGGTAAGAAAGACAACGGTTTTGTCTACAGAGAAGAGTGAAAGAGGGGGGAGAAAGGGGGCAGAAAGTTTGGGATTTGAGGGTACAGAAAAGGAATATAAATGATCCATCACAAGTGTGTACCAATCATGCTCTCTTTCCTAAAGAGAAGCTCCATGCAGACCAGTTAGCTATGTATTTCTTTCCGGATCCATCTCTAAATGCTAGAATTTTCTCATATTCCGAGACAATATTCACCTTCATTATCAGTTCTGAGATGTTAGGTGTATCCCTTGATGTCCACTTATACACTATCAAGGACCTGGCTGCAAATACGATGTGCATAGCTATAGTTCTCATGGGTATCGGGTACTCTGACATACCAATACTCAACAGTGCCTTTTCCGGGGAAGGCCTGGTCAGGACGCCTGTGACCCGGGCAATTAGTTTAACACCTCGTTCCAGAAGGTCCGCAAATGCGGACACCTCCACCACATATGTAGCAGCGTCCCCACCTGGCCACACCCCCTCCAGCAGCAACTAGACTTCTCGCCTGAAAATGTAGCTATTATGTAGGGGGTAAGGTGCCATCTGGCTGTTATTTTCGCAGCCAGTTCCTCATAGTTCGAACATCTCGAGAATCTGGCATTATTTCTAAAAGCTAGTAGCCACTGTTGATCCGTGAATTTCTGTCCTAGATCTGTCTCCCATCTCTCCAAGTGACGGATCGATAAAAAAATTACTTTGCATTGAGTAAATCATACGTTAAAGAGATTACCTTAAGTTTAGGGTTGGGCGAGTTTAAGAAATCCCATACAGTTGCTATAAACTTAGTGCTAGACCGCTTCTCTTTTTGGAACCAGGACACAATTTGACGATATGTCAAAAATTCAGTCTGGGGTATATTAAATTTGTTTTGGAGTACCTGAAAGGGCATAATGTGGTTACCCTCTAGAAGGTCCTGAACATTTATTATCCCTCCTCTTCGCCAAATGGACAGAGACAAGTTCGGAATTAACCAAGGAAGAGAGTCTATGGGGATAAGAACCGAGATGAAGGTTTCTGCGGCGTGGTGTGATGCAAGCAGACCTCTCCAGGCTTGGAGAGAAGCCTGAATGGTGGGGTGGTCACTAATAAACTTAAATTGCTCAAAATTATAAGCAATTAGAAGGGAGTGGAGTAACTTAGGGTGTATCCAAGCCTGTTCCATTTGGCACCAGGGCTTTGGTTCTAGGGGGGAAAACCAACCACGTAGCTGATCCAGAACCGCCGCTGTGGCATAGTCCTATAGGATGGGAACACCTAGTCCGCCCGTATGTTTCTTTTTACAATGCAATGGGAGATGAAAATCTGTCTCTCTTCCCCACGTAAATAAATGCTAACATTTGTCTCTGGAGAGCCTTAAGTAAGGGGGTGGGTATGTGGATTGGTAGAGCCCTGAAAAGGTACATCAATTTGGGAAGTAGAAGTATTTTATACGCTGCCAAGCGTCCGTGCCATGATATATAATGTTTCCGGAGCCTAATTATGTCTGACTGAATCATATCTAATAAAGGGGGAAAATTTGCCTGAAATAGCTGGGTAGTAGAAGGGGTTAAGTTCGTGCCCAAATACTTTATAGAATCTGTGGACCATGGATATGGAAGATCTCTTTGAATTTTTGCTTTAAGATGTTCGTCTATACCTAATATGCATGATTTGTTTTCATTAATTTTATAATAGGATGCTTTCCCAAACTTTACAATAATGTCATGCGCTGCAGTGATGGATTTATAGGGATCGGAGAGAGTCAAGATGACATCGTCCGTAAAGAGTGAAATCTTGTGCTGTTTGTTCTGGGAGGGAATACCTTGCACATCTAGCTGTTGTCTAATGGTTTCTGCAAAGGTCTCCATTATCATCGCAAAAATAATGGGAGATAACGGGCAACCTTGTCTGGTGCCGTTTGTTATTCGGAATTTTTTGGAGAACATACCCTCAGCATACACATATGCCGACGGTGAGGAGTATAGAGCCAGTATGGCTTGTTGGATTTGTCCCGTCAACCCGAATTTTTGTAGAACCTTGGTCAGATACCCCCAGTGGATTCTGTCGAAGGCCTTCTCTGCGTCCAAAGATAGAAGCAGAGAAGGCCCTCCTGACTTTTCAGCCGAGTAAATAATGTTTATCAGTCTCCTAGTTGCGTCATTGGCCTGTCGGCCCAGTACAAAGCCCACTTGGTCGTGGCTGATAAGCCCTGGTAGCAGGCCTGCCAGCCTATTAGCAACCAATTTCACATACACTTTAATATTGACATTCAATAATGATATCGGTATATAACTCTGTGGAGGTGCAGGATCCTTACCCGCTTTCGGTAAAGTAATGATAGATGCCGTAAGCATCTCACTCTGAAAAGAGGCACTAGACATCGCGGCATCAAAGATCCATTTCATATACGGTGACAGCTCAGTTTGGAACAATTTAAAATACTCTGACGAATAGCCATCAGGGCCAGGCGCTTAATTATGGGGCATACTTTTAATAATTTTTCGAGGATGGTCCAAGGTGAGTTTAAAGCCTCCAGTTCACATTGTGAAATTTTGGGCAGATTAAATGACTTAAAAAAATCAGAGATCGACTGTTCGGATGGTTGGAATGTACCTGGATCATCTTTAAGATTATATAGGGTCTCATAGTAGTCGCTGAAAGCGTCCGCAATCTCTTTAGGGTTATATACTTTTTGCTTGGTGATGGGATTAAACATGCAACCGGTCCTTTGTTGTGTGACCCTTTCCCGAAGCTGGCCCACCAGCAGTTTCCCCGCCTTGTTGCTGTATCTGTAACTATGAGCTTTAGGGAAACTAAGGTGGTTCTCCTGCTGGGAGACCAGCAAGGCACGCAATTCCTGTCGAGTAGCGAACAGGGCATCCCTTACTTTTTGTGTAGTGTTCTGTTTATTAGCAGATTCCAAATTCTTTATCGTCTCTAATAGACCGTTAAGCTGTTCCGTCCGTTGCCTCTTAACCTTAGCACTTAATTGAATTAGTAAGCCCCTCATATACACCTTGTGTGTATTCCAGAGGGTGAAGGGATCAGACATCGACGGAGCATTAATATCGAAAAATTCTAACATAGCTGTCTTCAAATATTTTGTATTATCAGGTTGGGAAATAATGGACACATCATTTCGCCACCTGTTCGCTCTCGTTACAGCATCTTGATCCCCCACCCTCACTGAAATAGGCGCATGGTCCTACCAAGTTATGACATGGATCTCGGATTTGACAATTTTTTGTAACAGAAATTTGTCTACAAGGATCATATCAATACGTGAATATGAGTGATGCACATTTGAGAAAAAGGTAAAGTCCCTTTCAGATGCATGCTGGCACCGCCAAGCATCAAAGAGACCTGCAGTAGAATTTTTTTTTGTCAGATTGGACCTGTTGGACTTTTGTCGCCGTGGGTTGGAAGTATCCAAGTCATTATTCATAATGGCATTGAAGTCCCCACAAATTAAAACATGTCCCTGTTTCATGGTGCACACTTTTTTCCATATTTTTTGTAATGCCGCGCACACACAAGCGGATTGTATGGCGTACTTAGTCCGTCTAAACACATTTCAGCGGACAATCCGCTCGTGTGTGGGCTTCAGCTGACTTTTTCAGAGTGCAGTCCGGAGTACTAAGAATTTCGTTTTTTCGAAATTCTTTCCGTCGTACTTTGGTTTCAGCGGACAATACGGTCGTCGGTATGCTAGTTCGACGGACTAAGAATGGCGCATGCCCAGAAAGGATTTACACGGCGGAAGGGTGCTTTGCTGTGTCTTGGACTTCCTATTTCTAGTCCCGTCGTACGTGCTGTACACGTCATCGCGCAAGCTTTCGACGGACTGTTTGTGTATCCGTGTGTGGTCAAGTCCGTTCAGTGGAAAGTACGACGGACTGTCCGTCGGATTGTATGACGGACTAAGTACGCCATACAATCCGCTCGTGTGTACGCGGCATAAGAAGCTATGTTGGTTGGAGTTCGGAAGATACACATTTACCAGAGTGTATTTCACCTGGGCAATCTCACAAATAAGAATTATGAACCTTCCCGATCGATCCAAGTAAGAGTCCAGCAGATAAAAGGGGACGGTGTTCTTAACTGCAACGACTACTCCTGCTTTCTTCTTGGGACCATTGGCCATGAACACATGTGGAAATTTAAGATTAGCGAATGATGATTCCCCGCCATGAAGTGGGTCTCTTGAAAGCAAATTATATCACAATGTAATTTAGATGCTTCTTTCCACGCCATTTGGCGTTTATAGGGACTGTTAAGACCCTTGACATTGAGCGACGAGATTGTAAAAGCCATATTGTGGTGCCTAGCTCTCGTATTTTAATGCTTGACGGGTCTGGTGAGTTGATCCGTAGGAGTGAAAAGCCAATGGAACTTCAACGTTACTACCCTGATTGAATGGACTGTTTACGTCAACCGGATAAATCCAAATCTGTACCCTTAGTAGGTTATAAAGGAAAGGACCGCAGTGGGGTCCGGTGGTAAAGTAGATTCGAAATAGAACAACAACAACAAGAAGAATAAAAAGATAGTGATTTGCTAAGGAATCTGTGCTGGTAAAATACCGCTAAATCCTGGGGGGTAGAAGCGGGTTTAAGTAGATAAAAAAATAGTAAGAAAAAGAAAACAAAAATGTAACAAAAAAAACGCCGTAGGCCTTCTTTCTGGGCATGTAGGCGAATTTAGTACAACCTTTGAAAGTAGTCTCAGCATCCGAGCTTGTGCGCGTGGAAAGGGGCGAACCCGTCCTGTCTGGGTCCATGCATGGTGGATTCAAGAGTTGCCACTCTTCTAGGAGATGGATACCCTCTGCAACTTTAGCCACTATGTGCGACTTTCCTTCATATGTGATGAGCAACTTAGCTGGATACAGCCATCTGTAGGGGATTCGGTGGTTGTTCAGTGGTTTTGTTATTGTAACCAGTTGCCTGCATTGTTGCATGGTGTAGGCCGAGAGGTCGGCAAAAAAGGACAAGTCTCTGAGTTCAATGGGTAGGTCCTCCCTCCTCCTTGTTGCTCTCACAAACCTCTCTTTTACATGGTAGAAGTGGACCCTGACTATAGTGTCCCTGGGCAGATGCGCCGGGACGCTCTTAGGTCTAGGCAGTCTATGGATATGGTCCACCACTAACTCCTCTATAGGTAAATCTGGAAGTGCTGCCTTCAGCAGATTAATAAAGTATTCTCTCAACTCCTGCGGCTTAATCGTCTCTGGTATCCCACGAATTTTGACGTTATTACGTCTTGAACGGTCCTCAAGGTCCGCTAATTTTGCCTTAATGGCCGCCAGGTCCTCTTCCCTGTCGTTATGGGCATCTATCAACTCATTAAATGTTTGTGCAAAGTCCCCCATTTTTACTTCAACATGGGATACCCTGTTGGATACCGCAGTCACTTCTGACTTAAATTGCTGAGTAATAGACATTATGTCTGCATGCAGGGTTGATCGCAGAGACACTAACATGTCTTTTAACGTGGTGTCCATTACTGGCTGGTCAGTGATAGAGTCCTGCAACTCTCTGGTGTCATCCAGGGAGGAATTAAAAGCACTCACCTCCTCTGTGTCAGCTATGAGCTCCTCCGTTTTTTACCTGCTTTTCGCCGGGCTGGTAGAGGCAGAAGTTGGTACAGAATGTGAGAGTGGCACCGCTGCTGGCAGGTTGCCACTGTCCATTCGCCTTTCCGTTCTCTTCCGCTGAGACTGTAAGCCTCGTGCGCGGCCGCCATCTTGGGCAGGGTGATGGCGCTGCTGGGCGGAGAAATCCAGCATTTTACCCAGTCTTGTTAAACCTTTTCTTTTCCTGGATGGCATCAGGGATGTCGCCCGCTGGTGCTGGGATGGTTTTCGGCCTGAATTGAGGGCTGTCACCGCTGTAATTCGCCTATTATGCCCAGAATGCGACGGAGCCTCTCTCCTAAGCATCCATCCGCTCCACTGGTTGGCCACGCCCCGAAATTGTTTTTTTTTAAATAAATGTGATCACTTTTATTGCTGTTACAAAGAATGTAAACATCCCTTGTGACAGTAATAGGTGGTGACAGGTACTCTTTATGGAGGGATCGGGGGTCTAAAAGCCTGTTTAGTGCCCATCTGCAGCCTCTAATATGTCCATCATTGCAGCCTGCTTAGTGCCCATCTGCAGCCTCTAATATGCCCATCATTGCAGCCTGCTTAGTGCCCATCTGCAGCCTCTAATATGCCTATCATTGCAGCCTGCTTAGTGCCCATCTGCAGCCTCTAATATGCCCATAATTGCAGCCTGCATAGTGCCCATCTACAGCCTCTAATATGCCCATCATTGTAGCCTATTTAGAGCCCATCTGCATCCTCTAATATACCCATCATTACAGCCTGCTTAGTGTCCAAATGTAGCCTCGCCTTTGCCGATCATTGCAGCCTTGCCAGTGCTGGATTACACAGATCTGCGATCTCCTGTGTACCCGGCGCTCAGTCACTCACAGTTCTGCCCCGGCTCATATGATAGACAGAACAGTGGTCCAATGCCAGAACAGGGGGGCAGGACTGTGCGTAATTGAGCGCTGGGTACACAAGAGATTGCGGCTGCATACAATCCAGCAGTGTTAATCCCCTCCTTCCACTCCAAGGCAGCAGGAGTCGATGTATAACGCGCACACATGATCTCCCCCTGGGGGAAAAAGTGTGTGTTATATGCCGATAAATACGGGAATTTAAAATAGACCAATAACATAAGGATAGAGAATCAATAAATCATCACTTCTGAAGGTAATTTACCTTTGTCGCTCACCAACCCTACAGCACACACTCATTGGATTAAAGATGTAGTTATACTTTGGGTTACTCTGAATCAACAGAATATTTAGCACGGGGGTGAAAGCAAATACTACAATTAGATCAACCAAATTCCATATATGGTATTTTAGCATGCCTGAAAAATTTTCTAAAAACATCAATAAAAAATAAAAGAGATCATAAATCAGGAGACACACCAGTGTTTTTACAACCTCTTGAACCCCTTTAGCGTTAGTACTGTTAGAGGAGCCAGCGGTTCTGCTCATTTTACGAACGTGCAACAGAAGGGATAGCGCAGTGAATGCGGTGATCAATGTCCCAACGCCAAAAGGCACAAATACATTCAAATTAAAAAAATATTGTGTCGTTTGGTGTGAGTTTATTGTTAAATCTGAGCTGATATTTAGGCTGCTATAGAAAATTTCCATCGATATAAAAAAAAAGCTTCCACACAAGGAGAATGCTTGAATTATCAGTATGGTACTCTGGATTATGACATCGATCTTCCTCTTCACCAAGGAGAAGATACGGGATTGGAACTGTATAATTTTAATGAAATAGAAAAAACAAAGGCAAGACAACATCCATGGGCAAGAAGTTCTTCCATACAAGTCCAAGAAGAGTATAACAATTTGTGGATAGAAATCCAGAGTAAAATAAAAAATGTGGGTGAATATAAAATGGGACAACACAGATGAAAAGCATATATTGGAAAAGCTCAGAGCACACAATATTTTATCCAATGTTTTTAAAGTTTTCCCTTTAAAAGGGCCTCCTAAACTGGTAATCATGATGAACAAACTGGAGCCTACACCAAATAAAGTTTCAAGGACAAAAATGAAAAGACAAATGGCTGATCCTACATCCAGATCCATGGCTGGTAGAAGAATTGGACTTTATTTAGGAGGTCCTCAGAAGAGTCCAACACAGCGATCGGTACCTAGTCTACCTTTCGTTGTGTAGTCCTGAACAGATCATGTGTGTCAGCCTTTCTCGGTTGGATATAAGAAGACGGTGAAGTGATTCTGCAATATCTGATGTACGGAGACGAATTTGCATACATTCAAAGTACAGGGTTATAGATTTGCTTTTTTGACGCAGAAACAATTTCTCTGAGTAGTATTTTTAAAGCTGAATCAACAGGCTCTTAGAAATAGGCTGAAAGTATTTTGTAAACTCATTATACCTTGTTTAACCATTTGCCATCTGTATAACTTACATAGATACTCCTCGTTTAACCACTTACCGTATATACTCGAGTATAAGCCGAGATTTTCAGCCCCTTTTTTTAGGCTGAAAGTGCCCCCCTCGGCTTATACTCGAGTCACCACCGTCTGCCTACCCGATCAGCGTGTCGTGCAGACAGACGGCGGCCATTCCACTATTCAAAAGCCACGCCTCCCTGTCTGTGATAGGCGGAACACTCAATTTCCCAGCAGTCAGTGGTCCGCCTATCACGGACATCCGCTTATCCTCATACTACGGACGAGGATGAGAGGATGTCCGTGATAGGCGGAACACTGACTGCTGGGAAATTGAGTGTTCCGCCTATCACAGACGGAGGCGTGGCTTTTGAACAGTGGAATGGCCGCCGTCTGTCACAGACGAGGAGGAGAAGTGCGGCGATCCTGGCATGGCCGCCGTATGTTTTTTATACATGCAGATCGCTGCAGGAGGACAAAGAGGCTGCAGATTGGCACACGGAGGCATGCACAGGACACAGGTAGGCTGCAATGGACACAGGGATGAACACAGGGATGGACACAGGGATGGACACAGGGATGGACACAGGGATGGACACAGTGATGGACACAGGGATGGACACAGGGATGGACACAGGGATGGACAGGCATGTCTCACCCTCGGCTTATACACGAGTCAATAAGTTTTCCCATTTTTTTTGTGGTAAATTAGGGGCCTCGGCTTATATTCGGGTCGACCTATACTCGAGTATATACAGTACCTGTTTAACGACCACTCGGACTTACAACCAGCTCTCCCCACTTAAAGTGGTTGTAAACCTTTACAGACCACTTTTTACTACAGGTAAGCCTATAATAAGGGGTGAGCCGAACAGGAACACCCCCCCCCCCCCCCCACACACACACCGGTTCGGTTTACAGCAGAACATACAAAAAATTTGTTCAAACACGTGAACACCGTTAAAGTCTATGGGACACCAACATGTAAAATCAAAAGTGAGGATTTTAAAGGTTAATATGCAAGTTAACCTTGCCCCAGGGGACATGTATCAATGCAAAAAAAAGTTGTTAAAAAAAACGGACGTTTTTTCGGGAGCAATTTCAGGAGTGATTTTAATAATGCTTAAAGTGAAATAATAAAAGTTAAATATTCCTTTAAATTTCGTACCTGGGGGGTGTCTATAGCATGCATGTAACGTGGTGCTTTTTTTTCCCGTATCTAGAACAGTCCCTGCTCAAAATTACATTTCTAAAGGAAAAAAAGTCATTTAAAACTACTCACTACTATAATGAATTGTCGGTCCCGGCAATACAGATAAAAGAAGTCATTAAACAAAAAAATGGCATGGGATCCCCCCAGTCCATTACCAGGCCCTTTGGGTCTGGGATGAATATTAAGGGAAGCCCCGATCCAAAAATTTTTAAAAAAATGGCGTGGGGGTCCCTCTCAAAATCCATACCAGACCATTCAGGGCTGGTACGGATTTTAAGGGGAACCCCACGCCAACATTTAAAAAAAAATGGCATGGGGGTCCCACCAAAAATCCATACCAGACCCTTATCTGAGCACACAACCCGGCAGGCCGCAGGAAAAGAGGGGGGCATGAGAGCACCCCCCTCCTGAACCGTACCAGGCCACATGCCCTCAACATGGTGAGGGTGCTTTGGGACAGCCCCCCAAAGCACCTTGTCCCCATGTTGATGGGGACAAGGGCCTTATCCCCACAACCCTTGACCGGTTGTTGTGGGGGTTTGTGGGTGGGGAACCCCCAGATCCCAGCTTCCCCCCAATGTGAAATGGTAATGGGGGAATGGTGTAAAGGGTCGGACTTGACTTTTTTTTTTTTGGGTCTGTCAGCGGAGCCATAGAAGAATATGAATGGACTTCATGCGACATTTTTATTTTTTTATTTTTTAATAAAGGACTTGTCCCAAGCTGTGTCTTTTTACCATTCTGACACTTTTTTTTGTGAAATGGTAGAGGTACATTTGTACATTTACGCTCTCTCACCCCCCCCCCCCCCCTCTTTTCCTGCAGCCTGCCAGGTTGCGTGCTCGGATAAGTGTTTGGTATGGATTTTTGGGGGACCCACACGCAATTTTTTTTACATTTTTGGCATGGGTTTCCCCTTAAAATCCATACCAGACCTGAAGGGTCTGGTATGGATTTTGAGGGGGACCCCCACGCCATTTTTGTTTTTATTTTGGCGCGGGGTTTCCCTTAATATCCATACCAGACCTGAAGTGCCTGGTATGGAATTTGGGGGGACCCCCCACGCAATTTCTTTTTTTTGAACTTTGGTTTGGGGTTTTATGACAATACCATGCATATAAGCCTTTAAAATTAGCACTTTTGATTTTTCCCATAGACTTTTAAAGGGTTTTCTGCGGCTTTCAAATTTGCCACGAACACCCCAAATTGTTCGCTATTCGGTGAAAAGGAAAATACCCGATGTTCGAGTCAAACGGCTCATCCCTACCTATAGTAAGGCTTACCTGTAGCTACCCTGGATATCTCCTAAACCTGCATGATTTAGGAGATATCCCCTGTATCAGCATGTGTCCATGTCATCGGCACATGCTCACTGAAGCAAACCCCCATTTCCCTTGAGAATGTCACGTGACCTGTGACGCAACGCGTCGGGAGGAGGAGCCAGTGACGTCAAGCCCTCAGTATTCGGAGGCACGGAGAGGCTGTGAGGAGGAGTACAATCTGATGCTCTGCTAAATACCCCATGCTTTAACTGGTTTTGTGAGTGGACTGGTGTATACATATTAAGATCTTCCTCTATCACAGTAATACACTATCCCTTGTTTTCTTTCTCTTTTTTTCTCCTATGGCTAAATGAAAGATATAAAGCAAGGAGAAAAATGCTATATGTGCTACAGTGGGATAAAAGTGTGTTGTGGACATAATATAAAAAATTGAGGGTGATTAAGTAATTCTTAAGACTGTTTATGAAGTTTTGTGGAGATCAGCGCACGGGAGTGGTTTGAAGCAGGAGCTGTATGCGATCAGACTTTGATTTATTTATTCCATCAGGAATAGCATTATATGCAAGGAAGGCATTAAGTAATTAAATACTTATTTATATTTATATGCACAGAAAGTATCAATTAAGGAATTCTATTTCTAATTTTTAATTCATGCACAAGGTGGATATATTCATGGAGAATTGATTTATGCAAATCACATTTAATTTTTTTATTCACTTAAATGGTTATTTATTTATTTTGATATTTATTCACTAATTATTGATATTTATGGTATAAGTATTTATTGAGTATTGAGTATTGATTTTAACGCACTAATAATTTTTATCGTTTGTTCACATTTTGTATAAGTGAGGGATCACTGTTTTTTTTTTTGGTGCAGCTTTTACCATTAATTAATATTTTTTTATATATATTTTTTGATAATTAAAAAAAAAAAAATAATTGAGTATTTTTTGCGGCACCAGCGCTTGAGTATTTTGTATTTTAACAAAGGTATCATACTTACCTCCACTGTGCAGCTCATTGAGAGTGGCCCCGAGCCTGCCCTTCTGGGGTCCCCTGGTGGTTCTCGCAGCTCCTCCGCACATAGTTTCATAGTTTCATAGTTAGTTAGGTTGAATAAAGACACCAGTCCATCCAGTTCAACCTGAGTGAGTGTCTACAATTGTCCCTATCCCTGTACATTGCACACTCACATCAGTCCCTACCCTCAAGGAGCCCACAATCCAAGGTCCCCATTCATATACTAGGGGCCAATTTTGGACAGAAGCCAATTAACCTACCTGCATGTCTTTGGAGTGTGGGAGGAAACCGGAGTACTCAGAGGAAACCCACGCAGGCACAGGGAGAACATGCAAACTCCAGGCAGGTAGTGTCGGGACATCTGATATCCCCCTCTGAGAAATGCTTCCCCGAGGGAGTTACCTTGTGGGCGCGCTCCCTAGTCCAGAATTTGCGTCTATGGACACAAAATGCCGGACTCTGCCCCGCCCCCCAAGCGCCTGCATCATTGGATTTGATTGACAGCAGTGGGAGCCAATGGCTGCCGCTGCTATAAATCTATCCAATCAAGAGCCGGGAGCCTGTAGAGAAGGAGTCAGCGCATCCTGCCGACTGAATGAAGGGGTTCAGGTAAGTAAAACGGAGGGGCTGGGGGAGCCGGTGACTGCCAGGTGCATCCTATGCATTAAGGTGAAAAAACACGTAACTTTGCAACCCCTTTAAATGTCATTTTTGTATGTGTGTGTGCTATGATCTATTTTGTTTTGCTAGCTAAACTGAGATCTGCTGAATGACTCCTTGTGCTCTCCCTCACGGTGGCCCACCTACGCACAGTGACTGCTTTACATAGCTAACTTAAATCTCGTTCTATGTTGGGTATTTCTAAGTCCTTACTCTGGGCGAAACTAAAATTTTATACATTTTCCAACAAAACCCTTAGCCCTTGTACACACGGTCGGACATTCCGACGGAAAATGTCCGATCGGACCGTGTTGTTGGATAATCCGATAGTGTGTGCGTTCCATCGGACTGTTTCCATCGGAATATCCGACGGACAAAATTTTAGAGCTGGGCTATAAAACTTTCTGACAACATCATCCGATCTGACTTTGTTCCGATTGTGTGTAGAGAATTCCGATCGGACAAAGTGCCACTCATGCTCAGATCAAATTCCTAGACCAAAGCTATTGGCTACTAGCCTGAACGTAGTCCCTTCGTAACGAAATGACGTCATCACGTTACGTACGATTGGATTTTCCGACAACTTTGTCTGACCGTGTGTATGCAACACAAGTTTCGGACAAAATCCGTCGAACAAAATCCGACGGATTTTTGTTGTCGTAATGTCTGACCGTGTGTACAAGGGCTTAGAATGCTAGAGTCTAGACTCAACCTCCGCCCTTTCCACTCCTTCCCCAATTTTCTGCGGCAAACTGATGGTGCGCCTACACATTGTCCCCAATCTATGGTTCGGATCTTTGGGGAGTTGTATAACAAACTTTATTACAATTTATTACAATTTCCTGACCCCAGCCCTCCCTTTCCCTCCTTTAACCTCCCTGGCGGTACGATTATTTCGGATTTTAGGTGCTAAAAGCGGTACCATTATTTTGCATGAAAATTTGGCGTTTTATATTGTAGTCCTGTAATTCTTAGGAATAACTCTCTTAAATCTGTCCAAACCAGAGTCTAGCAGACATCCCGGGTATGATAAAGTTTGAAAAATGAAATCATAAATTGTAATATAATAAATAACTATAAATAATTGTACCAAATAATAATATAACAATAATAAAAATTATTCAATAATGTAAGCAAGTCAAAAACACTGAAATTTGCTCAGTTGCAGAATTGTCGCTGTCATTACTTTTCAGTATTTGATGACGGATCTCCCCACAAATCACTATCCCTCAATTCTGCGAGTGATTCCAATTTATTATCGCTGTTTTCTAGCTGGTCTAAAATCATTTTTGATGTAAAGGGACAGTTTTGGTTGCTATGGACAATCTTCAGTTTCCAGGCAGAAAGAACAGTTTTTATTATATAAAACTGCATGCAGGACACTGGGCAGACCACTAGGGACAAAGGGGATGTGAACTAATTACATACAGCAATGTAATCTGTAAGATTACATTATACTGTATGTAATGTGTGTGTTTCACTTTTTGAATTTGGCGTCGATCTCCGTCCCCGTGCGTCGCAACGCTCGCAGGGAACGGAGATCGGGTCCGTGATAGATCGAGCGAGACACGGCTCGCTCGTACAGCGGGGAGACAACACTGGATCCGAGGGGGAAGGTAAGTAAACATCCTCCTGGATCCAGCGATGCAGTCCCGAGTCTGGCTCGGGGATACCGCTTTTGGTATAAAAATTCCACCCCGAGCCAGACTCAGGAATACCGTCAGGGGGGTTAATCAGGAGGCCTTTGACTCATTCCTTGCTAAAATAAATTTTTTACATTGTCCTCTGCTGATCTTCAGAAACAAAATGCTTCTGCCACTGTGGACAGATATATTCCGCCTGTTATCTGAGATTACACATATCCCTATAAGCCCCTTACCTGAACTAGCAATTCTAACCATTGGCATAGACAACTACCCTTATAGACTTCGCTATATAATTACACATATACTCTTAGCGACCAGATTGACGATAGCCCGTCACTGGAAGTCCCAAGAACAGATATCTTGTACAGAAATTGTGCGTTTGGTGCAACTGCATGGAGCATATGAACGTATGTTTGCTTCAACAGAAGGGCGTCTAGCCAAAACTGCGAAATTTTGGGAGGATTGGGATTCCTGGTATCTCCGACCACAACCGTAAATTATCTGACCACTTCTATCCACTTTGCCTGCTCAATCACCTGCAACATGACGCAAGCTCTGCCCACCTTCCCTTCTCCCCCCCTCCCCTTTTTTTTTTTTTTCTTTTTCCTTTTCTCTTTCTTCTTTCTCTATATCATTCTCTCTCCGCTGTCCCCGTATGCTCCTTCTCTCTCTGTGCGTTGATGTGGTGCATCACATTGGTCTTACCCTGCCCAATGGTATCCTCAGACGGGGTACTTATTAACTATCAGTTCATCGTTCTATTGTCTCTTTTTTTGTTTTGTTCATAGACTAACGGTTAGCTCATTGTCAATTGCAACTCAATGCAACTAGATGATCTCATGTTAAGTATATGGTTTCCAGTCTAGCATAGACTGCTATGGTGGTAGCTGTCAGTACTGGGATGGGGGAGGGAGGTCCTTCGCCTCTGGGCACAGTGTGTTCCCATTAGGGGTGCCTATAGGCGGGACCTACCATCCCCGATTTCCCTTCTTTATTCTATCCCTTGTTTTTACCTTATACTACTAATTTTTAACTGTATGTTTATGGAACCACCCAAATGTAAAAGTTGTGATCCTCCTAGGACTAGGGGTTGCTTATTTTATCATATGCTGTTGAACAAGCTGTATGAGCTGTACTTTTAATCATTTGTACACTTTGTTATGTATAACACAATAAAAAATATTGAAACAAAAAAAAAAAATGCTTCTATTACTGTGGAAGAACTCACTGCTACTGGTAAACATCTACCTACGCATAAATCCCCAGGCCCAGATGGACTTCCTTATTCATATTATAAAACCTCCACATCCTGGCGCCTCTCTTGATAGCCTTCTATAATTCTCTCCTCCAAGGAGAGGCTCCTCTACCTTCCTTCACGCATTCTTTTATATCTTCTAGATAAGGACCCCTCTCTATCTGACAACTATAGACTGATTACACTTCTTAACTCAAGCTAAAAAATCTTCACAAAGATCCTGGCCAATCGCTTATCCCAATTGTTCCTTAAAGAGGAAGTAAACCCTGATGGGTTTACTTCCTCTTTGATTCCCTGCAAAGGTAAAGCATAATGGACTACTATGCATCGCATCGCATCGCATCGCATCGCATAGTAGTCCATTATGTGTCACTTACCTGACACAGGAGCCAGCGAAGTCACCGCTGTCCACTGTAGTTCTGAGCGTCTTGGTGGGTCTCGCTGCTCCGCCTCTGTCATTCGTTGGAGCCGCGATGACGTCACTCCCGCGCATCTGCACGGGAGCCGCCACTCGTGGCATATCGCCGTTAACTACGGCGCGCATCCGCCGTAGACAGCAGTGCCTGTCTTTCAGCAAATATCTCCTAAACCGTGTAGGTTTAGGTGACATTTCTTGGACCTACAGGTAAACCTTAATCTAGGCTTACCTGTAGGTCAAAGTGGTTTGTAAGGGTTTACAACCACTTTAAACTTATCGACAAAGATCAAGTGAGCTTTGTGCCAGCTAGACATGAGGTGGGGGGGGGGGGGAAATACTAGGTGCACCATAGATCTAATTGATATGCTAAATAGAGTCCACTGCCCAGCTCTGATTCTGAGTCTAGATGCTCAGAAAGCATTTGATCGGTTAAGTTGGCCTTATGTATTTGCAGTATTATCTCAGTATGGTTTCCAAGGCCCTTTTATTTCTGCTCTCCAAGTTCTTTATTTCAACCCCACGTCCCAGGTTCAGTTGTCTTCCTTTCTCTCGTAGATTTTCCAGATGTCCAACAGCTCAAGACAGGGGTGTCCGTTGTCAACTTTATTTTTTTATCCTATGCTTAGAACCCTTAGCAGCTGCTATACATGGCCATCTGGACATCGGGGGTGTCCCTATGAGGGAATACAAACCTGTCTTTATCTGCTTCTCTTCTCTACCATCTCTACATGCGCTATTGACCCAATTCAGCCCAATACAAAATAAACACCTCCAAGACAGAAGCCTTACCTCTCCATATCCCCCCCCCCCCCCCCCAATATGCTAGCCACATTCCCATAGACATTTCTATAATGCTGGTGCCCCCATTCCCTTAAATTCTTGGGTGTTCAAATTACAACCACTTATTCTTCCCTATAATCGGCAAACTACACCCCATTGCTCTGGAACGTTCTGTTCTATTTTCATTCCAATGTGATTTGTCCCTTGGCGTATATTAACGGGTTTCTTTTACAATTTCAATTCAAATTTCAAATTTTTACAATTTTGCCTCCACCCCCCCCCCCCCCTCTTTTTTTTTCCTTTCCCCTTGCCAATTTTACTTTGGTTTCTTGTTTTATCCTTATTTTTTTTTTCATAAGGATTTATATATTTTCTTAATACAGCCTTGTACAGATGTTGTGTTTGTAAATGACCTACTTGTCTTGCATTTGTACGAGTCTTAATTTGTCTTTTATGGTTCGCTGGGTTTATTGCCTCTTCTTCATTGTAACGCTATTTCTATACATACCTTATATTTTTGAAAACCTTTCAATAAAAATACAATTTATAAAAAATAAAATAAAAAAATAAAATTACTGGACCAAACAAAATGCCGACATCACCTTGGTAACAACTAGGCAATCGTTACAAAACATAGGTGGCAGAGGGGGTATATTTTGGCAATGGGTGGGCAAGAAATAGGCTATTGTAATAAGACACAGTTTTAGCCCCCTCTGTTGTTTGTTATATAAAAAAAAAAAGATGAATGCATTATTAAATGGCAATTAACAGAGCCTGTTTATCCACTTGACCTTCGGAATCTTTACCCCACTTCATGACCAGTCCATTTTTTTTTTTTTTTCCGATATTCCACTGCATTAGTTTAACTGACAATTGTGCTGTTATCCAATAAATTAAATTTATTTAATTTTTTTCCCACAAATAGAGCTTTCTTTTGGTAGCATTTGATCACCGCTGTTTTTTTAAAAAAAAATCTGCGCTATAAAGAGGGAAAATTTTGAAAAAAAAAAAAACAATATTTTTAACTTTCCGCTATAAAACATATCAGTAAAATAAATGTTAAAAATCAAATGTCTTCATCAATTTAGGTCAATATATCCTGCTACATATTTTTGGTAAAAAAAAAAAATCCCAAAAAGTATATATTAATTTGTTTAGGCAAAAGTTATATTTTTCCAAAAAAATGGGATATACTGGAATTTGTATTTATTTTATTTTTATTTTATACTAGAGATGGCGGCGATCAGCAACTTATAGCACGAGTTTGGTTAGAAACCACGGTAATGCTAGAACATACAAATGCAACTCCTCCCTTGATTGATAAGAATAAAGATGAGAGAGTGTTGGGATTATAGCGGCACCAGAAACGAGATTAACAAAGATAATAAAATTAACAAATTTTAATTGATCAAAGATAAAAACATAGTAGATAAAATGCACATATTCAAGTTATGGTCAAATAATATATCTTAGGTAGAAGTTGGTGCTGTAGTGTTCAATCCTAACATGTTTTGCCACTAATGGCTTCTTCAGATGAGAGAGTGTTGGGATTACAGCGGTGCCAGAAATGAGATTAACAAAGATAATAAACATAACAAATTTTAATTGATTCACGTTAAAAACATAGTAGATAAAATGCACACATTCAAGTTATGGTCAAATTATATATCTCAGGCAGAGGTTGGTACTGTAGTGTCCACTCCTGACATGTTTCGACCACTTATAGCTTCTTCGGGGGAGTTTATAAATTGTAACAAAAAGACTATAATAAAAATAAAGAAAATACATAATAATAACTTGAAAATAACATCATAAGTTTTAATATAAAAATGCATTAGATTATCAATACACATATATTTATCCTGTCACAGCTAACACCCGCTTACCCCCGATGAAATCCCACCTGACCGTCAGCATCAAGGGATGGAGAAGGGCTGCCACATGACCACAAGAAGGCATTATATAAAGACCAAGCTAAAATAAATGAAGTATTCAATTTCAATACTCACTGATAAGTGGACATGAATGAGTCCATCATAAGGCTTGCGTCAGCTCAACATTGTTACTTGCATAATGTGCACAAGAATAGAAGATAAGGCCGAGGGCGGACAACATGATATAGCACCAATTCAAAAGTTACTGGAAACAGAAAAAGAAGAATAAAAAAAAAAGCAGCCTAGGCGGAATATAATAGCCCCAGGCTTCATAAATACATACATCTACTAAAGGGTCTGGATCAACAATTGAGTATACATTGTATATTAAACTAAATAAACCTACAGCTCAGAATAGCTTCAAAAACTATGCCGTTTATCAAAAAAGGACCCAGAATTGGCACGGTGGTGTAGTGGGTGGCGCTCTCGCCTAGCAGTAATAAGGGTCGCTGGTTCCAATCTCAACCACGACACTACCTGCCTGGAGTTTGCATGTTCTCCCTGTGCCTGTGTGGGCTTCCTCCGGGTACTCCGGTTTCCTCCCACACTCCAAAGACATGCAGGTCGGTTAATTGGCTTCTGTCCAAAATTGGCCGTAGTATATGAATGGGGACCTTGGATTGTGGGCTGCTTGAGGGTAGGGACTGATGTGAGTGTGCAATGTACAGGGATAGGAACAATTGTAGACACTCACTCAGGTTGAACTGGATGGACTGGTGTCTTTATTCAACCTTACTAACTATGAAACTATGAACCGGGTAAGTTAAGTTGCTTGAAATCAATTAACATAGGCATACTGAGCCAGATGACTGTACAGCTCAGCATAACCTCACAGCCTGTGTGTCAAAAGCAGTCCACGACTATGTAGATAACAATGCTTAAAATCAATTAACAGAGGCAAATAAACATCAAAAGAGCCATAGCTGTCACCAAATCACTAATAGTGCTCCAGAAGTCAATATCCAGAAAAAACTGTTCACTTACTGTAACAGTATATCCGTGTCTGTATAGCCTTCGGGTCTCAAACAGTATGAACACCAGAGATGCCGACTTCATATATCTTCCACACAGCCGGCATCTGACATCACCGGTGGAGGAAAAGGATGCTACCACACATGCACCAAGGCACAAAAGGCCCGACTGACTACAGAACCCATAGGGCTCTGCGAGCTGGTGGGCCGAGACATGTGGCCAAGAAGTAAACAGGCCAATGAGGGGGGAGAGAGAAGATTCCCCACCCATCACCCCAGTGACCACATGCCCAAGCCAGCTAGGCAGGGATCTGTAATGTGGCTGGGCATGGAAACAGCACCAGGCAACAGGGACTGAAAGAAGATGCAGGGCAGCATAGAATGGCACCGCCAAGCTGAAGCCTGCAAGTGCCCTGGGCATCTGTGCAATCATGCATGGCTAAACCAAACTCCAAATGCAGACAAACAGGGGGAGTGACCGGGAGAACCAGGCAAACAGAGCTTGCTGCACCTCCAATGGAAAGGGACCATGGGGGTGCAGGACAGGATGAATCTCACATAAACAATTAGATACATGTTCCTATATAAGTCATGACAAAATGAATAAAGCTCACATCACATTGTTTACGGTCATAAAATGTCTCATCTAGAATGGCACTGAAAAATTAATAAACAAAGACTTAGGGAGGGCGCTGGAAAAATGGATTTAAAGAAAAGGTTTGAAGCTGAAAGCGGAAGTAAAATCATCCATAAAACAGTTTCATTTCGGGCACGTGCCAGAAATATAACACTCCCATTGGCTGTGCTCTCAACCAAACTGTCAAACCATCCAATGGCTGGTGTCATAACCGATGACATGTGCAGCATTATGACAGTTGCAGATTAACCACATGCCAACCGCTGCACGCCAATATACGTCGGCACAATGGCAGTGGTGGGCAAATGGGCATACCCCGTACATCCCCTTAATTGGCGGGACTAGCAGGCACCCGCCGCGTACATCGTGCCCGCGCCCGTGGGAATGGCGGACATTGTGTCTGCCGGTCTCCCGGCAATCATGTCACGGAGCCACAGAATGGAGAAGTGCCTATGTAAACAAGGCATTTCCTCGTTCTGCCTAGTGACATAGCAGAGATCACCGCTCCCTGTCATCAAGAGAAGTGATCACTGTCATGTGAGTTGAAGCCCCTCCCCCCAAAGTTAGAATCACTCCCTAGGACACACTTGACCCCTTCATAACCCCCTACTGGTTAACCCCTTACCTACCAGTGTCATTTACACAGTAATCAGTGCATTTTTATAGCACTGATCATTGTATAAATGACATTGGTCCCAAAAAGTGTCAAAATTGTCCAATGTGTCTGCAATAATGTCAGAGTCATGATAAAAATCACAGATCGCTGCCATTATAATATATATATATATATATATATATATATATATATATATATATATATCATGGGGCTAGTGAATAATATTATGAGGACTAGAAACATCTATACAGTAAAACCTTGGATTGCGAGCATAATTCGTTCCAGAAACATGCTTGTAATCCAAAACACTTGTATATCAAAGCAAATTGACCCATTAGAAATAATGGAAACTCAGATGATTCCTCCCACAACCATGTATTCCTAGGTCCTTTAGTTTATAGTCCATATAAAAAGATTAGAGCAATGTAATCAGGTTGCGTAACCATAAAATGTCCATCCACAAATGGAAGCCTCCACAATGGGGATTAGAAGCAAAATCCAGCAGGAGCTCCAGAGTATAAAAGAGAAGAGAGGAGCCTCTAAGTGTAGCAATATGTTGCTAAATGTGGTACCTTCATTAAATGTAACCATATCGCTACACTTAGCCCTTGTACACACGGGTCGGACATTCCAACAACAAAATCTGTCGGATTTTGTCTGACAGATTTTGTCCGAAACTGGTGTTGCATACACACGGTCGGACGAAGTTGCCGGAAAATCCGATCGTTCATAACGTGATGACCTAATTTGGTTACGACGGGACTGTGCTCAGTCTAGTAGCCAATAGCTTGTATCTAGGAATTTGATCTGAGCATGCGTGGCACTTTGTCCGATCGGAATTCTCTACACACAATTGTCCGAACGGATCATGTTGTGCGAAATTTTTTAGATCCAGCTCTCAAACTTTGTTGGTCGGCTATTCCGACTGAAAAAGTCTGATGGAGCCCACACACGGTCGGATTATCCGACAACACTGTCCGACCGGGCATTTTCCGTCAGAAATGTCCGACCGTGTGTACAAGGGCTTAGAGGCGCCTCTCTTCTCCTTTATGCTCATTTGTGACATGACGCTACTTGTATATCAAGACATCGCTTGTATATCAAGTCAAAATTTATTAAAAAAATGTTGCTTGTCTTGCAAAAAGCTCTCAAACCAAGTTACTCTTAAACCAAGGTTTTACTGTATTGTAAATTCTGGATAATAATAAAAAAACAACAACAAAAAAAAACAGCATATTTCAATTTGTCTGACTTGTGACTCTGTGGGATTGACCTGCTAAAGGCAAATAGACCGTGCACCTTGCAAGTACAGTTGACCCAGAGCTTAGTAGATGAGGTAAAACAAAAAAAAAAAAAAAAACAGTATTTTTGCTTGCACATGATTGGATGATGAAAGTCAGCAGCGTTTCTGCTCATTTACTAAGCTCTGGCGCAACTGCTCTTGTATACGGCAACTGCTCCTTGCAAAGTGCGCAGTCTATTTGCCTTTAGTAAATCCCACATATTGTTCACCTTATGCACTTTATTGAGTAACTGCAATAGTAGCTGCCATTACTTTTGTCCCTGATAAGGGTGCTCAGTCATTACTCATAAATTAAAATCCAATCCCAACAGACCAATACAATTGAATTTTTGGAGAAACAGCAAATCACCATTTTTTTTTTTTAATCAATAGTTTTTAATTAAAGTTTACATTTTTATCAAGACAAATGACAGAAATTATGACTAAATAACATATCAGTTACAGTATTTAGATACATAGATAATAGTATCCAAAAATAATAAAAAATATAATATAAAGAAAACCATATTAATTATCTCAATTATAATAGGGATAATAAAGGTAACGATCGGGAGGTTATTAATACATCCATTGTGGAGACAATACACAAAAGTAATATAAATATTATCTTCATATATTTATATACTGCCAATTCAAGTAATTCAAAGATAATGAACCTAAATATATTCCCGAACAAAGAACTCGTGCAATGTTTTGGGGACTAGCCCATTTTAACCATGGCTGCCATATATTATGAGTATGTTCTTTTTTGTGAGGCCGAAGAGCTAGAATTGATTCATAAATGTAATGAGTTTGAGTCGATTCTATCACTTCTTTTATGGAAGGAGGATCAGGATTTTTCCAGTTCCTTGTTAGCCCCTTGTACACACGGTCGGAGATTTCGACAACCAAATCCGTCGGATTTTGTCCGTCGGATCTTGTCCAAAACTGTTGCATACACACGGTCGGACTAAGTTGTCCAAAAATCCGATCATTCAGAACGTGATGACGTAATTTCGTTACGATGGGACTACGTTCAGGCTAGTAGCCAATAGCTTTGATGTAGGAATTTGATCTGAGCATGCGTGGCACTTGGTCCGATCAAAAATTCTCTACACATGATCGGAGTATGTCCGATCGAACCAGTTAGTCGGAAAATATTTCCAACAAGTTGGAAAATTGGGTCCGACGGATATTCTGACGGAATCAGTCCGATGCAGACCACACACAGTCGGATTATCCGACAACGCGGTCCGATAGGACACATTCCCGACGGATTCTCCGACCGTGTGTACAAGGGCTTATACTGATCCTGGCTGACAGCAAAATATGTGTAAACACATTTCTAAACTGGATAGGATATCGATCAAGATCAATGGATAATAGAGCCAGTGAGGGATTTGGAGGAATGACTGTTTTGGTAATTTCAGACATAACTTGAAAGATTTGTTCCCAATACTTCTCAAGTTTAGGGCATGTCCAAAATGTATGTAGCATATCACCTTTTTTGCCACACAATCTCCAACATTTGTCATCAAATGTGCCGTTGAATTTAGATATTTTCTCAGGAGTAAGATACCAGCGTTGAGTCAATTTAATGGATACTTCCCATAATGTTGAGAAGCATGTGGCTTTATATGTGGTGTTACAAGCTTTTCCCATTGGTCAACTGTATAGGTGTATCCTAAGTCTTCTTCCCATCTAATTAAAGGGATAGTCTTTATAAACACACTTTTTTTGTTGAAGAAGATTATAGAAAAGAGAGATCCCCTTTTTTTTGATGTATGGGGATCTTAAGGAAGGACCAAGCCGATTGGGGAACATTATAGGTCCATGATGGGAGGTTGGAAATGTAATTCTTAGTTCGGATGTAGAGGAATAAATCTGAATTTGGCAATTGAAATTTCTTTTGAAGTGTAGGAAATGGTTTGATCACCCCATTACCAAGTAGAACAGATAGATATTTAATTCCCTTCTCTATCCATGGTGTAAATGAGGTTGTCTTCATGAAATTATGTAGAGTATTTAGCGGAATTTGGACTTTGGTAAAAAGAGGGTGTGAGGAAGTTAGATGCAGAAGTCGAACCCAGGATTTAAGTGTTTCTAATATTGTTGGGGAGATGCGAGAAGGTATCCTGGCTCCAAGTGCCATGGAAGGAATCCATATTGATAGTAGGCTTGTGCAATTCGTTTTGTAACTACCGTATTTATCGGCGTATAACACACACTTTTTTCCCCTTAAAAATTTTTTCTCGGGGCTTTCGGCCGCTCTCTGACCCCTTCTCGCGGCTTTCGCCCACTCTCGGACCTTCTCTGCGGCATTTGGCCGCTCTCGGATCTTCTCGGCGGTTTTCGGCCGCTCTTGGATCCTCTCGGCGGCTTTCGGCCGCTCTCAGACCTTCCGAGAGCGGCCGAAAGCTGCCGAGGTTCGAGAGCGGCCGAAAGTCGCTGAGAAGGTCCGAGAGCGGCCGAATGCCGCCGAGAAGGTCCGAGAGCGGCCGAAAGCCGCTAAGAACTTACACGGGACATCTCGGCGGCGCCATTTTTAAAAACATAAGCGGACAAGCTGCATGTCAAGGCTGCAATGACGAGAGGCTGCAATGCGGACAGGCTTTATGACAAGGCTGCAATGCGGACAGGCTGCATGACAAGGCTGCAATGAGGACAGGCTGCATGACAAGGCTGCATGACAAGGCTGCAATGCGGACAGGCTTCATGACAAGGCTGCAATGATGGACAGGCTTCATGACAAGGCTGCAATGATGGACAGGCTGCATGACAAGGCTGCAATGACAGACAGGCTGCATGACAAGGCTGCAAATGACGAGGCTTCAGATGGACACTGATAAGGCTAC
This sequence comes from Lithobates pipiens, assembly GCF_037356315.1. Classification (NCBI taxonomy): domain Eukaryota; kingdom Metazoa; phylum Chordata; class Amphibia; order Anura; family Ranidae; genus Lithobates; species Lithobates pipiens. Next base: position 9,238,359 of record NW_027507784.1, read on the forward strand.
ATTGATGGGCATTTAAATGTAAGTTTTTTTTTTCCTTAAATTTCCCTCCTAAAAGTTTTTTCCACAAAATTTCCTCCTAAACTTGGGGTGCGCGTTATACGCCGGCGTGTGTTATACGCAGATAAATACGGTAATCGAAATTCGGCCGAATTTTACATCTTTCGGACATTCGGATGCATCCGAATAAAAAAATAACGAATAACAACGAATACGAAAGAAATATAACAAATGAATTTGAATGAATTCGGTAACTCTTTAAAGATTTAATGAAACAAAAGGTCAGCTCAAAGTAAATCTTATAGTCCAATCAGCTAATTAATTTTGTGCCGGAGGTTGGATTACTGGCTAAGTGCATTCCTGAGAACTGAGTGAGAAGGGTGTTGTATTGTATTTGAGCCGAGGAGAAGAGACGTTGTCATTGTTGTGTGTTAAAAGATTCAATAAACAAACGACTTTCCAAACTACGAAATCATTATCACGAATGTCTACACATACATAAATAGCGAATTTCAACGAATACGAACGAATGAATGAATTCGACACTCTACGAATAATAACAAATTATCCGAAAACGTATTAACGTAGCATAACGAATATAACAGAACGAAATTATGTATTTTACAAATGACAACGAACCGAAACTAAACAACATTTTCCGTTGTGCACAAGTCTAATTGATAGATTATTTCCTGGGATCTTAGCAGTTTCCATCTTCCCCCAAATTGTAGATGGAGGAGATAGAAACCATTCTTTAGACTGTGTGAGAACCGAGGCTAAATAATAATCGTGAAAATCCACATACCCTGTTCCCCCAGCTTGACGTTTCTTCACTAAGTTTGAATGAGCACATCTAGATTTCTTACCCTGCCAGATGAATCTAGAAAACAGAGTCTGAAGGGATTGGAAACATTTTAACGGAATTGGAATCGGGAGAGTTCTAAAAAATTATATAATTTGTGGAAGGTGAAGCAATTTAAATGCTGCCAAACGTCCCATATATGAAAATTCATGGGATGCTAGTTTAGTGAGATTTTCTTGTAATGCATTACGAAGTGGAATATAATTATATTGGAACAGTTTTTTTACATGAATTTGATAATTGAATACCCAAATATTTAATTGTACTTTCAGTCCATGTATAAGGGAATTTTAATAGCAAATCACCATTTTCTGAAGGTGATTTACCTTTGTTGCTCACCAACTCTACAGCACACATCTAGTCTATTAAAGATGTAATTATATTTTGGGTTATTCCGAATCAACAGAATATTTAGCACGGGGGTGAAGGCAAATGTTGCAAGTAGAGCAACCAAATTCCATAAATGGTAATTTAACATGTCTGAAAACATTTCTATAAGGATCTGTGAAAAATAAAAGAGATAAAACATCAGGAGACACACCAGCGTTTTTATAACCCTTCCAACCCCTTTAGTCTTAGTACTGTTAGAGGGGCCAATGGTTCTTCTCATTTTACGAACATGAAAGACAAGGGATAGTGCAGTGAATACGGTGATCGATATCCCAAACTGTATGGACACAAACACATTATAATAAAAAATATCTCTAAATGTACTTTGATTTGGGGATCCTGTCACATTGGACGAACCAAAGTCTGAGCTGATATTTAACCGGTCACGGAAAATATCTATCGATACGCAAATAAAGCTCCCGCACACGGAGGCTGCTTGAATTATCAGAATAGTCATTGGGATTATGACATCAATCTTCCTCTTCAACAAGGAGAAGATCCGGGATTGGAACTGGACAATTTTAATGAAATAGAAGAAGCACAGGCAAGACAACGTCCATAGACAAGAGGTTGTTCCGTACAATTCCATGGAGAGTATAAAAATCCTTGGAACGGTATCCAGAATTAAATAAAAAAATTCTGTGAAAATATAATGGGGTGACGCAGCTGCAAAGCATGTCATGGAAAAGCTCAGAGCACACAATATTTTATCCAATGTTTTTAGAGTTTTTCCTTTAAAAATGTCCCCCACGGTGGTGATCATGATGAACAAACTGGAGCCAATCCCAAATAAAGTTTCGAGGACAAATATGAAAATACAAATGGCTGATCCTACATCCAGATCCATGGCCGGTATAAGAGTTGGTCTTTACTTAGGAGATCCTCATAAAAGACCCAGACAGCAATCGGAGCCTAGTCCACCTTTTGTTGTATTTTTTATGAACAGAAAACGTCTGTCAGTCTCTCGGTGTATACGAAAGGACAGTGATTCTTCAGTATGAGTGGATGCAAATAAAAAACCCAGCTGATGTATCAAACTATCTGCGGAGACACAATTTTGCATACATTCAAAGTACAATGATGTAGATTTGCTTTGTGAGGCAGAAACAGCCTCTGTGATTAATATTTTTAAGGCTGAATCAACAGACTTGCATAGTTATATTGAAAGTTTGAAAATTAATTATTATTATTATTATTATTATTATTATTATTATTATTATTATTATTATTATTATTATTATTATCATTATTAATTATTGTTATTGTTATTATTATTATTATTATTATTATTATTATTATTATTATTATTATTATTATTATTATTAATTATTGTTATTGTTATTGTTATTATTATTATTATTATTATTATTATTATTATTATTATTATTATTATTATTATATTTTTAAGGATGAATCAACAGACTTGCATAGTTATATTGAAAGTTTGAAAATTAATTATTATTATTATTATTATTATCATTATCATTATTAATTATTGTTATTATTATTATTATTATTATTATTATTATTATTATTATTATTATTATATTTATTATTATTATTATTATTATTATTATTATTATTATTATTATTATTATTATTATTATTATCGATATTAATTATTGTTATTATTGTTATTATTGTTTTTGTTATTATTATTATTATTATTATTATTATTATTATTATTATTATTATTATTTTTAATTATCCAGGTTTTATAAAGTGCCAACAGTTTCAGCAGACAGGAAAGTTACAATATAATTCAATACAAGAGGAATTAGAGGGCCCTGCTTATTTAGAGTCTATGCAATCTAATAAGGAGGGTCAATCGATACAAAAGGTAACATCTGTGGGGGATGAACTGATGGAGCGAATAAAAGTACAGTTGTTATGGGGAGATAGGGTAGGCTTCTCTGAAGAGAAGGGTTTTCAGGGATTGCCTAAAAGTGGACAGAGCATGTATATTGTCATGATAATAAATAGTTTGTAAACAAAAAAAGAAAAAAAGTGGACAGAGTTGAAGACAGTCGGACAGATTGGAGTAAGGAGTTCCATAGGGTGGGAGAGGCTCGGGAGAAGTCCTGGGGGCATGCATGGAAGAAAGTGACAAGGGAGCTAGAGGAGGAGGCCTTAAAAGCGGGAGTAAACCTACTGACAATTTTTTTTTTTCCAGACCTGTAAGGCAAAAGGCATAATGAGCTAAATGGTAATGTCTAAGTTTGGTTTCAAGGGACCTATACTAACTGTTACGCACAAAAAAAGGGGAAGTTTGGGACTTTAAATGAAGCACTTGGATAGTAAAAGACAGAGATATTTCATTGGACCATATTAATTTATTTAATTGAATGTTCAAAAGAACTACTCATTATAAATAAGTCCAATTCATGATGTATATAAATATCGATACAATAAAAACATAATATATGACATGATGTATAGTGTCCACATGTAATTATACATAACAGTAATATAAATAGATTAATTTAAGTAATGTGGCAGAATCGTGCCCATGACAGCATGTCCGACATCGACAAATGTATGCACATGATAGATATGCATCCCATAAATGAGGACAAAATTAAATTTGTAATAAATGGTCAAGGACTTCTAAATAGGTAATTAAGGACATATGGATGTGGTTCCGTATACAGGTATAACCCGAGCATCAAAATGCAGAGCTCGACGCATTTCGTGGGTGTCTCCCCACTCATCAGGAGCAGATGCTACCACAAAGTTTCTATAAAAAATAAATAAAATAAAAATTATACAAATAATATACTGACCAGTAAATTAAGATAGTAAATTCATAAAACTATATTATGAATAGATAGTTTGGTTAGAGCGGACTCACCGGTCCAGGCGTCAAATGCAACGCACAGCGGTGGGCGCCGGGCGGGCCAGGGACAAGCTCCCTATACTAACTCTGTTTCTAGCTCTGTACTCATGCCCATCAGCACAGATGTACACCTCAGGTCTATTATCCACACCCTTCAGCATATCAAACAGGACTCGCCAAGGTTGCTCCTATTTCCGGCCATCTTTAACCTAATAATAGAGCCCTTGGCAGAAGCAATTAGACCGCACTCCTAAATCACAGGTTTCCAGTTTGGCCCCCGATATGCCCACTATAAACTTTTTTGTGGACAATGTCATTCTCCTTTTGACAAACCCGCTCACCTCCCTAGTAAAAGCCTGCCGGCACCGGACCATGGATTGCAATGCAACGTTTTTTTTTTGTTTTTTTTTAAGCACCTGATTAGAGGCAGAGGCTCTAATAGGCTTTAAAAAAGAGTGAGCTTGGAACGCATCTCATTACGCTCCGAGCCCAACCAGTTGTGTGACGATAAGCAAATACAATTTTGCTATTATCACGCTAAAGTTCCTCACCACCAATCAGGAGACAAGTCTGTGAGACCTGGTTCCGGATTGGCCAAATCATCAGGTGGTTCTTTTGGATGCCTAGCGCTTTGGTGGAACACACACGGCAGAGGAAGCTGGAGGAGCGGACATCGGAGCTGCCGTGGCCGCTGCCCGCACTCCAGGAGGGGACATCACAGCCCCACCACATGAGTGGGTAAGTGCCTGACTGGACCACCCGCACACACACATGCACATGAGCGGGGGGGGGGGGTGCTGTGATGTTTTTTGTTTGCCGCCCCCCCCCCCCCCCCAAAGAAGAACCCACCAGCCTCCACTGGTATATACTGCATCTACTTTAGAGTTCTTTATTAAAAGTAGCGATTTTCTTGCATGCCTACTCGTGAGCTTCAGGGGAATTAGCTGCCATTCAAGTAACACTCCCTCCATGAGTTATAGATAAAGGATTCATGAGAGGATTCTAAAGCAGAGATACCATCACAGTCTTTCTTATATTTTCTCCTCCAACGTGATGGATTCTGAGTTCATGATTTCCACATGTACCGATAAAGCACACAGCAAAGTCCTCCAAATGTACTTTATTTATAGCCAAGACAGTATCCATGATGTTGACTTTTCATCAGGGGCGGACTGACCATTTGGCCACTCGGGCACTGCTAGAGGGCCCCGGGCCACTAGGGGGCCCCATCAGGGTTGCCAGCCTCAGTAAAACCAGTATGTAAAAATCTGTAGTTTTTTTTTTTATATCTGTCTAAAAGTCTGACTGTCTAAAAGACTGTCTAAAATGTCCCTTACCGACATCCTTTTGGTCTAAAAATCCTGAGATTAAAGCTGCCCCACCTCTCCGGTACCTTCTCAGCCAATAGAAATATGTCTGTGTATACTGTGTGATTGTATACTATGTGGCCCCCATAATATCTCATTGCCTAGGGGCCCCAAAATCTCTTATTGCCCAGGGGGCCCCATGAGTTGTCAGTCCGCCACCTGCTTTTCATAGTATTCCTACAAAACAATTGTCAAATGCAAATAACACAAAACCTTATTCAAACACAGTATCATTGCAAAGGTTCCTACAGAAAGTAAAACACAACACCGCGTGCTATTAACAAAAACACCAAACATAACTGCACATAAATTCACTGCAAAAAAACTAAAATGTATTTTAAAGAAAACTTTATATAGATGACTAATAATTAACCACTTCAATACCAGGCACTTTCACCTCCTTTCTGCCCAGGCCAATTTTCAGCTTTCAGTGCTGTCGCAATTTGAATGACAATTGCGCGGTCATGCAACGCTGTATCCAAACAAAATTTTTATAATTTTTTTTTCCCACAAATAGAGCTTTTTGTTTGGTGGTATTTGATCACCACTGGGGTTTTTATTTTTTGTGCTCCAAATAAAAAAGTCAGTATCCCATGTTTTTAAAGTAGATTTTACAAAAGTCGGTAATTCTTTTTTTTTTTGATCTTAAATTAGGTTTTATCCATGGTAAATATTTAAAAAATTTGGGGGCGTGGTCTGGACCCGGAGGAAGATGGCTGTGTGAACTCTCTCCTCCGCTGCTCCGAGGTCTCTCTACTACATTAGCGGGAAGCCCTAATACAGCCAGCATGGGGAAAAACTGACAGAGAACACTCAGCAGCCCGTTCGCGGTCTCCGCGGAGTCATGACGCACAGCTTACCAGCAGTATACCAGAGATCTTCAGACCCCGATCGCGGGAGCACGCTCCAGGATCACAGGCCTCTGGTGAGGTAAGCGGCAGCCCCACGAGGCAAACGAGCGCACACAGAGATGATACACTGCCCTCACAGAGAAGCAGCCTGAGCTTAGATGATATTAGGGCAGTAGCGGCAGATATCAAAAACACCCTTTCTGCAGCAATCTCTGAGCTAAGATTAGATTTACATGCTGTGGTGGGTCGCCTTGAGGAAGTGGAAGAAATCACTGATCGCCATGAAGAAGCCATTACTACAGCACAGAGCTCCCTGAATGCACACACTCTCCAAATGCAAAATATGCAAAGGCACATAGAAGATTTGGACAATAGGGGCCGCCGACACAATATAAGAGTCAGAGGTCTCCCTGAATCGATCGCTACTGAAAACATACCCCAAGCAGTGACAACCATATTTAATGATCTCTTAGGCCGTCCCCTTGATACCCCTATAGATATGGAACATCTTCACAGGGCTCTGCGCCCCAGGGGTAGAGATACAGATCCTCCAAGAGACGTCATTGGATGTCTTACTAATTTTAGACTGAAGGAGGACATTATGCGACAAGCCAGGCTCAGAAGACAGATTCTATTTCAAGGAGCAGAAATCAAACTATATCAGGATTTGTCCCAAATTACTCTACAAAAAAGAAGAACCCTGCACCCGATCCTAGACGCCCTAAGAGAGAGAAATATCCCATACAGATGGAAGTTCCCCTTCTGCTTACAAGCAGGCTCTGATGGAAGACATGCGTTCATACGAAATCCCGGGGACACAACCACATTTTGCAGAAGCCTGGGTATTCCTCCTATAGTCATCCCAGAGTGGCATCAGGAAGCACGCTTCGACTTTCCGCAACATGAGGAACAGATGGATATTCAACAACGCGATAACCCACCATCTACCAGACGTCGACGACTCTCCAACCGCGTCTCACCTACACCAGCTAACCGACGATCCCCGAGAGAAGGTAGTGTCCCAGCTTCACCAGTGCACAGAAAGCCAAGAAAAGATTGACACTTGTTAATCGTATTCACAGTCTTAGGATTGGTCAGACAGACCCTCCCGTTCAACTACACTGTTTGGCCTATGCATCTACAATATTACCATAATAGACAGACAGGTCAGCTTTGTAAGATCAACATCGTTTGTTCACCTGCAAGTCTCAAACGTCACTTCCTGTAATCGACTATGTATCCCCTGAACTCAAGGGTAAGCTACAGTAAAAGCTTTTCTCATTGAGCAAGCCCAAAGGGTGCCTAAACTCCCTTGACTCAAGAAACCTTCTAGAATAGGCTAAAAGAGACTCAGACCATGTTGACATTGGTCAGACTGTCTTTGTTAAAATTTCCCCGGTTTGCGAATCCGAGGAAACAGAATTTTTTTACTCCAAGTACTATAAGTTTAGATGATGCGACCTACCGAAAGGTGGTAAAGACTATATTTCCTGGTCAGAGAATTAAACCAGTACATTTATATCATAGCCTTTTCCACATGTGGTCCCAGTTTAACTCAACATAGCAGTTCAAAAGGGTTCCTTTCCACTGAGTGTAATCTTTGTACTTAGACAGCTGGACCGCATTGACAATTGCATTTACCATTCATGAGGTTCCATAGTGGTCATGTGCTTCTGGAAGCGCATCCTGTCACCCGAGCACCCAGCATGTCAAAATATCGATCCTGTCACATTCCTGTCCACAGGGTAGTCAAGCTCACAGGCGTCCTCACGCTTAGGAGGACACTGCACATATCTGTGTGCATGGTGTACAGGAGGTACTAATCCAGCTAATGTTATATTTCATTTTGCATCCATGACTGTGGATTTTGAATTTATTGCCCCATTTTTTTTTTTTCCCTTTTTTTTTCTTTTCTTTCTCTCTTTTAAAATTGTTATTTGTTCTTCATACAGTTATCTATATACTCTAATTATACAGGCCTGTACTGTACTTTATATAGCCCTGTCTGGCGTTTCACACTCTCACGCTACTGACTATAAGCTTATAATACTATAGGGGTACCTTTTTAGAGAATCTGAACATAAAGACCTATCCACCTTTCTCTCACCCTACTTACAACAAGACACCACCAAATGATAACTATGCACCGCATACTGTAATAAGCAAATTCTGGGCACACGGACAGCCCACATGACCTCTCACCATCCCCTGTGCGTATATCCCTTGTAATATGGTTGGCTCTCCCAAATACCTTACCATCTATAATGACCTTATGAGTAGCTACGGATTTCTGATCCTATACTCACTACACAAATACCAAAACCATCTTCACAAGTTCTACCACTCCCCACAACAGTACAGACATTAGAGCTGTACTGACTCTCTCCGACAGTTACACACTCCTTCAAGACAGGATAGCAGGTCTATCCTCTCCGTCGGATTACATTGTTCCCAATCACTAGTTATATAGCACGAAACCAACCTATCTTAAACCTACCTTCACCCATCACCCCGCTCCCTCCCCCTTCCACTACTCCCCCATTGACTTAGCCAGACGAAACGCTAAAGCCCCGTACACACGAGAGGACTTATGTCTGACAGACTTCCGAAGGAGTTCTGCCGGAGTTCTGCTAGAGTTCAGACAGAGTTCTGACGGACTTTTCGACTGAGCGGACTTGGCCACACACAATCACACCAAACTCCGACGGATTCGAACGTGATGACGTACGACCCGACTCGAATAAGGAAGTTCATAGCCAGTAGCCAATAGCTGCCCTAGCGTCGGTTTTAGTCCGTCGGAATAGCATACACACGAGCGGATTTTTCGGAGGGACCGGGTCCGACGGAGTTCCGTTGGAAAAATTTGAAGCATGTTCCATATTCTAAAGTCCGTCAGACTTTTGCGAATCAAAAGTCCGTTGCAGCCCACACACGATCGAATAGTCTGACGGAATCATTCCGTCGGACTTTGGATGTTGAAAAGTCCGCTCGTGTGTACGCGGCATAACAGACTATCTTTCACAAAACAGCAGATTCACAACACACGACAGAATGCCTATGACAAAAGCATCTTCCACAAAGAATAAGCTCAAAATAATATCCCTCAATGCTAAGGGGCTAAATATACCAGAAAAAAAGATCGCACCTCCTGACATATATGAAAAAACTCAAAGCTGACGTCATCCTTCTTCAGGAGACACATTTTAAATCCGAACATGTGCCCAAACTCGCGAACGACGCATTCCCGACATCCTATCACGCAACTATTCCGGAAGCGAAAACCAAAGGGGTCTCTATTTTAATCTCAAAACGAATACCCATAGACATAACAGATTCACTAATTGATGAAAATGGCCGATACGCCTTTATCAAAGGCACAATATGGAATAATCCCATCACGATAGCTAATATATATAGCCCAAACTCAAATCAAGTCAGCTTTTTTCGCGAGATAGTTATGTCCCTAGCTTCTTTCACATCAGGAATCCTCCTACTTGGGGGAGACTTTAATATAGCCTTTAACCCATTAGAGCAGGGATATGCAATTAGCGGACCTCCAGCTGTTGCAGAAATACAAGTCCCATGAGGCATAGCAAGACTCCGACAGGCAAAAGCATGGCACCCAGAGGCAGAGGCATGATGGGACTTGTAGTTTTGCAACAGCTGGAGGTCCGCTAATTGCATATCCCTGCATTAGAGGATACCTCCTCTGGGTCATCCTCAATCCCATTCAGAGCCCTTAAACAAATTAAAACCCAACTACAGGATCTCCTCCTCCATGATTCCTGGTGCACACTCCACCTCCGAGTCAGAGATTTTACCTTTTATTCTATACCCCACAACCGCCACTCCAGAATAGACTTTTTATCACTCAAAAAGACCTGCCACTCCTATCAGAAGCTACAATTGAACCTACATTCCTATCAGATCACAGCCCAATAACTGTTACTCTGGAATTTCCAGAACAAACACAGAGATCCAAAATTTGGAGACTTGACACATCACTCCTAACAAATATGACATACATGGATACGATCACGAACACCATCCAGAACTTTTTTGAAACTAACGATACTCCGGATACGTCACATATAACAGAGTGGGAGGCCCACAAATGTGTAGTTAGGGGGGAATTTATAAAACTAGCATCTCTACGCAAACGACTACAACAAGACAATATGAATACACTGATAGATCGAATTCGCAAATTAGAACAAGCCCACAAATTAACCTTAGCCCAGGATACCCTACAAGAATTGGAACAAACCCAAAATCTTCTCAAAGAAGAATTAGGGAAAAGGTTCAAGAAAAATTATATTCTATCTCAAAAATTATTTTATGAGCACAGTAATAAAAGTGGCAAACTACTAGCCAGAGCTCTACAAACAAAAAAAACGAACAACACAGTCCACAAACTCAGAACATCTGTGACAACAACCATCTCCAATAGTGAGGAAATAGCTAACCACTTTGCTCGATATTATGAAGAGCTTTATAACCTCCCTCCCCAACACAAACCACACAAAGACAGCAGAAATCATAGAGATATAATCTCTGACTTCCTCCAACATAATAGCCCTGAACCAATTTCACATGAGCAAGCCCAATCTATAGACGGCCCAATAACGGAAAACAAATTCCTTATAACCTTTAACCACTTAAGGACCAGGCCTCTTTTTCGGACTTGGTGTTTTTAGCCCAATTTTTTTTTATACTGTGAAAGATAATGGTATGCCGAGTAAATCGATACCCAACATGTCACGCTTCAAAATTGCGCCCGCTCGTGGAATAGCGTCAAACTTTTAGCCTCAAAAATCTCCATAAGCGACATTTAAAAAATTCTACAGGTTGCATTTTTTGCGTTACAGAGGAGGTCTAGGGCTAGAATTATTGCTCTCGCTCTACCAATCGCGGCGATACCTCACATATGTGGTTTGACCACCGTTTTCATATGCGGGCACTACTCACGTATGCACTCGCTTCTGTGCGCAAGCTCGTCGTAACGGGGTGTTTTTAAAAATTTTTTTTTTTTTTTCTTATTTATTTTAATTTATTTTATTTATTTTTACACTTTAAAAAAAAAAAAAAAAAATGGATCACTTTTATTCCTATTACAAGGAATGTAAACATCCCTTGTAATAGAAAAAAGCATGACAGGTCCTCTTAAATATGAGATCTGGGGTCAAAAGGTCCTCAGATCTCATATTTGGGCTAAAATGCAAAAAAAAAAAAAAAAAAAAAAAAGAAAATCTGACATTTAAAAAAAAATATATACCTTTAAGAGGTATGGGCGGAAGTGACGTTTTGACGTCGCTTCCGCCCTCCTATGGTATAGAGACGAGTGGGGGCCATCTTAGCCTCACTCGTCTCCATACCCAGCAGACTGAAGGACCCGATCGCCTCCGCCGCTACCGACGGCTCCGGTAAGCGGCGGAAGGTGCGGGAGGGCGGCGGGAGGGGGGGCGGAACCTCTCCCGCCGCCGATAGCGGTGATCTCGCGGCGAATCCGCCGCGGAGACCACCGTTATCGTACAGCTGACCGCCGCCTGAAGAGATGGATATCTCGGTTGTGGCAGCAGCTGCTGCCGTTACCGAGATATCCCTCTTCAAAAAATGGCCGTACATCGTCGTGCGGCGGTCGGCAAGTGGTTAAGCAGATGAAAATGGGCAAAAGCCCCGGCCCAGATGGATTCTGTATGACATATTACAAATCCTTCCCGAATCTTTTAACATCCCCGTTCCTGAAAGCCTTTAACCTATTAGCAAAACCCAACGCAATCTCTAGCAACCTACATGACGCACACATATGTGTTGTCCCAAAACCTGGTAAAGACAAAGAACTAGCCTCAAACTATCGCCCCCATCTCATTACTAAATACTGATCTGAAGCTCTTCGCAAAAATTATCGCCAATAGGATATTCCCTTTAATCCCCAATCTCATTTCAACGGAGCAAGTAGGGTTTATACCTGGGAGGGAAGCCAGGGATAACACCCTCAAGGCTATCAATATCCACCACTGGCTCTCTACCACTAAAACCCAGGGATTCTTTCTATCCTTAGACGCCGAGAAGGCCTTTGACAGGCTAGCCTGGGACTATTTGGAAGCGGTATTAAGAAATTTTGGCCTCGGGGATCGCCTTATAAACCTTATTTTATCTCTCTATATTAACCCAAAGGCACAAGTCTGAGTAAATGGCACCCTGTCAAAGGCCTTCAATATAAACAACGGTACGCGTCAAGGCTGTCCCCTTTCACCCATCCTATTCATCTTCACGCTTGAACCGCTCTTAAGAAGATTGAGGGACAACCCAGATATACACGGGATTTCCATAGAGAAGAAAACCTACAAAGTTGCCGCCTTTGCGGATGATATCCTCCTCTTTTTGTCCGATCCACTGATAACTATCCCCAACCTTCTAAAAGACTTTGCTTCATTCCAATACATCGCCCATCTTAAAATAAATTTTGCAAAATCCCATGCCCTTAATATAACTCTTCCAGACCACCAAATAGCCCTCAGTAAGCAAAACTTCCCTTTCATCTGGAAATCAGATGCTCTGACTTATCTAGGAATCCAATTACCTGCAAATTTATCAGATATCTATCAGAAAAACTTTCACCCATTGCTCAAAACCATCTCTGAAGATCTTAAAAAATGGAACAAAGCCCACTTTTCATGGTTTGGGAGAATGGCAATAGTTAAAATGAACATCCTGCCGCGTATCCTTTATCTCCTACAAATGATCCCCATTCAACTCCCTAACTCTTTCCTAACATCTCAGTAATTTGTAGGGATTTCATCTGGAATCAAAAACGGCCCAGAATCAAATACTCACAGCTCATTAAACCAAAAACCAAAGGAGGAATTGGACTGCCAGATATACAACATTATTACTGGGCATGTCAGCTACAACGTATTATCGATTGGCATACGAACCAACAATCAAAAGACTGGATAGCCTTAGAAAATGCATTCTCTAACCACCCCTTAACCGGCTCCCCCTGGATCAAATACGACCTTCTACCAGAGAACATTAATGCCGCGTACACACGAGCGGATTGTATGACGTACTTAGTCCGTTGAAACACATTTCAGCGGACAATCCGCTCGTGTGTGGGCTTCAGCGGACTTTTTCAGCGTGCAGTCCAGCGTACTAAGAATTTCGTTTTTTTCAAAATTCTGTCCGTCGTACTCGCATTTCGGCGGACAATCCAGCCATATGTATGCCAGTCCACCGTACTTTTGAAATTAGCGGACTTTTCCCGCCCGGAGAAAAGTCCGCTCATTTCGAGCGGGTCTCCAGGTAGGTGGGGCCCGCAAAGGAGACGTCGCTGGCCCCGCCGCCTGGTATGGACTTAAAGGGGAACCCCAACGCCGAAAAAAATCGACGTGGGGGTCCCCCCCAAGTCCACAACAGATCCTTGTCCGAGCACACTACCTGGCCGGCCAGGAAAGGGGGGCGAGCGAGCGCCCCCCCTCCTTAGCCGTACCAGGCCGCGTGCCCTCAACATGGGGGGTGCCTTGGGGAAGGGGGGGCCGTGCGCCCCCCCACCCCAAAGCACCTTGTCCCCATGTTGATGAGGACAAGGGCCTCTTCCCGACAACCCTGGCCGTTGGTTGTCGGGGTCTGCGGGCGGGGGGCTTATCGGAATCCGGGAGCCCCCTTTAATAAGGGGGCCCCCGGATACTGGCCCCCCACCCTATGTGAATGAGTATGGGGTACAATGTACCCCTACCCATTCACCTGTAAAAAAAAAGTAAAAAAAAAAACACAACACACGAGATAAAATACTTTATTGCACAGCTCCGGGGGTCTTCCGTCTTCGGGTGTCTTCTCGCCGGACTCCTCCGCTATCTTCTTGTAGCTCTTTTGCTAGCGGAGGAGTACGGCTTTCTTCCTCGCCGCAGGCCTCTTCTCCCGACTTCGGGGGTCTTGTCCCCCTCTTCGGTTCTTCTGCCGGGCCACCGCGCCTTCTTATAGCTCTTTTACAGGCGGTGGCCCGGTCTTCTGTCGCCGCCGCCGCCGCCTTCCATTCTTCTTCTTCTTCTCCAGGAGATGTTGACTCGACGCTCTCTCCGGCCACAATGCCAGGGACGCACTGCGCGGCCACTTATATAGGGACAAGGGGCGATGTCACATGGCTTTATGTCACATGGGTTGGTGTCACATGGTGACCCCGCCCCCTTACGATGTCACAGTCCCCATGTGACATCAACCCATGTGACCAACCCATGTGACATAAAGCCATGTGACACCGCCCCTTGTCCCTGGCATTGCGGGCGGAGAGAACGTCGAGTCAACATCTCCTGGAGAAGAAGGAGAAGAAGAAGAAGAAGAAGAACGGAAGGCGGCGGCGGCGGCGACAGAAGACCGGGCCACTGCCTGTAAAAGAGCTAGAAGAAGGCGCGGTGGCCCGGCAGAAGAACCGAAGAGGGGGACAAGACCCCAGAAGTCGGGAGAAGAGGCCGGCAGCGAGGAAGAAAGCCGGACTCCTCCGCTAGCAAAAGAGCTACAAGAAAATAGCGGAGGAGTCCGGCGAGAAGACCCCCGAAGACGGAAGACCCCCGGAGCTGTGCAATAAAGTATTTTATCTAGTGTGTTGTGTTTTTTTTTGTACTTTTTTTTACAGGTGAATGGGTAGGGGTACATTGTACCCCATACTCATTCACGTAGGGTGGGGGGCCGGTATCCTGGGGCCCCCTTATTAATGGGGGCTCCCGGATTCCGATAAGCCCCCCGCCCGCAGACCCTGACAACCAACGGCCAGGGTTGTCGGGAAGAGGCCCTTGTCCTCATCAACATGGGGACAAGGTGCTTTGGGGTGGGGGGGGCGTGCGGCCCCCCCTTCCCCAAGGCACCCCCCATGTTGAGGGCACGTGGCCTGGTACGGCTCAGGAGGGGGGGGGGCGCTCGCTCGCCCCCCTTTCCTGGCCGGACATGCATCTTACTAAATACCTTGGAATGTCTACTTTCCATAAAGGGGTCATTTGTACTTTCCTGGCTTGTTAGTGTCTCAAAAAATGAGATAGGCCATCCGTATTTCAGGTGTGATCAATTTTCAGAGATTGGCACAAAGACCAAATAATATATACTGATTTTGGTTATTTTTTACTAAAGATATGTAGCAGTATAAATGTTGGCCAAAATCTATGAAGAAAAATGACTAATTTGCAAAATGTTATCCAAAACAAAAAAAAATTAATTTTTTTTACCAAATTTTCAGTCTTTTTTTTTTCATTTATAGCGCAGAAAAAAAAAAAACCCAGTGGTGACCAAATAAAACAAAAAAAAAAGGACAAAAATATAATTGTATGACTGGGTAATTGTCATTCAAAATGTGAGAGCGCTGAAAGCTGAAAATTGGTCTGCTTTAAGTGCCCAGTGGGCAAGTGGTTGATAAAAATAAAAATACTTGTGTATTTGTGATGTATAATGCCGTATTTTTGTGTGTCCACTGCTGGTGAAATACTGTCAACTTTCTGTGGGTCCTCTATGCATAAAATTAGACCCCTCTCTGAGGGTAGTATTGCCCTTTCTGTTTTTGGAATTGTGCCCCTTCCTGTGGGTTGAATTAGGCTCTCAGTAGGTGGAATGCCCCTTTCTGAGGGTTTTAATAGGCCCCTCTTTCTGGTACCGCACTGGTTACCGCCACCAAAAGGGTGGTATTAAATACCGCACCTTTTTTTAGTTCCAGTTTCGTTTGTGAGTTGGACTTGACAGATTACCGCACGATTTTTTGAGATATTGACCAACAATTTTTTTTTCTCCATTGTTTACCACAAAATCATTATTTTTTTGTGAATTATACTTATTCGCGTGTGATAATTTATGCAAATGACTAACCTTATCGCATGCAGTAAACGTTAATGAATCAACCCCATTGTGGCAAATATCAGAGCGAGAGCAATAACTTTAGCTCCAGACCTCTGGAGACCTCACCTTAGAAATATATTAATAAAATAGAGCGAGTCTAGAGGCAGGTAACACAAATGGTGAAAAGTTTGGGGGATAAAGCACATTGAGACCAACTTCAGCAACCTAATATGTACAGTCTGGAGGAAAGAAGGGAAAAGGAAGACAAGATTGAAACCTTTAAATGCCTCAAGGAGGTGAATAAGGTTCAGGAAGGCAATTTTTTCAATATGAAACCAAGATCAAGAACACAGGGACATGACCTCAAACTAATTGGAAGAAAGTTCAAAAGGAATCTTAGAAAATATTATTTTACTGAAAGGGTAGTTGATGCTTGGAATTGTCAGGGCTGGGCTCAGCCCTTCCTTTCCAATGCTGGCCGCTCAGCTGTCGACTAATTGCCAGCTCCTTTTTCTTCACAGGGACTCACCTGTTGATGATATCCTGCTAGTCAGTCCTGCCTACTTAAGCCTTCCAGCCCAGACGATCTCTGCCTTCGCCTTGGTCACATCTCTAGAGATGCTCTCCTGTGCTCCTGTTGAAGACTTGCTTGGCTGACATTCCTTCTGGCTCCAGATCCTGATTGCTATTCTTCTACGCTCATCTCTGGCTCCCTGACAACATTTTGGCTTGTCTCACTATCCTTTCCGGTTCCTAAACTCTGGCTATGTTTTGAATATGTTTACTCAGTTTACCTTTTTATTATTATCATTAAACAAGTGTGATTTAACTGTACTTCTGTCTCAGTCTGATTCATGGATTCTGACAGGAATAGACTCCCAGCAGAAGTAGTAAGACAGTCAATGGCTTTAACTACTTGCCGCCCACCCACCATCAAATGGCGGAGGGACGGTGTAGCTCTTGTTCTGGGTGGACGTCATATGAAGGTGCACCCAAACGGCCACTCACACATGCACATGAGGGGGGGGGGGGGGCGATCGCAGTGGCACCATGTTGCTAGGACATGGCATGACCCCGAAATCCGTAAAGAGCCTCTGATGTGGCTCTTTAACCATGTGATCGTCAGTGCCCAATCACAGCTGGTCAAATAGGAGAGATGATCAGCGGCATCTCCTCGCAGAGTACATCTAGACAGGTAATCAGGGCACTTATCATCCATGTCTGATTACAATAAAGTGCCAGCAGTGCCACCAATCAGTTCCCATTAGTAATGCCAGTCAGTGCCCATTAGTGATGCTAGCTTTCTGTGCCCATCATGCCGTGAACACACGATCAGACTATCCGGCAGACTAATGCCGCGTACACACGATCAAACAACCCGGTGGAAAAGTCCGGCAAACTCAAGTCCGCCCAACAATTCCCCCGTGTGTAGCCTCCGGCATAATTTTTTGACCCGAAAGTACGGCGGACTTAGAATGCCGTGTTGCACACCAATCTTCCCGCATTTCGGAGAACAATCCGGCCGTGTGTATGCCAGTCCGCCGTACTTTTGAAATGAACGGACTTTTCCTGCCCGGAGAAAAGTCCGCTCATTTCGAGCGGGTCTCCAGATAGGCGGGGCCCGCGAAGGAGACGTCGCTGGCCCCGCCGCCTGGTATGGACTTAAAGGGGAACCCCAACTCCGAAAAAAATCAGTGTGGGGGTCCCCCCCAAGTCCACAACAGACCCTTGTCCGAGCACGCTACCCGGCCGTACCAGGCCGTACCAGGGACTGTCGCCATGTGACATCAACCCATGTGACCAACCCATGTGACATAAAGCCATGTGACACCGCCCCTTGTCACTATATAAGTGGCAGCGCAGCGCATCCCTGGCATTGCGGCCGGAGAGATCCTCGAGTCAACATCTCCTGGAGAAGAAGAAGAAAAACCGAAGGCGGCGGCGGCGGCGACAGAAGACCGGGCCACCGCCTGTAAAAGAGCTATAAGAAGGCGCGGTGGCCCGGCAGAAGAACCGAAGAGGGGGACAAGACCCCCGAAGTTGGAAGAAGAGGCCAGCGGCGAGGAAGAATGCCGGGCTCCTCCGCTAGTAAAAGAGCTACAAGAAGATAGCGGAGGAGTCCGGCAAGAAGACCCCCGAAGACGGAAGACCCCCGGAGCTGTGCAATAAATTATTTTATCTTGTGTGTTGTGTTTTTTTTTTGTACTTTATTTTACAGGTGAATGGGTAGGGGTACATTGTACCCCATACTCATTCACATAGGGTGGGGGGCCGGTATCCGGGGGCCCCTTATTAAAGGGGGCTCCCGGATTCCGATAAGCCCCCCGCCCGCAGACCCCGACAACCAATGGCCAGGGTTGTCGGGAAGAGGCCCTTGTCCTCATCAACATGGGGACAAGGTGCTTTGGGGTGGGGGGGCGCTCGCTCGCCCCCCCTTTCCTGGCCGGCCGGGTAGCGTGCTCGGACAAGGGTCTGTTGTGGACTTGGGGGGACCCCCACGCCGATTATTTTCGGCATTGGGGTTCCCCTTTAAGTCCATACCAGGCGGCGGGGCCAGCGACGTCTCCTTCGCGGGCCCCGCCTACCTGGAGACGCGCTCAAAATGAGCGGACTTTCCTCTGCGTGTGTGGGCGAGTCCGTTCATTTCAAAAGTAGGGCGGATAGTACGGCGGAATTAGTACGCCGTATTAGTCCGCTCAAAAAGTGCCGTGTGTGGGCAAGTAGCCCGTTCGGAAAGTCAGACGGACAGTCTGGCGGGAAGTCCGCCAGACTAAGTACGTCGGACATACCGCTACGTGTGTACGTGGCTTTAGTCTGGCGGACAAACCGGACATAGTCTGCCGGATTATCCGCCGTACTTTTGAAATGAACGGACTTGCCCACACACGGAGGAAAGTCTGTTCATTTTGAGCACGGCTCCAGGTAGCCGGGACTAGTGAAGGAAGCGTCGCTGGCCCCGTCACCTGGTATGGAGTTAAAGGGGAAGCCCTATGCCGAAGAAACGGCGTGGGGGTCCCCCTCTAGGTCCATATCAGACCCTTATCCGAGCGCGCTACCCGGCCGGTCAGGAAAGGGGGTGAGGACGAGTAAAAGCCCCCCCCCTCCTGAGCCGTACCAGGCCATGTGCCCTCAACATGGGGGGTAGCTTTGGGGAAGGGGGGGCCCACCCCAAAGCACCTTGTCCCCATGAGGATGCTGGGACTGTGACATCATAATGGGCGGGGATATCATCTGGCGATGTCCCTATATAAGTCGCCACATGCCTCCTGCCTGTCATTGTGGCCAGGGACAGCGACGATGAAGACAGCAACGATGAAGACAGCGACGACAGCGGCGATAAAAGACCAGGCCACCGCTTGTAAAAGAGCTAGAAGAAGGCGCGGAGGCCCGGCAAGAAGAACCGAAGAGGGGGACAAGACCCCCTAAGAGGAGGACAAGACCCCCGAAGTCGAAAGAAGAGGGCGGCGATGAAGAAGAAAGACGGGCTCCTCCGCTAGTAAAAGAGCTAGCAGAAGATAGCGGAGGAGTCCGGCAAGAAGACCCCCCAAGACGGAAGAAGAACCCGGGACTGTGCAATAAACTATTTTTAACCCTTGTGTGTTGTGTTTTTTTTACATTTTTTCACAGGTGAATGGGTAGGGGTACATTATTAAAGGGGGCTCCCGGATTCCGATAAGCCCCCCGCCCGCAGACCCCGACAACCAATGGCCAGGGTTGTTGGGAAGAGGGCCTTGTCCTCATCAACATAGGGACAAGGTGCTTTGTGGTGGGGGGGCCCGCGTGGCCCCCCTTCCCCAAAGCACCCCCCATGTTAAAGGCACGCGGCCTGGTTTGGCTCAGGAGAGGGGGGGGGCGCTCGCTCGTCCCCACCCCCTTTCCTGGCTGGCCAGGTAGCGTGCTAGGATAAGGGTCTGATATGGACCTAGAGGGGGACCCCCATGCTGTTTCTTCGGCGTAGGGCTTCCCCTTAAACGCCATACCAGGTGACGGGGCCAGCGACGCTTCCTTCGCTAGTCCCGGCTACCTGGAGCCATGCTAAAAATGAACTGACTTTTCTCAGTGTGGGAAAAGTCTGTTCATTTCAAAAGTACGGCGGACTAGCACACACACAGCCGTATTGTCCGCCGGACTGCGAGTCTGCAGACTTTTGGGTAAAATAAGTCCGCCGGAGCCCACACACAGGGGGATTTTTCCACGGGATTGTTTGATCGTGTGTACGCGGCATCAGTGGCACCTATCAGTGATGCCCATTAATGCCCATCAGTGCTGTTCATCAATGCCCATCAGTGCTGCCCATCAGCCTTGAACTGTGCCACCTATCAGTACCCACCAGTGCCACCTATTAGTGCCCACCTGTGCCACTCATCAGTGTGGCCCATCAATGCCAACTATTAGTGTCCACATCGGTGGAGAAAAATTACTTATGTACAAAATTTACTGACAGTAACTAAGAAAAACTTTTTTTCAAAACTTTTGGTCTTTTTTTGTAAAAAATTAAAAACCCAGCAGTGATTAAATATCACCAAAAAAGCTCTATTTGTGTAAAGAAAATGATACAAATGTCACATGGTTAGAGTGTAGCAAGACTGAGTAATTGTGATTCAAAGTGTGACAGAGCTGAAAGCTGAAAATGGCCTGGGCAGAATGGGGGTGAAAGTTCCCGTTATTGAGGTGGTTAAACGTGTCTGGGACAAACATAGATCTGTACTCAGACAAAAAGGTAACAAAATAAATAAAAATATGACAGACTCGATGGACTATTCAGTCTTTTTCTGCCTTTACTTTTCTATGTTTCTACCTCTAAACTGATGGATGCTAGAAGCCCAACCGAAACAAGACATACATCCTATCCTACATGCTATCTAGAAAATCAACATTTTATTGGCATGTGTGATCGTGTCAGAACTGCCATCCCCTCAAAAGAAGTCAGGAAGACTCCTGCAGGATACAGCCTGAGCAGACACGCTAGTCACTTTACACATGAGTCCATAAGCCAAACTACTTTCTGATTGGCTCCAATGGGAGTCCATCACTTTTTCTCAACAGAACCAAACAAAGGGAATTTACAGGGACAGCATGCAGCAGCTTCCGTAACTAGCCAGTTAGGCACTTAAGCTGTTGCCCTGTATTGAACGTCAATGGGACAACCCACCCTAACCCGTCTGCGCACTTTTAGTCCAAGGTTTTCCTGTATCACTGTGATCTCTAGTCTACAGCAGTCCCACATCACAGGTAATACCGGGGGTCAGGTAGTCTTTTCCTGGCGTTCCATTCCCCTCTGACCAAAATGGAATAATTCTTGACACGTTGACCTTGTTTGATGACTTATGCCGCGTACACACGACCAGACTTTTCGAGGGATTAAGTCTGACAGACTTTCGACGGAGTTCTGACGGAGTTCCGACAGAGTTCTGACGGACTTTCCGAATGAGCGGACTTGGCCACACACAATCACACCAAACTCCGACGGATTCGAACGTGATGACGTACGACTGGATTCGAATAAGGAAGTTCATAGCCAGTAGCCAATAGCTGCCCTAGCGTCGGTTTTAGTCCGTCGGAATAGCATACACACAAGCGAATTTCTCGGTAGGAACTGGGTCCGGCAGAGTTCTGGCAGAAAAATTTGAAGCATGTTTCATTTCTAAAGTCTGTCAGACTTTTGAGAATCAAAAGTCCATTGCAGCCCACACACGATCGAATAGTCTGCCGGAATCATTCCGTCAGACTTTGGATGTTGAAAAGTCCGGTCGTGTGTACGGGGCTTAAGACCCGTACCTTATAAATTGCCCTCCCAAGTTTCCATTCCCAAAAGATGTCCTGGAACCTGACCCACATCTCATGGTCGGGTGTCCTTTGGGGTTTAGGGACATGCAGGTAATCCCAGATAAGATCACTTTCCCACTGTTCCCAGCAAGCCTCCACAGTCTCCATGATCTTCTCTGGTATATAGGGATAGTCCAACTCCCACTCCTGGGCAACCTTTCTCTGGATGTCCCTCTGAAACCGCAACAGCCATGGCAGTTCCTTGGGCCTTCCCTGCCCAGGCAGCACATAAGAGTCCAGGGCTCGGACTGCCCTTTGCTGGTACGTGGGTGCCCTGTTGTGAGGGGTACCTGCTATGCGTAATATAGGGGGAACTGGGGGTTCTGGGTAGATGTCGGTGCTCTCCGGAACCCCGGAGGTGGCACGGACTGAAGTGGAGCTCTCCAGGAACCATTCATCCTCCCCACTAGAGCCATCTTCCTCAGGAGAGGACCAGACAAATAAATGTTCCACCGAACTATACCTGTCTAGCACCTCTGGTGAACCCTATTCTATTGCCCGGCCCTTGCCTCCCCTGTCTGGCTCACCTGAGGGATCCCCCTCTTGTAGCTGAGGCTCCTTCCGGACAGGCTCAAAAAAGGACTTACTTAGGGCCGGAATTTCAGGGTGATCTTCTGGAGACTGCCCAGTATCCTCAGCAATCCCCAGGTCCCTGAAAAGGCCACAGGCCTCCCCAACAGGTCCTACCTGCTTCTCTGGCACATCCGACTCCTTGTAATCAGGTTGGAACTCCTCTGCTGCCGTCTCTGGTGTTGTTTGGCCCTCTCTGGCCTTTCCGAGTCATCGGGGCTTGAGGTAGGCAGAGTCCAGTGGTAGGGCTGATGGAGTAATAACACACACCTCCTGCTGCTCAGGTCCCAGCTGCGTGATTTTCGTACTCCAATGGCCGCATCGGGCCCAGGTGTGGACTCCCATGGTAGGCCTCCGAAAGCCGGAACAAAGCATACATAGTCTCTCCACTCCTTCAACAACTCCCAACACCAGCCCACCGATAAGTTCCAGCCGAATGAGGGTGTCCACGAGAACCTGGTCCTGCACTTCAGTAATCTGCTGCATGGCAGGTGCACTCTGCGCCATCTACCTCCACTGTGTGAGCAGCGGGTGGCACGCAGGATGCTGGAGTAGTTTCTTCCTCCTGGGCGTGGCTCCGCCTCTTGACTTGTTGGCCTGGCGTGCAAGGAACTGTAACCCTTCATTTCTGGAGTACGCTCCAGCGACCCCTGGTGGCAAGCACCATAGAATTGCAGGTTAGAGCACTGTATCACAATGAAAATGTCACTTGCGATGCCCCACTGTAAGGAACCAACATCTCCCTAGTTCCCAGCCGTACCTCCCTTGGTGTCCATGTTTTATCCACGGGCTACAGCAACATCCAAAACTCCCATAACACTTCCATCTGTGCAGCAGGACAGTCTATTGCAAACAGTGGCGGTGTCAGCGCTGTTCCCACGCCAGACACCTCTGTACACGATGGCAAGGTGCCGCTTGTGATGGTCACGTATGACTACATGAAATACAGTCACTGAGTTGCAGGAGTTTGTAGCTGTAGTTGCTAGGGGTAACGGGTTAACAGAAAGATAAATCTCGGTGGGACCTCCATGTAGTGCACTACTCCCTTGGGAGCTGTTGGGTGTGTTCATACCTTTCTGTTAACTGGATCCCTTCTTCAACCCTTTGCACGAATTTCACAAACAGCAGACAGTCCATTAAACTTTGAAAGTTGTATTTCTTGCTTGGTGAACGTTACATTGCAGGTAGAGGATATGAGTTGCCTCTAATTCTGGTTCCCATTTCTGCTCCTATGAATTTTTCCTATAGTGAACTGACCAATTCCCCTCTGAGAGACATTGTGGTAAATGGATGCTAGAAGCCCAAGGCCTCACCTGCCTAACTTGACTCCTGCAATCCTCCTGACGTCAGTTCTGGAAAAGGTTCTGGACGATTAAGCACTGCTGGGTTACACTCCCGTTGCTCTCGCCCATCGACAGTCCATGATTGCCACCTAAAGTTGATCCTAGTTTACTCTTACTTTACTCTTGGTAGCTACTTCCCGCTCCGCATGGTTGGATACATCCCAAGCTGAGATGCCCAGTCCACTCCTGCAGATTACATGATGGCGGTTATTCTAACTATCCGGCGCTGAGGTCTCTGAACCCACATTCAAGCCTGCTCCTTGTGGGTTACAATTCTACTGATTCTCTGCTCCAGACTCTTCCCATTCCTCCCTCGGAGCATGTGACCCTCAGCTTATATGCGAGTCCAGCCCCTGCCAATACAATTTAATGATTGGTTCAGGGCTCTCCATACAAACTGCCCGCACCCCAGTCTGTAGCCCGCCTTCCTTCTAAAACATTTTCAATGGAAGGTAAGGGAGATTTTTCAGGGCAGAATACAGGTGTCCACACCCTCCCCTCTCTACTCTGTCACTCCGCTCTCCCAAACAGACAACCAGGCCTTAAAGTGCAAGGCCCTGGTTAAATTTACCTAACACTTACCCTACCTAAACCTATTTATCACCCTAAAGGTGGTGGGCACTACAAACACACACACACACACATATATATATATATATATATATATATATATATATATATATATATATATATACTGTATAATGTTTGGGGGTTCTAAGTAGTTTTCTTGCAAAATAAAACCAATGTTTACATGTAATTCCGCATACATGCGATCTAAATTTCCGACGGGAAATGTTTGATGTGAGCTTCTTGTGGGAAAGTCCGACCCTATGTATGCTCCATTGAACAATTGCTGTCGGAATTCCCGCACACAAATGTTTGAGAGCAGGTTCTCAAATTTTCCATCAACAAAACTTGTTGTCGGAAAGTCAGATCGTGTGTCCGTCGCACAAAATTCCATGCATGCTCTGAATAATGCAGAAGGCTATTGAACTGCCCATTGAATTTACTTTTTCTTGGCTTGTCGTACGTGTTGTACGTCACCGTGTTCTTGACGTTTGGGATGTCCGACAACGTTTGTGTGACCGTGTGTATGCAAGACAAGTTTGAGCCAACATCCTTCGTAAAAAAAAAAAAAATCCATGTTTTTTTTTTTGTCGGAATGTCCGATGGTGTGTACGGAGCATTAGCCCTTGTACACACGGTCGGACATTCTGACAACCAAATCTGTTGGATTTTGTCCGATGGATTTTGGCCGAAACTGTTGCATACACACGGTCGGACAAAGTTGTCGGAAAATTCGATTGTACATAATGTGATGACGTTATTTCATTACGACGGGACTACGTTCAGGCTAGTAGCCAATAGCTTTGGTCTAGGAATTTGATCTGAGCATGCATGGCACCTTGTCCGTCGGAGTAGGCTACACATGATCGGAGTATGTCTGATCGGAGCATTTTGTCAGAAAATTTTACCGGCAAGTTGGAAAAGTTGGTCAGTCGGATATTCCGATGGAAACAGTCCGATGGAGACCACACACAGTCGGAACATCCGAAAAAAAGGTCCGATAGGACACATTCCGTCGGAATCTCTGACCGTGTGTACAAGGGCTTAGAGAAAATTTTCTGAATTGGCCAGGTGGAAAATGTATTAAAGTTACAGCTCCCTTTGAATATAATGGGGATTTTGATTACTCTTTGAACTTAGGAGTGGTTTGGCAAAATCATGTGAACCAAACCTAGGTACCTTTGGTCTATAACTAATAAGGAGCAATAAGGAGACAATATCATCTACATCAGGGGTAGGGAACCTCGGCTCTCCAGCTGTTTTAAAACTACAAGTCCCATGAGACATTGCAAGACCCTAAAAATCACAGGCATGACTCCTAGAGGCAGAGGCATGATGGGATTTGTAGTTTCAAAACAGTTGGAGAGCCGAGGTTCCCTACCCCTGATCTACATGCTGGACAAGCATTCGTATTTTATATGTAAACCCTCTTTTGCTAAACGCTAATAATTCATTTCAGAATTCCCTCTTTTTAACCTCTATTCTACAAAAGATCACCTGAAACGTCTCCCTCAGTTTGGAACTGGCCTGAATAATGGTGAGAGCCTCAGCAATTGGACAAAACAACACAATGTACCAGCTGATTGTGGGCCCAAAATCCGTAGAGACAAATGAATACAAAGCACTAGAGCAACCAGACACGATATACAATAGATAGACTGCAAGAAAAAGTAGCACTGTTCTTGTTGCATTAATGGGGGCCTGGAGTTTGGGGTCTTTAAAATTAGAATTTGTAGCTTTCATAGTCCATATATGTCTTACAAGAAAAAATATTGTGACCATGAGAGAGAGGAGGGTGAGAATAAACGGTACACATACACAAATTGTCATTATCACTATTATAATGAAGGGGTCAGTAAACACGGTCACACCAATAATCGTGGAATTATTGGTTGAATTATAGAGAGATTGTTGGTGAGGAGTCACAGAAATCTTCCAGATGAATGGGACACTGAAGAGAAATGATCCCATGGCTGATAATAACAGAAGCTGTGGGAGGAATTGTGTGATGGACCTCTTTATCCAAACAAAGACAACAAATCGGAGGTTAGAGATGGCCGTGCAGTAGTAGGCACAGAGGATGGCGGTCAGCCAATTGTTTAAGATGTTAAGTGTATGAATAGAAACATAAAAGGTCAAAAGAAATTCTTTCTCAAAAAATGTCTGGGGCCATACGAGGTTTATCATAATACTCTTTGCCAAAAATAGCGACAGAAGGGCGTTGACCAGTCCTTTGGTCAGGTGGATCAGATCACACGGTTTTATTTTCTGCCGGATTTTCATGCTTTTCAAATTAACAATGACGATGTACAGGTTCAGAGCAATTCCAGGGCTACTTTCTACCAGAGCTATAGTTATTAATGCAATATACAGTGGAGAGACCATGATGTTGGCGGTGTCCAGAAGTATCTCCTGTCTTTGCCTTGGTTTTATAACAAAAGTCAAAGAGTGCCTTCAAAATCCAGGTTCTCGATGTGTCCTCAGTATTTCACCAAGCATTTGAGAGATACAGATTGAATCGTTTGCAGCCAATATACCAATATAGAGTAGTAATGTAATCTGAAGGTAAATGAGATGATTCAGCGCAGGAACATTCTATGAAATCTGAATCATTCAAATAGACGATTGGCTTCTATTCCCTTGATTTAAATTGTAAAGATGAAAACTGATTTTCATAATGTTCCCTGCTGTTCAGACACGGAAGAATAAAAAAAAAAAAAAAACATTTAAAAGCTTTTTAAAATGTTTTGCTAAAGTCACTCTTTGAACTGAAAAATATTTCTAACACTTATCAAATTAACCACTTAAGGATCGAGTCTCTTTCTGAGATTTGTTGTTTATGTTGTTTAAGTTAAAACCATTTTTTTTTTTTGATAGAAAATTACTTAGAACCCCCAAACATTATACATTTTTTTTTCTAACACTCTAGAGAATAAAATGGCGGTCGTATTTGCGCAGTGGTCTTATAATTGCACTTTTTTACGGGGAAAAATTACAGTTTTTTTAATTAAAAAATAAGACACCAGTAAAGTAAGCTCAATTTATTTTTTTTATATTGTGAAAGATAATGTTACGCTGATTAAATTGATACCTGATGTGTCACGCTTCAAAATTCCACCCACTAGTTGAATGGAGACAAACTTTTACCCTTAAAAATATCCATAGGCGACGTTTAAAAAAAATTCTACAGGTTTAATGTTTTAAGTTACAAAGGAAGTCTAGGGCTAGAATTATTGCTCTCGCTCTACCGATCGTGACGATACCTCACATGTGTGCTTTTTCATATATGCGGCGCTACTCACGTATGCGTTTGCTGCTGCACGCAAGCTCGTCGGGACAGGGAAACGTTTAAAAAATGTTTTTTATTATTATTTATTTTACCTTTTATTTTTTATTTTTACACTGATTTTAAAAAATAAAATAAAAATTGTGTCACTTTTATTCCTATTACAAGGAATATAAACATCCTTTGTAATAGAAAAAACAAATCATGACAGGACCTCTTAAATATGAGATCTGGGGGGTCAAAAAGCCCTCACATCTCATATTTACACTAAAATGCAATAAAAAAAAAATGTCATTTAACAAAAATGGGGAAAAAAAAGGCCCTTTAACCAGTTAGCGACCGGCGCACGCCGATGTATGTATATGTATGAATGGCAGGCAAATGGGCGTACCTGTACGTCACTTTAAATTTGCCGCCCTGCCATCAGGAGCGCGCCAATGGCGGCGTGCTCCTGTGCTGGTCAGGACCCCCGTGAGTCTGGTCACTGGTCCCGTGGACTCGATCGCCGCGGGCATACCCACGATCATCTCAAGGGGTGGCTGAATTTAGAAATGCCGTTGTAAACAGCATCTCCCCGTTCTGCCTAGCAACTAGTGACGCTGATCTCTGCTCCATGTGATTGGAGCAGAGATAAGTGTTCACTAAATGAAAGCCCAGCCCCCCACAGTTAGTAACACACCCCTAGGAACACTTAACCCCTACACTGCCACCCACTGGTTAACCCCTTCACTGCCAGTGTTATTTACACAGGAATCACTGCATTTATATAGCACTGATTGCTGTATAAATGACAATAGTCCCAAAAATGTGTCAAAAATGTCTGATGTGTCCGCCATAATGTCGCAGTCACAATAACAATTGCTGATCGCCGCCATTACAAGTAAAAAAAAAATATTAATAAAAATGCCATAAAACTTTCCGAAAAACTTTGTTCAGCAGACTGTCCGCTGAAACTGTCCGCTGAAAGCCCACACACGAGCGGACTGTCTGCCGAAACACTGTTCAGCGGACAAAGTTGAGCGAACAGTCCCCGCGTGTGTACGCGGCCTAAGACCCGTACCTTATAAATTGCCCTCCCAAGTTTCCATTCCCTAAAGATGTCCTGGAGCCTGACCCACATCTCATGGTCGGGTGTCCTTTGGGGTTTAGGGACATGCAGGTAATCCCAGATAAGATCACTTTCCCACTGTTCCCAGCAAGCCTCCACAGTCTCCATGATCTTCTCTGGTATATAGGGATAGTCCAACTCCCACTCCTGGGCAACCTTTCTCTGGATGTCCCTCTGAAACCGCAACAGCCATGGCAGTTCCTTGGGCCTTCCCTGCCCAGGCAGCACATAAGAGTCCAGGGCTCGGACTGCCCTTTGCTGGTACGTGGGTGCCCTGTTGTGAGGGGTACCTGCTATGCGTAATATAGGGGGAACTGGGGGTTCTGGGTAGATGTCGGTGCTCTCCGGAACCCCGGAGGTGGCACGGACTGAAGTGGAGCTCTCCAGGAACCATTCATCCTCCCCACTAGAGCCATCTTCCTCAGGAGAGGACCAGACAAATAAATGTTCCACCGAACTATACCTGTCTAGCACCTCTGGTGAACCCTATTCTATTGCCCGGCCCTTGCCTCCCCTGTCTGGCTCACCTGAGGGATCCCCCTCTTGTAGCTGAGGCTCCTTCCGGACAGGCTCAAAAAAGGACTTACTTAGGGCCGGAATTTCAGGGTGATCTTCTGGAGACTGCCCAGTATCCTCAGCAATCCCCAGGTCCCTGAAAAGGCCACAGGCCTCCCCAACAGGTCCTACCTGCTTCTCTGGCACATCCGACTCCTTGGAATCAGGTTGGAACTCCTCTGCTGCCGTCTCTGGTGTTGTTTGGCCCTCTCTGGCCTTTCCGAGTCATCGGGGCTTGAGGTAGGCAGAGTCCAGTGGTAGGGCTGATGGAGTAATAACACACACCTCCTGCTGCTCAGGTCCCAGCTGCGTGATTTTCGTACTTCAATGGCCGCATCGGGCCCAGGTGTGGACTCCCATGGTAGGCCTCCGAAAGCCGGAACAAAGCATACATAGTCTCTCCACTCCTTCAACAACTCCCAACACCAGCCCACCGATAAGTTCCAGCCGAATGAGGGTGTCCACGAGAACCTGGTCCTGCACTTCAGTAATCTGCTGCATGGCAGGTGCACTCTGCGCCATCTACCTCCACTGTGTGAGCAGCGGGTGGCACGCAGGATGCTGGAGTAGTTTCTTCCTCCTGGGCGTGGCTCCGCCTCTTGACTTGTTGGCCTGGCGTGCAAGGAACTGTAACCCTTCATTTCTGGAGTACGCTCTAGCGACCCCTGGTGGCAAGCACCATAGAATTGCAGGTTAGAGCACTGTATCACAATGAAAATGTCACTTGCGATGCCCCACTGTAAGGAACCAACATCTCCCTAGTTCCCAGCCGCACCTCCCTTGGTGTCCATGTTTTATCCACGGGCTACAGCAACATCCAAAACTCCCATAACACTTCCATCTGTGCAGCAGGACAGTCTATTGCAAACAGTGGCGGTGTCAGCGCTGTTCCCACGCCAGACACCTCTGTACACGATGGCAAGGTGCCGCTTGTGATGGTCACGTATGACTACATGAAATACAGTCACTGAGTTGCAGGAGTTTGTAGCTGTAGTTGCTAGGGGTAACGGGTTAACAGAAAGATAAATCTCGGTGGGACCTCCATGTAGTGCACTACTCCCTTGGGAGCTGTTGGGTGTGTTCATACCTTTCTGTTAACTGGATCCCTTCTTCAACCCTTTGCACGAATTTCACAAACAGCAGACAGTCCATTAAACTTTGAAAGTTGTATTTCTTGCTTGGTGAACGTTACATTGCAGGTAGAGGATATGAGTTGCCTCTAATTCTGGTTCCCATTTCTGCTCCTATGAATTTTTCCTATAGTGAACTGACCAATTCCCCTCTGAGAGACATTGTGGTAAATGGATGCTAGAAGCCCCAGGCCTCACCTGCCTAACTTGACTCCTGCAATCCTCCTGACGTCAGTTCTGGAAAAGGTTCTGGACGATTAAGCACTGCTGGGTTACACTCCCGTTGCTCTCACCCATCGACAGTCCATGATTGCCACCTAAAGTTGATCCTAGTTTACTCTTACTTTACTCTTGGTAGCTACTTCCCGCTCCGCATGGTTGGATACATCCCAAGCTGAGATGCCCAGTCCACTCCTGCAGATTACATGATGGCGGTTATTCTAACTATCCGGCGCTGAGGTCTCTGAACCCACATTCAAGCCTGCTCCTTGTGGGTTACAATTCTACTGATTCTCTGCTCCAGACTCTTCCCATTCCTCCCTCGGAGCATGTGACCCTCAGCTTATATGCAAGTCCAGCCCCTGCCAATACAATTTAATGATTGGTCTAGGGCTCTCCGTACAAACTGCCTGCACCCCAGTCTGTAGCCCGCCTTCCTTCTAAAACATTTTTAATGGAAGGTAAGGGAGATTTTTCAGGGCAGAATGCAGGTTGTCCACACCCTCCCCTCTCTACTCTGTCACTCCGCTCTCCCAAACAGACAACCAGGCCTTAAAGTGCAAGGCCCTGGTTAAATTTACCTAACACTTACCCTACCTAAACCTATTTATCACCCTAAAGGTGGTGGGCACTACAAACACACACACACACATATATATACTGTATATACTGTATAATGTTTGGGGGTTCTAAGTAGTTTTCTTGCAAAATAATACCAATGTTTACATGTATTTCCGCATACATGCGATCTAAATTTCCGACGGGAAATGTTTGATGTGAGCTTCTTGTGGGAAAGTCCGACCCTATGTATGCTCCATTGAACATTTGCTGTCGGAATTCCCGCACACAAATGTTTGAGAGCAGGTTCTCAAATTTTCCATCAACAAAACTTGTTGTCGGAAAGTCAGATCGTGTGTCCGTCGCACAAAATTCCATGCATGCTCTGAATAATGCAGAAGGCTATTGAACTGCCCATTGAACTTACTTTTTCTTGGCTTGTCGTACGTGTTGTACGTCACCGTGTTCTTGACGTTTGGGATGTCCGACAACGTTTGTGTGACCGTGTGTATGCAAGACAAGTTTGAGCCAACATCCTTCGTAAAAAAAAAAAAAATCCATGTTTTTTTTTGTCGAAATGTCCGATGGTGTGTACGGAGCATTAGCCCTTGTACACACGGTCGGACATTCTGACAACCAAATCCGTTGGATTTTGTCCGATGGATTTTGGCCGAAACTGTTGCATACACACGGTCGGACAAAGTTGTCGGAAAATCCGATTGTACATAACGTGATGACGTTATTTAGTTATGACGGGACTATGTTCAGGCTAGTAGCCAATAGCTTTGGTCTAGGAATTTCATATGAGCATGCGTGGCACTTTGTCCGTCGGAGTAGGCTACACATGATCGGAGTATGTCCGATCGGAGCATTTTGTTGGAAAATTTTACCGGCAAGTTGGAAAAGTTGGTCCGTCGGATATTCCAGTCCGATGGAGACCACACACAGTCGGAATATCCGACAAAACGGTCCGATAGGACACATTCCGTCGGAATCTCCGACCGTGTGTACAAGGGCTTAGAGAAAAATGTCTGAATTGGCCAGGTGGAAAATGTATTAAAGTTACAGCTGCCTTTGAATATAATGGGGTTTTGGATTGCTCTTTGAACTTAGGAGCGGTTTGGCAAAATCATGTAAACCAAACCTAGGTGCCTTTGGTCTATAACTAAGAAGGAGCAATAAGGAGACAATATCATCTACATCAGGGGTAGAGAACCTCGGTTCTCCAGCTGTTTTAAAACTACAAGTCCCATGAGACATTGCAAGACCCTAAAAATCACAGGCATGACTCCTAGAGGCAGAGGCATGATGGTATTTGTAGTTTCAAAACAGTTGGAGAGCCGAGGTTCCCTACCCCTGATCTACATGCTGGACAAGCATTCGTATTTTATATGTAAACCCTCTTTTGCTAAACGCTAATAATTAATTTCAGAATTCCCTCTTTTTAATCTCAATTCTACAAAAGATCACCTGAAACGTCTCCCTCAGTTTGGAACTGGCCTGAATAATGGTGAGAGCCTCAGCAATTGGACAAAACAACACAATGTACCAGCTGATTGTGGGCCCAAAATCCGTAGAGACAAATGAATACAAAGCACTAGAGCAACCAGACACGATATACAATAGATAGACAGCGAGAAAAAATAGCACTGTTCTTGTTGCATTAATGGGGGCCTGGAGTTTAGGGTCTTTAAAATTAGAATTTGTAGCTTTCATAGTCAATATATGTCTTACAAGAAAAAATATTGTGACCATGAGAGAGAGGAGGGTGAGAATAAACAGTACACATACACAAATTGTCATTATCGCTATTATAATGAAGGGATCAGTAATAAACACGGTCACACCAATAATCGTGGAATTATTGGTTGAATTACAGAGAGATTGTTGGTGAGGAGTCACAGAAGTCTTCCAGATGAGAGGGACACTGAAGAGAAACGATCCCATGGCTGATAATAACAGAAGCTGTGGGAGGAATTGAGTGATGGACCTCTTTATCCAAACAAAGACAACATATCGGAGGTTAGAGATGGCCGCGCAGTAGTAGGCACAGAGGATGGCGGTCAGCCAATTGTTAAAGATGTTAAGTGCATGAATAGAAACATAAAAGGTCAAAAGAACTTCTTTCTCAAAAAATGTCTGGGGCCATACGAGGTTTATCATAATACTCTTTGCCAAAAATAGCGACAGAATGGCGTTGACCAGTCCTTTGGTCAGGTGGATCAGATCACACGGTTTTATTTTCTGCCGGCTTTTCATGCTTTTCAAATTAACAATGACGATGTACAGGTTCAGAGCAATTCCAGGACTACTTTCTATCAGAGCTATAGTTATGAATGCAATATACAGTGGAGAGACCATGGTGTTGGCGGTGTCCAAAAGTATCTCCTGTCTTTGTCTGCCTTGGTTTTATAATAAAAGTCAAAGAGTGCCTTCAAAATCCAGATTCTCGATGTGTCCTCAGTATTTCACCAAGCATTTGAGAGATACAGATTGAATCGTTTGCAGCCAATATACCAATATAGAGTAGTAATGTAACCTGAAGGTAAATGAGATGATTCAACGCAGGAACATTCTATGAAATCTGAATCATTCAAATAGACGATTGGCTTCTATTCCCTTGATTTAAATTGTAAAGATGAAAACTGATTTTCATAATGTTCCCTGCTGTTCAGACACGAAAGAATAAAAAAAAAAAAAAAACATTTAAAAGCTTTTTAAAATGTTTTGCTAAAGTCACTCTTTGAACTGAAAAATATTATCACAAACTTATCACACTTAACCACTTAAGGATCGAGTCTCTTTCTGAGATTTATTGTTTATGTTGTTTAAGTTAAAACCATTTTTTTTTTTGATAGAAAATTACTTAGGCCGCGTACACACGCGCGGACTGTTCGCCCAACTTTGTCCGCTGAACAGTGTTTGGGCGGACAGTCCGCTCGTGTGTGGGCTTTCAGCGGACAGTTTCAGCGGACAGTTGGACGGACAAGGTTTTTCGGAAATTCCGTAAAACTGTCCGCTGAAACCTTGTTTCAGCGAACAGTCCGCTCGTGTGTAGGCTTGTTCGTCAAACAAAGTTGCGCGCATGCTCAGAAAGGATTTTCACGCCGAAAGCTATAATGCAGTGTATAGGACGTCGTATTTTTCGTCCCGTCGTACGTGCCGTTCACGTCATCGCGCACGGTTTCAGCAAACTGTTCGTCCGTCGTGTGTGGCCATGTCCGTCCATGCTAAGTTTGAGCGGACTGTTTGCCGAAACTGTTGGACGGACAAAGTTGGGCGAACAGTCCGCGCGTGTGTACGCGGCCTTAGAACCCCCAAACATTATACATTTTTTTTCTAACACTCTAGAGAATAAAATGGCGGTCGTATTTGCGCAGTGGTCTTATAATTGCCCTTTTTTGGGGGGGGGGGGAAATAAATTTTTTTGAATTAAAAAATAAGACACCAGTAAAGTAAGCCCAATTTTTTTTTTTTTAATATTGTGAAAGATAATGTTACGCCAAGTAAATTGATACCCGACGTGTCACGCTTCAAAATTCCACCCACAAGTTGAATGGCGACAAACTTTTACCCTTAAAAATATCCATATTTTAAGTTACAAAGGAGGTCTAGGGCTAGAATTATTGCTCTCGCTCTACCGATCGCGGCGATACCTCACATGTGTGCTTTGAACACCCTTTTTCATATATGCGGGCGCTACTCACGTATGTGTTTGCTGCTGCACGCGAGCTCGTCGGGACGGGGAAACGTTTAAAAAATGTTTTTTATTCTTATTTATTTTACCTTTGTTTTTTATTTTTACACTGATTTTAAAAAATAAAATAAAAATTGTGTCACTTTTATTCCTATTACAAGGAATATAAACATCCTTTGTAATAGAAAAAACAAATCATGACAGGACCTCTTAAATATGAGATCTGGGGGTCAAAAAGCCCTCACATCTCATATTTACACTAAAATGCAATAAAAAAAAAGTAATTTAACAAAAATGGGGAAAAAAAGGCCCTTTAAGAGCTATGGGTCGGAAGTGATGGATGTTTTGACGTTGGTTCCGCCCTGAAATGATATGGAGATGGGTGGGGGCCATTTTCTCCTCACTGGTCTCCATGCCAGGCTTGGAAACGGACCCAATTGCCTCCGCCGCTGTCGACGGATCCGGTAAGCGACAGAGGGCACCAGATTGCAGCGGGAGGGGAGGGGGCCACCGCAGAAACCACTTTTATCTGAAAATGGACCACTCACTGAAGAAGAGGATACTGGGGTTGTGGTAGCTAGCTGCTGCCATAACAACGATATTCCTCTTCAAAGTACCAACGTACAATGGTGGTCTGGAAGTGGTTAAAGTTTCCATTCAGACACGGATCCCAGACCGCTCTCTCCCCTGATTGACTAAATGATTTTAATTGACAGCCGCAGGAGCCACTGGCGCCACTGCTGTGTCTCAGTCAATCAGGAGGAGAGTCCCGGATGGCTAAGACACACGCAAACACCGATAGAGAGAGAGGGGGCACAGGTAAGTAATTGGGGGTGCTGGGGAGGGTGCTACACATAGAAAGTTATTTTTTTATCTTAATGCAATAGAATGCACTACAATAAAAAAAAACCTATGCCTTTACAACTCCTTTAATCACTTGCCGACCAGCCGCCATCATTATACGGGAGAGTATCGGATGGACTCGATGTCCGCAGGCGACCAGCGATTGCCTAGTACAGAGGCAGAATGAGGATCTGTCTTTGTAAACAATGCGGATCCCTGTTCTGACAGGAGACATGACAGAGATCTTCTGTTCCCAGTGATTAGGAATAGTGATCCCTGTCATCTCCCTGCCAGCCCCCCCCCCCCCCCCCTCAGAGTCAGAACACGCTGAGGGAACATAGTTAACCCCTTGATTGCCCTCCAGTGTTAAACCCTTCCCTGCCAATGTCATTTATACATTGATCAGTGATTATTTATACCCCTGATGGATGTAATAATGTCACTGGTCCCAAAAAAGTGTCATTTGGGAACAGATTTTTCCGCTGCAATGTCGCAGTCCAGCTAAAAAACACAGATCACCGCCATTACTAGTGAACACAGTTTTAACCACTTGACCACTGGCCACTTAAACCCCCTTCCTAACCAGACCAATTTTCAGCTTTCGGTGCTCTCACACTTTGAATGACAATTACTCAGTCATGCAACACTGTACCCATATGAAACGTTTGTCCTTTTTTTCACACAAATAGAGCTTTCTTTTGGTGGTATTTAATCACCCCCTTTTTTTTTTTGCTCTAAATCAAAAAAGACTGAAAATTTGGTAAAAAAAATAAAAAATGTATTTCTGTTAAAATTTATTGCAGAGTATTGGCAAGTATTGGCGAGTATTGGAGAGTATTGCAGAGTACTGGCAGAATATGGGCACTGAGCAGCGCTGTGGACTGGATCTGTAGTGCCCACAGAGCTGCAAACAATCTCTCCCTTTCTCCTCTCACACTGCACTAATCGGTACAGAGAGGGGAGGGAGGACGTCCACCTAGAATAAGCCGACCCCGTTGTAGCCATCTTTCGGCTATGGCCCAGTCAGCATGTGGTTAACCACTTGAGATCCGCGCTATAGCCAAAATGACGGCTACAGCGCGGATCTCCTTTTCCGGGACGACGTCAATAGACGTAGTCCCGTGTACGAGCGGCCTGCGTGCCCCCTGATGGGCGCGTGGCGCGCTCTGTGATCGGCAAATCCATTAGACTCGCCTGATCACCGATCCGTGCAAGGGGTTGATCCCGACCCCTTATCACGTGATCAGCTGTCAGCCAATGACAGCTGATCATGTGATATAACGGAGCCGGTAATCGGCTATTATTCCTCCTTGCGCTGACAGCGCGAGGAGAAAAAAAAAGCCGATCACCGGCGGCCGTGATCGGGACATCAGCCCCCTGCAGTGCCACATTTAATAAAAGTAAGTGCCCCCGTCAGTGCCACCCAGCAGTGCCCATAGTGCCACCCAGCAGTGCCCACAGTGCCACCCAGCAGTGCCACCCACAGTGCCACCCACAGTGCCACCCACAGTGCCACCCAGCAGTGCCCACAATCTGCCTCAAAGGTGCTGCACCCCAGTGCCACATATCCGTGCCCATCAGTGTCACCTACCAGTGCCCAGCAGTGCCACCTATCAGAGCCACCTATCAGTGCCACCTATCAGTGCCCATCAGTCCCATCTATCAGTGGTACCTATCAGTGCCCATCCGTGCCACCCATCTGTGCCACCCATCCGTGCCCATCTTTGCCCATCAGTGCCGCCTTATCTGTGTCCATTGGTGCCGCCTTAACTATGTCTATCAGTGCCCACCAGTGCAGCCTATCAGTGCCCACCAATGCAGCCCATCAGTGCCCACCAGTGCAGCCTATCAGTGCCGCCTAATCAGCGCACTTCAATGAAGGAGAAAAATGACCCGTTTGCAAAATTTTATAACAAATTATTAAACATGATTTATTTTTATTTTTTGCATCTTTTTTTGTTTGTTTAGCAAAAAATAAAACTCCGAGCTGTAACTAAATACCACCAAAAGAAAGCTCTATTTGTGGGAAAAAAATGATAAAAATTTCATTTGGGTACAGTGTTGTATGGCCGCGCAATTTTCATTCAAAGTGCATCAGCGCTGAAAGCTGAAAATTGGTCTGGGACTGAGGGGGGTTTAAGTGCCCAGTAAGCAAGTGGTTAAAAAAAGTCCCTAAATCTGTACCATAGTTTGTAGACGTGATAACAAACCAATCAATATACATAATCATTACCGCAATTTTGTTACCAAAATTACCGTATTTATCGGTGTATAACACGCGCCGGCGTATAACACGCACCCCAAGTTTAGGAGGGAATTTTAAGGAAAAAAACTTTTAGGAGGGAAGTTTAAGGGGAAAAAAAAACTTACATTTATATGCCCATCAGTGTCATCTTCAGCCTTGTCCACCATTGCAGTCTTATGCAGCCTTGTCCACCATTGCAGCCTTATGCAGCCTTGTCCACCATTGCAACCTTATACAGCCTTGTCTACCATTGCAGCCTTGTCCACCATTGCAGCCTTATCCACCATTGCAGTCTTGTCCCCCATTGCAGCCTTATGCAGTCTTGTCCCCCATTGCAGCCTTATGCAGTCTTGTCCCCCATTGCAGCCTTATGCAGTCTTGTCCCCCATTGCAGCCGTGTCTATTTTATTTGCTATTTGTATTTTATTTTAAAAAAATGCCGCCGCCGAGATACAGAGCCGGATGTGTATCTCGGCGGCGTGCGGTAGCTCTCGGCGGGCCTCCGGCGCCTTTGGCTCTTCTCACCAGCTTTCAACCGCCTTCGGCTCTTCTCGCCAGCTTTCGGACGCCTTCGGCCATTCTCGGCAGCTTTCGGCCGCCGAGAAGAGCCGAAGGCGGCTGAAAGCTGCTGAGAACGGCCGAAGGCGGCCGAAAGCTGGCGAGAACGGCCGAAGATGGCCGAAAGCCGCCGATAATGGCCAAAGGCGGCTGAAAGTCGCCTTGAAGAGCCGAAGGCAGCTGAAAGCCGCCCACGATTTTCCCCTGCTTTTAAGGGGAAAAAAGTGCGTGTTATACGCCAATAAATACGGTATGTAGAATAATATATATTGGCCTAAACTGATGAATACATTTGTTTTTTATATTTTGTTTGGATATTTATTATAGAAAAAAGTAAAAAATAAAATAAAAAATTCAAAATTGTTGCTCTTTGTTTGCGATGTCATGTATGGTGGAGGAGGGTACTGCCTGCAACAAAATTCTGTCAATGAGGATCAAGTCAATGCGCAAAGTGGTCAGGTGTTGTTTGAGGTGTTACCGTCCCGAGTGATCAATTTTGATGGGTAACGCCAACGGTAAGCAATGTCATGGTTGCGCAGTGTTTTTGTCACAATCAGTTAAATGGAAGAGTACCGCTCAGGCGGCTGCTGATTTTTGTGGAAAGCCATCACGAACTTCTCTTTTACTTGGACAAATGCACTTGCATCAGGGCATCTTTTGGGTTGTTGTCGGCGAGATGAGAAGGCTTGGTCAGGCGATGGATTCTATCTACAACCAGGTCTGAATCAGGCAATGAAGGTAGGAATGCTTTCATCAGGACACGGCATATTGTTGTAATAGCACAGGTTGTGTAGCTTCAGGTATTCCCTTGAATTTTAACATTGTACCTACGTGACCGATCTTCAAGGTCATCCAGTTTGGCCTTAAGCCAGGTCACCTCCTCAGACTGGTCATTAGGGGCATCCATTAAAAAATTGTAGGAAGAAACTTACTCCCCCCGTTTTCTTCTTAACATGATCAACTCTCCCACCTAATGGAAGTAGAGAAAAATGACTGTGCTACACGTGAGAATGGTGGGTAAGCTGTCAACACCAAGAATAAGACTGATTGTAAATAAAAAATGTGGTTAAAAATGGCAGCGCTACAAATGCATGTATAACCAAAAACTGAACATAAACAACAGCCGTCATACTGTAAAGTTTTTGGAAAAAACAAAACATGCATTAATCTTTCAATTCAGTGCTATTAATTGTAACCTTAATACAAATAACACCTAAGCATCAAGTGGCTTCATACAAAAATAAAAAATAAAGTGAAAAAAATGTGTATGAATGAACAATATACAAAATAAAATGTGATGTCAGTAGATAATTAAATCTCGGTACATATCAGCACAATATAGTATAGTATATATAAGTCCGTCAATAATGAGTATCATGTTGTACTCCTCCTGAATAGCCCATGATGACATGAAAATCAACTGGGTATCCAACCACGCTGATGGTAAAGTTCCGATATTTGAAAAACACCCATGGCTGTAAAGGAAGGGGTAGGTACTCTTACCATAGGACGTGGACACACACACCAATGGCAGTGGATCAAACAGGCATGTATGGAAACCTGGAACTCAGGCCACGATCTCCAATAGTTGAAAAGATACTCTCAGTAATGGGATAAGCAGGCAAAACCGGAAGCAGGACGGCAACCACGATCTCCTGATCTGTATGGTCTCTTTAAAGGTACGTGTTTTTTTACCTTAATGCATCCTATGCATTAAGGTGAAAAAACACCTGGCAGTCACCAGCCCCCCCATTTTACTTACCTGAACCACTTCATTCAATCGGCGGGGATGCGCTGGCTCCTTCTCCACAGGCTCTTGATTGGATAGATTGATAGCAGCGCAGCCATTGGCTCCCACTGCTGTCAATGAAATCCAATGACGCTGGTGCCCGGGGGGCGGGGCAGAGTCTGGCATTCTATGTCTATAGACACAAATACTGGACTCCGGATCATTCCTCAAGGTAACTCCCTCAGGGAAGCACTTCTCTGAGGGGGTTATCAGATGTCGGGAGGAGCCACGAACCCCAGAAGAGCAGATTCGGGGCCACTCTGTGCAAAACAAGCAGCACAGTGGAGGCAAGTATGACATGTTTGTTATTTTTTTTTTAAAAATACCCTTACAATCACTTTAAGGATTTCCTCCAGCAGTGGGTAAAAGGTGATCATAAAAGAAAAAAAAGGAAGGCTTCCACATGGCATAGATTAAAAAACGTAGGATTTAATGATATATAAAAAGTACAGACTTTATTCAAGATGTGTACATATAAAATGTGATCACAAAAACTTAATTAAACAGGCGCAGTGTGCCGAGCTTAGCAGGCAGGAACCCGATGTGTTTCATCCTATAGGACTTCAACTGGGCCCACATTTGTTTTCAGCACAGTGGCATGTGTTGATCATTTGGGGCAGTGTAATTGACCTTTTTGATCCATTTTTGTGTTCCAACTTACATGGGTATGGTCCTAAAGTGTTGATGGGCTACGACGCTGTGGGCATTGCCACATTGTGCCTCATTACATGTCTTATGACATGTTGAGCGTCATGTGATCATGGCCAAAGCGAGCCTCTGGCGCCTATTATAACATTGCTAAGGTAACAAGACACGCTTTGTGACCTCACCACAGCAGTGAAGTCACTCTCGTGCTTCGCTTTTCGTGATTGACCAACGGATGTGAGGCGAGAGGTGCACATTGGATGTCCCACTGTGGCGGTGACGCTACTCTCATGCTTCTCTTCCACG
The DNA here is from genome assembly GCF_037356315.1 of Lithobates pipiens. Taxonomy (NCBI): domain Eukaryota; kingdom Metazoa; phylum Chordata; class Amphibia; order Anura; family Ranidae; genus Lithobates; species Lithobates pipiens. The sequence continues at coordinate 9,279,723 of NW_027507784.1, forward strand.
ATTGGTCAGTGGAGGTGAGGTGAGAGGCACACGCCAGATGTCTTGATAACTTGACATCCATCATAACATTGTTGTCATAACACGGTGCACTCTGCATTCTCACGGGGGCAATGACGTGATACTCATGCTACGCTTCCACGATTGGTTAATGGAGGAAGACAAGAGACGCATGTTGAATGCCTCGATGACATGATCCCGACGCTGTGCTCCTGTGATTGGTGAGCCAAAGCGAGGGGATACACGCACACCATTCACCATAATGATTCTGCACCTAATTGGCAATTACTGTCTAATACATTTTTTATTCTGTTTATTACATAACCCATAGGACGAAACACGTCAGTTCCTGCCTGCTAAGCTCTGCACACGGTTTCTGAAGTTTTTGTGATCACATTTTATATTTTCACATCTCTAATGATGTCTGTACTTTTTATATATCATTAAATCCTACATTGTTTGATCTACACCATGTGGAAGCCTTCCTTTTTAATTTTATAATTACCTTTTACCCACTGCTGGAGGAAATCCTTAAATATACCATACAGATCAGGAGATCATGGTCGCCTTCCTGTTTCCAGTTTTGCCTGCTTATCCCATTACTGAGAGTATCTTTTCAACTAACTATTGGAGATTGTAAACTGAGTTCTGGGGTCCATACATGCCTGTTTGATCCACCGCCACTGGCGTGTGTGTCCATGTCCTATGGTAAGAGTACCTACCCCTTCCATGGGGGTTGAGCACAGCCCTGGGTGATTTTGAAATATCGGAACTCTTCTACCTAATTCACTCACTTTAAAGTGGAAGTAAACCCATCGATTTAAACAGTTAAAAAAAAAAGGTATGCCGGGAATGCTAACTGCACATTGGCTGTGCTCTCAACCAAACTATCAAACCATCCAATGGCTGGTGTCATAACGAATCACATGTGCAGCACCATAGCAGTTGAAGATTAAACAGAGGCAAAGATGGCAGCTTCCTTGGCTGAAAATGATAGGGGAGTTCACTTCCACTTTAAAATTGCTCATACAATCCATCATGTCTACATGAAGGGAGCTGCGCAGGGAGACAAACATGTCCTTGTGTGTAGCATCTGATATGGCAGTAGGGAAAGTGTTGGTCCCATGAGTTCTCTAGTGTCCTCCATAGAATCATGACACATGCTCACCCTAGTACTGCAGGCATCGGTCGCCATACGAGGCTTGGACTTCGCAGGGCTGTGGGACAGAAGTGTAGAGGCATCAGGTGAGTGGAGCCTCCCTGTAAGCCAGGGCTTGATGTGGCAGAGGTAGAGCCACCAGCGGAGGCAGGATAGGCCCCGCCGGCGCCATCTTGGATTGGACTCTGTGAGATTACTCTTTTTGCTTGCAAGTCATCTTGGGTTGTTGGGCGGCACTTTAGGCTTGAGATGGTGTGAAAAGGGCTGGTCAGGGACACCTCGGCTTGCTAAGATTCCTAGTGCTAGAGAGGAGCTGCTAGGTAGGGATGGCCTTGCGGTTCACCTGGCGGTCGGTTCGCGGCAAATTTTGCGTGTTCGCAATTCGCCAAACCGGCGGACTTCTGTCGCTGTTCACGCGATGGACATATGCGTTTACCTTGTGAAAGAACTTTGACCCATGACACATCCATCATGGGGTACAGGACAGCCAATTGAGACATTTCAGCACATGGACAATTAAACATTCCCCTTACCTTATAAATAGACCTGATCTAGCGGCCATTTTACATTCTGTCTTTTGTCAGTTTAGGGAGAGGTTGCTGTGTGGAGCAGGGACAGACTGTAGTGACACAAATCGCTAGCTATTAGGTCCACAAAAGTCCTTTTAAGGACTGGTATAGGTGTACAGTATATAGGGATCTTAGTTACATAGTTACATAGTTAGTCAGGTTGAAAAAAGACACAAGTCCATCCAGTTCAACCAAAAAAAATAAAATAAAAATAAATAAAATAAAATATACTATACATATACATACATATATATGTACATATATATATATATATATATATATATATATATATACACACATACATACACACATACATATACCAGCCCATATACCCAATTCTATACCCACAGTTGATCCAGAGGAAGGCAAAAAACCCCAGCAGAGCATGATCCAATTTGCTAAGGCAGGGGAAAAAATTCCTTCCTGATCCCCCGAGAGGCAATCGGATTTTCCCCGGATCAACTTTACCTATAAATTTTAGTACCCAGTTATATTACGTACACTTAGGAAATAATCCAGGCCTTTCTTAAAGCAATCCACTGAGCTGGCCATAACCACCTCTGCAGGGAGTCTATTCCACATTTTCACAGCTCTTACTGTGAAGAAACCTTTCCGTATTTGGAGATGAAATCTCTTCTCCTCTAGACGTAAAGAGTGCCCCCTTGTCCTCTTTGTTGACTTTAAAGTGAATAACTCGACACCAAGTTCCCTATATGGACCCCTTATATATTTGTACATGTTGATCAAATCCCCCCTTAATCTCCTCTTATCAAGAGTGAATAAATTCAGTTCCTCTAATCTTTCCTCATAGCTGAGTTGCTACACATAGGTTCTGGTGCACTGCTGCTGACTGCTGTGCTGCTGAGTGCACTGCTGACCGATTCTGCAGCTGTCTTTTGTCAGTGTAGGGACAGGACGCTGTGTGGAGCAGGGACAGTCAGTTTAATCACTAGCTATTACTATCAAGTCCACAAAGGTCCTTTTAAGGACTGGTATAGGTGTACAGTATATAGGGTTGTACACGTATAATATACTTTCTTTCAAATATAGAAAGCCTATTATACTTGACTGCTGAGCTGAGTGCTGACCGATACGGCAGCTGTCTTTTATCAGTGTAGGGACTGTTTGGTGTTCTGAGCAGGGACAGTCTGCAAATCACTAGCTACTAGGTCCACAAATGTCCTTTTAAGGACTGGTATAGGTGTACTATTTGGTGTGCAGTATATAGTGGTGTAATACACGTATAAAATACTTGCACATATAGAAAGCATAGTATAGTGCATTTCCACTGTGCAGCATTGTGACTGCTGAGTGGTTCAGCAGCGATACTACAAACGCATTTTAAAAAAAAGTATTATAACTGGTGTGATAGACCAGTGGCCCCCAAAAACCGCAGATTGAAGTGGGGTGTTGTATACCTTCTTCCACATACATACTGCACTTCTCTAGAGACTTTTGTCACAGGGTCATTTAAAAAATGACAGGCAGAGGAAGAGGCAGGCCCTTCCACAGGGGTAGTAGGGGTAGGGCAGGAGCAACAGGATTGAGCCAAAGTGGCAAATTGCAGAAGGTGCGTGAGATTACGTCAAAGGACGCACCGGATTTGGTTGAGTGGCTCACTCAGCCTTACTCTTCTGCATCCTCCTCATCCTCTCGATCTGCACCCTCTTCACTCTCTGCTGTGTGCACCCCCAAAGACACTACCACCAACACCACCACCACCACTATATACCTTCCCAGATCAGCCCAAGGAGGTTGATCCCCACTGTTGCTGCCTACTCCAAGATCTCTAATTATAGTGGTGGGGAAAGTGACGTCGATGATGATGACGTGTCTAGGGACGTCACATGGGTGTCCACAAGAGAGGAAGAGGAGGGGAGTTCAGAGGGAGATATGGACCAGCAGATAGGGAGGAGAAGCAGGTGGAAATTACATTGCACAGGAGGGCCAAACCAGACTGCTAATGTATCAGGAGCGAGGCATCAACCATGTACGGTCACATCTGGCGCTCCCAGGACGCTGGCACATGACTCTACAGCGCGGGCTTTTTTTAACGTGTCCGCTGCTGACAATAGTGTTGCCATCTGCAGCCTTTGCAGTCAACGCATAAGTAAGCCCAACACTCACCTAGGGACGACCGCCTTAAAAAGGCACATGAGCTGCCATCACCGAGCCCAGTGGGAGCAACGGGACCCACAAAGCCACACTCCAGGCTCTCACCGTCCAGCCTCTTCTACTTCTCCTTCTCCTCTCTCCTCACAATTGTCCTCCACTCTACCTTCCATCATGCCGTCCTCACGTTTTTCTGGAAAAAGGCAGGCTTCCGTGGGCCAAATGTTCGAGTGTAAAAAAATGATGACGCCGTGTAACCCTCTTACCCAACGGTTGACGGCTGGCTTGTCAGAACTGATAGCCTGCCAACTACTGCCATATAAACTGGTGGACTCGGAGGCCTTTTGAAAATTTGTGGCCATTGGAACGCCACAATGGAAGGTCCCAGGAAGGATGTATTTCTCACAGAAGGGCATCCCAGAGCTATATGGCCATGTTCAGCGGCAAGTGAATGTATCTCTGGCACACAGTGTTGGTGCCAAGTAGGGATGAGACGAACACCCCCCGGTTCGGTTCGCACCAGAATTTTCGAACAGACCAAAAATTCGTACGAACTTTAGAACCCCATCAAAGTCTATGGGACTCGAATGTTCAAAATAAAAAGTGCAAATTTTAATAGCTAATATGCAAGATTCTGTCCTAAAAATGGTTTGAGGACTTGGCTCCTGCTCCAGGGGACATGGGTCAATGCCTAAAATGTTTTTAAAAATGGCAGTTTTGGCGGGAGCACTGATTTTGTTTAACTCGTTTTTATTGAAATTTTGAAAAGTAAAGTTATCCATCACTTCAAACAAATATTTTACAACATCTTGAAATGAGATTAACATAAGAAAATAAACCAAATTTACTGCATTAATCACGGTTCGTCATACAATACATACAGATTTTTTGTATCATTGGTCATTATCTCAGATTCAGAATATTCCATCACTCAATTATCCATAAACTAAATAGTCAATCCTTCTATACTCAAGTGTAACTACATCTTCCACTTATTATGACCTTCGGTCCTGTGAATAAGTATAATCCAGTTATAAATCATATGAACAACTAGGATCTACATGTAAAGAGTTTTATTGTTTCACTGTACCATTTATAAAACTGAATGAAAGTTTGCAGCTGTTCTATACCATCCCTGTAAACGCAGTCCATGGGGACCAGGAGACATTAAATTTCTCAGCATTCCCATCTTTATATGCCAGAATCTTTTCATATTCCCTCTCTGTGTTTACTCTCGCCACTAGATGTGTACTGGTGGGAGGATCTGGTGTTTTCCAGTTGTTCATGATCAGGGATTTGGCCGCTAGTAGAATATGCATGGTTACTGATCTAAGTTGGGGTGGGAATACATTCAGGTCTATATGTAGGAGGGCCAGTTCTGTCTTAGGAATTACCTGTCTACCCAAGATTTTTGATAGCATTAAAAACACCTCTGACCAGAAGGGTTGTATATGTGGGCAGGCCCACAACATGTGTACTAAACTCCCAACTATCCCACAGCCCCGCCAACATAGATTAGAGGAGTTTTTAGAAAATTTTGCCACAATATACGGAGTGTAATACCACCGCACCATAATTTTCTGCATTAATTCGTCGTAATTCGAGCATTTGGAGTACATATGGGTATATTTTATGGCCATTTTCCATTGAAGATCTGTGAAAACTTTGCCTAGTTCCTTTTCCCAGTTAATGGAATACGAAGATTTCGTAAACGCATCCTTGGCATCTAAGGCGTTATAAAGTACCGAGATACCCTTTGGTCTTGGAGAGTTTGAATGTAGGCGGAGCCAGAACTTTTCCAGAACAGGAGCACTCAGTATTTTAAGCGTATGGAAGTATGAAGCTAGTTGTGTGTACGTCAAAAATTCAGAGTCGGGGAGATTACTTGTCTGTTGTAAAACATGGAAGGGAATAAGTTTGCCCTGTGATGTTATGTCCGACCAATTTTCCAGCTTACGGGAGAGCCAGTTTGTTAATCTGATATGAGGTATTACCCATTTCGTAACTTCTAGGGGAATAGGAATAGATTTTGATGGGTAGAATTCATTGCCTTTAGTAGCTATTTCCTTCCAGGCCTCCACTGAAGCCTGGATGGTAGGGTGGTTAGGGATCTCCGTACGTTTATCAATGCATGCTGCTATGAAAAGGGCGTGTGGAGACGTGTCGCGCAGCCAAAGCCGCTCCAACTTACACCATGGCTTAACCTCCCCCTCCGTGAACCAGCTCCTCAGTTGATCTAATATAAATGCGGTGTAGTAGTCTTTTAAGACCGGGATTCCCATGCCCCCTGTGGATTTATGTTTGTGTTGCATATGCAGGGAACATCTAGATTTTTTCCCCTCCCAAACAAAATTCGACAACTGCTTTTGTAGTCGAACGAAAAATGATTTCGGTAAAGGGATGGGTAAGGCTCGAAAATAATAAGTCAGTTTAGGAAGTACAAACATCTTGTACGCTGCTATGCGGCCTGACCAGGAAATGTGAAATTTTTGTAGTCTGTTAATATCTTGTTGGAAGATGTTTAGTAAAGGTGCGTAATTCTCTTTATAAAGTAAGTTTGTAGGAAACGTGAGATTCACCCCCAGATATTTTATGGAGACATCGGTCCAGGGATTAGTGATGGACGAACTTCCGACGGGACGTTTCGCGAACGCGAAACGCGAACGGACACAAACGTTCGCGAAAACGACCGTTCGCCGCGGGCTCCATTGACTTCAATGGGAGGCGAATTTCGCAAACCTTTAGGTCGAATTTGCGGCCACGGGGTAATTATTAGGGGGTAGCACGTAGTCCCACCACCTGGACAATAGCATAATACATGTATGAGGTGAATTTGGGATCGATAACTACAAGCATTTTTTTTTTATTTGGGAAATTGTTCTGACAATTCAGGACTATGGAGCTAATGAAGGCAATGGAGGAGAGGGAAGGTCAGGGACCAGGGTAGGCAAACAAGAGGGTGCAGGAGATACAGAGCACTGACAGCAGCACCGTAATACAGAGCACTGACATCAGCACCGTGACATACAGCGCTGACAGCAGCTCCGTGACATACAGCGCTGACAGCAGCTCCGTGACATACAGCGCTGACAGCAGCTCCGTGACATACAGCGCTGACAGCAGCTCCGTGACATACAGCGCTGACAGCAGCTCCGTGACATACAGCGCTGACAGCAGCACCGTGACATACAGCGCTGACAGCAGCTCCGTGACATACAGCGCTGACAGCAGCTCCGTGACATACAGCGCTGACAGCAGCTCCGTGACATACAGCACTGACAGCAGCTCCGTGACATACAGCGCTGACAGCAGCTCCGTGACATACAGCGCTGACAGCAGCACCGTGACATACAGCGCTGACAGCAGCTCCGTGACATACAGCGCTGACAGCAGCTCCGTGACATACAGCGCTGACAGCAGCTCCGTGACATACAGCGCTGACAGCAGCTCCGTGACATACAGCGCTGACAGCAGCTCCGTGACATACAGCGCTGACAGCAGCACCGTGACATACAGCGCTGACAGCAGCTCCGTGACATACAGCGCTGACAGCAGCTCCGTGACATACAGCGCTGACAGCAGCTCCGTGACATACAGCACTGACAGCAGCTCCGTGACATACAGCGCTGACAGCAGCTCCGTGACATACAGCGCTGACAGCAGCACCGTGACATACAGCGCTGACAGCAGCTCCGTGACATACAGCGCTGACAGCAGCTCCGTGACATACAGCGCTGACAGCAGCTCCGTGACATACAGCGCTGACAGCAGCTCCGTGACATACAGCGCTGACAGCAGCTCCGTGACATACAGCGCTGACAGCAGCTCCGTGACATACAGCGCTGACAGCAGCTCCGTGACATACAGCGCTGACAGCAGCTCCGTGACATACAGCGCTGACAGCAGCTCCGTGACATACAGCGCTGACAGCAGCTCCGTGACATACAGCGCTGACAGCAGCTCCGTGACATACAGCGCTGACAGCAGCTCCGTGACATACAGCGCTGACAGCAGCACCGTAAGCAGCCCCAGGAGGAAGTCAGCACAGCACAGGGATGGTGTGATCCCCTCATAATAAGAACCCCCAGGAGGAAGTCAGCACAGCACAGGGATGGTGGGAGCCCCTCATAATAAGAACACCCAGGAGGAAGTCAGCACAGCACAGGGATGGTGGGAACCCCTCATAATAAGCAGCCCCAGTAGAAATATGACACCGCTCAACCTCTTCAAAGAGGAGGGTAGGGGCATATAGTACGGTGTGCTTTTTTGGGTCAGGGAAGTGAGCCAAATGAATTAAGAAGGTCTGTGTGCTTGATTCCAAAAATTGTTTATAGACATATACATGGTCTACTGATCACATGTGTTGAATTCCTCCGAGATCCATGCCTCATTCATTTTTAGAAATGTGAGGTAGTTAACACTGTGGTGAGCTAGGCGAGTACGCTTATCGGTCACAATCCCCCCTGCTGCGCTGAACGTCCTTTCGGACAGGACACTGGATGAGGGGCAAGCCAACAGTTCGATTGCAAATTGGGCAAGCTCTGGCCAGAGGTCAAGCCTGCCCACCCAGTAGTCTAGGGGTTCATCACTCCTCAGAGCGTCCACATCGGCCGTTAACCCAATGTAGTCGGACACCTGACGGTCTAGGCGTTCCCTGATGCTGGATCCGGATGACACCTGTCGATGGGTCGGCTGAAAGAATGACCTCATATCCGAAGTCACCAACACATCTTCAAACCGGCCTCTTCTTGCAGGCGCTGTTGGATTGGTACCCGCAAATCCTTCTCTGGGAGTGGGAATTGCTCCTCTGCCAGCGCACGCAAAAGCAGAATGCAGCATTTCTCGAAGCAAGGCCTGGAAGTGCTGCATTCTGACAGCCCTCTGCGACGGCGGTAACATTTCCGCCATTTTGTGTTTGTACCGGGGGTCTAAGTACGTTGCCACCCAGTACTGGTCCTTGACCCTCATGCTTTTTATACGGGGGTCCCTATTAAAACACTGGAGCATGAAGGCCCCCATTTGCACTAAAGTGGAAGCGGTGTGGTGGCCTGGCTCCTGCTCATCATCCAGGATAATGTCGTCCTCTTCATTCTCCTCTCCCCATCCTCGCACAACAGGGATCCCAGAAAGGTTTAAAGCATGCTCTTCTTGCTCCTGCTCATCCGCCCCGGCACCATCCTCCTCTGACTCCTCATCAGACTCCTGTTGTTGACTTGTCTCAGATAGAGTAGCCCCCCCTGGGAATTCATCCAGCATTGCGACTTCCTCATCTTCCCGCTCCTGCTCCTCCACAGCCTGATCAATGACACGACGCAATGCACGCTCCAGAAAGAAGGCATAAGGTACCATGTCACTGATGGCGCCATGGCTGCGACTGACCAGTTTGGTGATCTCCTCAAATGGCCGCAGAAGTCTGCATGTGTCGCGCATGAGCAGCCACTGGCGCGGTGAAAAAAAACCCAGCTCCCCAGAACCGTTTCTTTCGCAGAGTTCATACAGGTAGACGTTAACTGCACGTTTCTGCTGGAGCAGCCTATCAAGCATATAGAAGGTTGAGTTCCATCGCGTCGGGCAATCGCAAATAAGACGTCTGACCGGCAGATGGTGTCGCCGCTGAATGTCAGCAAGGCGAGCCATGGCCGTGTAAGATCTTCTGAAATGGGCCGAGATTTTCCTTGCCTGCCGCAAGATGTCCTGGACCCCAGGGTATTTGACAAGGAATCGCTGCACGACCAAGTTTAAGACGTGTGCCATGCACGGCACGTGCGTGATTTTGCCCTGTTTCAATGCGCTAAGCAGATTGGCACCGTTGTCACACACCACTTTACCAACTGTCAAATTGAGCGGTGTTAGCCACTCATCTGCCTGTGAACGCAAAGCTGAAAGGAGTGCCGGGCCAGTGTGGCTCTTTGCTTCCAGGCACAACAGACGCAGCACGGCATGGCAACGTCTCACCTGGCATGTGGAATAGGTTCTGGGGAGCTTGGGCGGTGCAGTGGAAGAGACGCTAGCAGCGGAAAAGGAGGAGGCAGCTGAGGAGGAGAGGGAGGAGGATGGAGTAGGAGGAGGAGAAGAAGAGTCAGGCCTGCATGCAATCCGTGGCGGTAAAACCAAATCTACACGGGTGCCACGGGTTACATGCTTGACGGCCGTCAGAAGGTTCACCCAGTGGGCAGTAAAACTGATATACCTTCCCTGCCCGTGTTTGCTAGACCACGTGTCTGTGGTCAGATGTATCTTGGCACCGACACTGTGTGCCAGAGATACATTCACTTGCCGCTGAACATGGCCATATAGCTCTGGGATGCCCTTCTCTGAGAAATACTTCCTTCCTGGGACCTTCCATTGTGGTGTTCCAATGGCCACAAATTTGCGAAAGGCCTCCGAGTCCACCAGTTTATATGGCAGTAGTTGGCGGGCTATGAGTTCTGACAAGCCAGCCGCCAACCGTTGGGCAAGAGGGTTATCCGGCGTCATCATTTTTTTACGCTCAAACATTAGGCCCACGGAAGCCTGCCTTTTTGCAGAAAAATGTGAGCTTGGCGTGATGGAAGGTGGAGTGGAGGACAATTGTGAGGAGAGAGGAGAAGGAGAAGTAGAAGACGAGGCTGGACGGTGAGAGCCTGCAGTGTGGCTTTGTGTGTTCCGTTGCTCCCACTGGGCTCGGTGATGGCTGCTCATGTGCCTTCTTAAGGCGGTCGTCCCTAGGTGAGTATTGGGCTTACCGCGACTAACGCGTTGACTGCAAAGATTGCAGATGGCAACGCTATTGTCAGCAGCGGACACGTTAAAAAAAGCCCACACTGCGGAGCCATGTGCCGGTGTCCTGGGAGCGCCAGATGTGACCGTACATGGTCGATGACTCGCTCCTGATACATTTGCAGTCTGCTTTGTCCCTGCTGTGCAATGTAAGTCATTGCTGCTTCTCCTCCCTATCTGCTGGTCCATATCTCCCTCTGAACTCCCCTCCTCTTCCTCTCTTGTGGGCACCCACGTGACATCACTAGACACGTCATCATCAACGTCACCTTCCCCACCGCTATAAGTAGAGTAGGCAGCAACACCGGGGACCAACCTCCTCCTTGGGCTGATCTGGGTACTGGCGTCAGACTGCTGAGTAGCGCTTGTTGCTACCTCCTCTTCCTGATCCAATACCAAGAGTGGCTGCGCATCAGAAATGTCCTCTTGATATGGATCGGAAAATAATTCCAGTGACTCAAGCGGAAGGTATGTGGTGGTGGTGGTGGTGGTCGTGTTGTTGGTGGTAGTGTCTTTGGGGGTGCACATAGCAGAGAGTGAAGAAGAGGGTGCAGATCGAGAGGATGAGGAGGGTGCAGAAGAGTAAGGCTGAGCGAGCCACTCAACCAAGTCTGGTGCATCCTTTAAAGTAATTGAACGCACCTTCTGCAACTTCCCACTTTGGCTCAAGCCTGTTGCTCCTGCCCTACCCCTACCACCCCTGCGGAAGGGCCTGCCTCTTCCTCTGCATGTCATTTTTTAAATGACCCTGTGACAAAACTCTTAGTCCCTATACCGCTGAAGGACTGCTGCAGTATAGGTGAGCGGTCAGCAGTGGTGCACGTCAACCCTATCTATTGTGGACCTATAGCGGTCCTTACAGAACAGCAGACTGTACCGCACTCAAGCCTATGTACCGTAGCACCCTATACCAAGTTACCAGTCCTTATAAGAACTTTTGTGGACCAAGCAGGTTGTGTATTAGTGTTTAGCAGACTGTACGTCAGTCCCTATACCGCTGAAGGACTGCTGCAGTATAGGGCAGCGGTCAGCAGTGGTGCACGTCAACCCTATCTATTGTGGACCGATAGCGGTCCTTACAGAACAGCAGACTGTACCGCACTCAAGCCTATGTACCGTAGCACCCTATACCAAGTTACCAGTCCTTATAAGAACTTTTGTGGACCAAGCAGGTTGTGTATTAGTGTTTAGCAGACTGTACGTCAGTCCCTATACCGCTGAAGGACTGCTGCAGTATAGGGCAGCGGTCAGCAGTGGTGCACGTCAACCCTATCTATTGTGGACCGATAGCGGTCCTTACAGAACAGCAGACTGTACCGCACTCAAGCCTATGTACCGTAGCACCCTATACCAAGTTACCAGTCCTTATAAGAACTTTTGTGGAACAAGCAGGTTGTGTGTTAGTGATTAGCAGACTGTACGTCAGTCCCTATACCAATGAAGGACTGCTGCAGTATAGGGCAGCGGTCAGCAGTAGTGCACGGCAACCCTATGTATTGTGGACCGATAGCGGTCCTTACAGAACAGCAGACTGTACCGCACTCAAGCCTATGTACCGTAGCACCCTATACCAAGTTACCAGTCCTTATAAGAACTTTTGTGGACCAAGCAGGTTGTGTATTAGTGTTTAGCAGACTGTACGTCAGTCCCTATACCGCTGAAGGACTGCTGCAGTATAGGGCAGCGGTCAGCAGTGGTGCACGTCAACCCTATCTATTGTGGACCGATAGCGGTCCTTACAGAACAGCAGACTGTACCGCACTCAAGCCTATGTACCGTAGCACCCTATACCAAGTTACCAGTCCTTATAAGAACTTTTGTGGACCAAGCAGGTTGTGTATTAGTGTTTAGCAGACTGTACGTCAGTCCCTATACCGCTGAAGGACTGCTGCAGTATAGGGCAGCGGTCAGCAGTGGTGCACGTCAACCCTATCTATTGTGGACCGATAGCGGTCCTTACAGAACAGCAGACTGTACCGCACTCAAGCCTATGTACCGTAGCACCCTATACCAAGTTACCAGTCCTTATAAGAACTTTTGTGGAACAAGCAGGTTGTGTGTTAGTGATTAGCAGACTGTACGTCAGTCCCTATACCAATGAAGGACTGCTGCAGTATAGGGCAGCGGTCAGCAGTAGTGCACGGCAACCCTATGTATTGTGGACCGATAGCGGTCCTTACAGAACAGCAGACTGTACCGCACTCAAGCCTATGTACCGTAGCACCCTATACCAAGTTACCAGTCCTTATAAGAACTTTTGTGGACCAAGCAGGTTGTGTATTAGTGTTTAGCAGACTGTACGTCAGTCCCTATACCGCTGAAGGACTGCTGCAGTATAGGGCAGCGGTCAGCAGTGGTGCACGTCAACCCTATGTATTGTGGACCGATAGCGGTCCTTACAGAACAGCAGACTGTAACGCACTCAGGCCTATGTACCGTAGCACCCTATACCAAGTTACCAGTCCTTATAAGAACTTTTGTGGACCAAGCAGGTTGTGTGTTAGTGATTAGCAGACTGTACGTCAGTCCCTATACCAATGAAGGACTGCTGCAGTATAGGGCAGCGGTCAGCAGTAGTGCACGGCAACCCTATGTATTGTGGACCGATAGCGGTCCTTACAGAACAGCAGACTGTAACGCACTCAGGCCTATGTACCGTAGCACCCTATACCAAGTTACCAGTCCTTATAAAAACTTTTGTGGACCAAGCAGGTTGTGTGTTAGTGTTTAGCAGACTGTGCGTCAGTCCCTATACCGCTGAAGGACTGCTGCAGTATAGGGCAGCGGTCAGCAGTGGTGCACGTCAACCCTATCTATTGTGGACCGATAGCGGTCCTTACAGAACAGCAGACTGTACCGCACTCAAGCCTATGTACCGTAGCACCCTATACCAAGTTACCAGTCCTTATAAGAACTTTTGTGGACCAAGCAGGTTGTGTATTAGTGTTTAGCAGACTGTACGTCAGTCCCTATACCGCTGAAGGACTGCTGCAGTATAGGGCAGCGGTCAGCAGTGGTGCACGTCAACCCTATGTATTGTGGACCGATAGCGGTCCTTACAGAACAGCAGACTGTAACGCACTCAGGCCTATGTACCGTAGCACCCTATACCAAGTTACCAGTCCTTATAAGAACTTTTGTGGACCAAGCAGGTTGTGTGTTAGTGATTAGCAGACTGTACGTCAGTCCCTATACCAATGAAGGACTGCTGCAGTATAGGGCAGCGGTCAGCAGTAGTGCACGGCAACCCTATGTATTGTGGACCGATAGCGGTCCTTACAGAACAGCAGACTGTACTGCACTCAGGCCTATGTACCGTAGCACCCTATACCAAGTTACCAGTCCTTATAAAAACTTTTGTGGACCAAGCAGGTTGTGTGTTAGTGTTTAGCAGACTGTGCGTCAGTCCCTATACCGCTGAAGGACTGCTGCAGTATAGGGCAGCGGTCAGCAGTAGTGCACGGCAACCCTATGTATTGTGGACCGATAGCGGTCCTTACAGAACAGCAGACTGTAACGCACTCAGGCCTATGTACCGTAGCACCCTATACCAAGTTACCAGTCCTTATAAGAACTTTTGTGGACCAAGCAGGTTGTGTGTTAGTGATTAGCAGACTGTACGTCAGTCCCTATACCAATGAAGGACTGCTGCAGTATAGGGCAGCGGTCAGCAGTAGTGCACGGCAACCCTATGTATTGTGGACCGATAGCGGTCCTTACAGAACAGCAGACTGTACCGCACCCAAGCCTATGTACCGTAGCACCCTAGACAGACCAAGTTACCAGTCCTGATAAAGAGCTTTGTGGAACAAGTGAGTTGTGAATGATTAGCAGACTGCAGCAGAAGGGCAGCAGTCAAGTATAATATTCTTTCTATATTTGGAAGAAAGAATATTATACGTGTACAAGCCTATTACCGTACCACTGATACCAGTCCTGAAAAGAACCTTTGTGGAACTAATAGTAACAGCAAGTCTTTAAAATTATCCTCACTGCCTGACACACTGCTTCCTGCCTGTCCCTATACAAATTGGCAAAAAAGAGTAGGCTGGAACGATTAGCTGGAACAGCTCTTTTGTGGACCTGATAGTAACAGCTAATGATGATGATGATGATGATGATGAAGAAAGACTAATCTGGCTGAGCTGTCCCTAAAATAGCAGCATACAGCGCTCTGTCCCTTTATCTAAACTGACAAAAGAAACTCAGGCTGCTGACCTAACACCTATACCAGTCCTGAAAAGAACTTTTGTGTACCAAATAGCTAGCGTTTTCTCTGTCCCTACTCCACACAGGATCCTTTCCCTACAGTGACAGAAGAAAGAATGTAAAATGGCCACCGGATCGGGTGTATTTATAGGTTAGGGGGAATGTCCAAGTGTCCATGAGCTGTCATGTCTCAATTGGTTGTCCTGTAACACATGATAAACGTGTCACGAAAGGTTAAAGTTCTTGTATACATTAAACACGTAAGTCCGCCGGGGCGAACGACGGAAAAAGGCGTTCGAACCCGCGGACGGCGAAAGTCGGAAATTCGCCGCGAAACGACCGCCGGGCGAACCGTTCGGCCATCACTACCAGGGATAAGGGAATGCTTGCTTAAGATATAGTTCTACTGACGGTTTAATGTTCATACCTAGAATGAGTGACTTGGACGTATTAATTTTATAATATGAGACGTTACTAAACTCTGTTAACACTGAATGAGCTGCTGGTAACGAGGTTGCAGGATTAGAAAGGGACAAAATAACGTCATCTGCGAATAATGAAATTTTGTACTGCTTATCACCTGCTTGGATGCCTTCAATAAGGCGATCCTTCCTCAATGTTTCCGCTAGCGGTTCCATTACAAGGGCAAAAATAATAGGGGATAGGGGGCACCCCTGCCTAGTCCCATTTGTGATATTAAAGGGTTTCGAGTACAGGCCCTCCGTATACACATGCGCTGACGGGCGCGAGTATAGGGATAGAATTGCGTCACGAATTGCTCCACTAAATCCAAATTTAGTAAGTACCCCCTTTAGGTAACCCCAATGAATCCGATCAAAAGCCTTCTCTGCGTCTAACGAGAGAAGCAGAGAAGGCTCTTTTTTGTTTTCGGTCAGGGAAATCAAATTTATCAATCGCCTGGTAGCGTCTGTTGTGTGTCGACCCAGAACAAACCCCACCTGGTCATAGTTAATCAGTTTGGGGAGAATTGATTTCAATCTGTTTGCTATTAGTTTGGCATGGAGTTTCACGTCCACATTGAGAAGTGAAATGGGCCGAAAATTTCGCGGGGCATTGGGCTCCTTCCCGGGCTTAGGTAGGGTAATAATCGTTGCTATGAGCATTTCTGGAGGGAATGATGCTGCCTTGGTCGCCGCATCAAACACTTGTGATAAGTGCGGAGCTAAGATCTTATCGAACAGTTGATAGTATTCTGATGAAAAGCCGTCAGGGCCTGGAGCTTTATTTCGTGGGAGGGAGGAGATGGCCTTAGAAATTTCTTGTACCGTAAAGGGCGCATTCAACAAGGTGAGATCCTCGGTGGATACCTTGGGTAGGTCTATTGAGGCTAAAAATTTGTAAATAGAAGACTCTGTGGGTTGAGGCGTGGAAGCATCTGCATGCAGGTTATACAGTGACTCATAAAAGTCACTGAAAATGTCTGCAATTTCCTTGGGGTTAGTATGTTTCTTTTTAGTTCTAGGGTCTATGAGAAAGGGTAATTTTTGCTGGATAGTTCTGTCTCTGACCTGATCCGCCAATAGTTTACCCGCCTTATTGCCGTACCTATATGTTCGAGCCTTCAGAGCTCTGTATTGTTTGTCGTGTTGAGCTAGCAATAACAGTCGCAATTCCTGCCTAGTCGTGAATAAGGTTTCTATTAGTGACCGAGAAGGCTGCCTTTTATTCTCAGTTTCCAAGCGCTGTATCTTATCTAACAGGTCATTCAATCTCTCTGTCCTTTGTTTCTTGAGTTTACTGCTCAGCTGTATAAGTAAGCCCCTAATAAAGGCTTTGTGGGAATTCCACAAGATAAATGGATCTGATACAGAAGGGGCATTTCGGGTAAAATAGTCTGCAAGCTCGGTTTCTATGAACTTTTTGTGGCAAGGCTGCGACAGAGTGTAAATATCATTCCGCCATCTGTTAGCTCTCGTCTCCAGGCGACGATCCACTACATCAATCGAGATTGGGGCATGGTCTGACCATGATATGCAGTGGATCTCCGACCTGGAGACTTGCTGTAAAGTGAACTTATCCGCTAAGAACAAATCTATGCGGGAGTAGCTCTGGTGCACGTTTGAATAGAATGTAAAATCTGCTTCTGAAGCGTGTTGGCAGCGCCATACATCATACAATTCAGATTGGACATGGAACCTCCCCAAGGACACCCTGCTGGCCTGTGGCCTACCGTGCCTAGAGACATCCAGTGCCCCCCCCGCAATTGCATTAAAATCACCACACCATAGTACTCGACCTTGTTGCACTTTAGATACTTTTTTCCTCAACTTGTTGAGAAAAGATAATTGTTTGGTGTTAGGAGCATACACATTAATCAGGGTAAATCTTACATTATTAATATCACCTATCAGAATAATATAGCGACCCTGAACATCTGAAATTGTTTCTATGCACTTAAATTGCACCGTATTCTTAATGGCTATAGCCACACCTCTCTTCTTAGATACAAAACTAGCCAAATACACATGGGGGAATAGCTTGTTTTGGAACACTGGAGTTTTCTGGGCTACAAAATGAGTTTCTTGGAAACATATTATGTCACTTCGGAGGCGTTTGGCTTCCTTCCAAGCAAGTTGCCGCTTGAAAGGGCTATTAAGGCCCTTCACATTCAAAGAGGATATACGGAAAGGCATGATGGATGGGAACTTCTGGTATTTACGTCAAATGGGAGAGGCAGTACCGATTACTACTGAAATATGGGTATAAAAGGAATACTCTATTAACACTGGGCACTTAAATAAATCGCTCGGTGGGAGAGACAGTCGTGAATAATCCGAACGTTATCCCTAAAAAGAGAGGTGTGCTCGATACTTTAACCTGAAATCAGCAGTAAAGAAGGGCGAACAAACTGAAAAACCATAGACCCACTTATAAGAGTCAAATGCAAACGTAAGTTTGATTATAACAGAACCGTAATGAACGATCGGCTCAAATCGGTCAGTAGAGACAATTCGCTATCGCAACCAACGAATCGCCTTATGACCTGTGCGGTGATTTCACCGCTCTACTCGGGGGGAAAGAGAAAAAAAAACCGTAGAAGTCTACGAACGTTGTCAAAACTGTAAACGGCTACATAGCGGCCGGGCACTCAAGGGGGGGGTAACAGGGGTGTGATCCCCTTGTGTTAAACTTGCTCGTGTTCATTGCTGTCATCTATGGGGTGGCTTGAAGTCATCCTTGGTCTGAATCATCTACAGGCTCTGGGTTCAAAATTTTCCAATCTTGCAGAAGTCGCAAACCATCCTTCAAAGTGGAGATGAGATGTGTGGTATCTTCTCTAACTATTTGCAGTCTCGCAGGGTATATCCACCGATACGTAATGCGGTGGTTATGTAGCACTTTGGTGATTGTGGATAGCTGCCTGCGCTGTTGCATTGTGAACGCCGAGAGATCAGCAAAGAATGATAGGTCCTGAAGATCATCCGGTAAGGATTCTCTGCGCCTAGTTGCAGCCATGAATTGATCTTTAATGTGGTAGAAATGAATGCGAGCAATAGTGTCCCTAGGGAGATGAGCAGCCACATGTTTGGGTTTGGGAAGCCTGTGGATGCGGTCTATTACAAGATCTTCCAGCGGTGCGTCCGGCAGGGCTGTTTGCATAATATGCAGGAAATGCTGCTTTAGATCAGGAGGTTTAACTGACTCCGGGATACCCCTGATTTTGACATTATTCCTCCTAGATCTATCTTCCAAATTTGCCAGTTTAAGCTTCATAAGCATCATCTCTTCCTCCCTGTCATTATGGGCATCCACTAAATCATTGAAAGTCATAGCAAACTCCCCCATTTTGGTCTCCACATGGGTCACTCTATTAGAGACTGACGCTATTTCTGATTTGTAGCTTCTGGTGAGCTCCTGGATATCAGAGTGAATTGTGGATCTTAGGGACACTAGCATGTCCTTTAAGGTGGTATCCAGGATAGGGGTATTAGTAGTGGGGAACTCTGAGAGGGAGACCTGTAGCTCTCTAGTGTCCTCTAGAGAGGAATCTAGGCTTACCTCAGCCTCCTCCTTGTCTGCGCTGTCCAATCTGGGCTTGCTCTTTGCAGGGCTGTTCTCTCCCGAAGGTGGAGGAGTGCTGGAGGTCTTCCACACAGAGCGGTGCTGAGGTGCGGTGGAGTGGGAGACAGGTTGTTGCTTGCCATGCTTCTCACGTCCTCCCTGTGCTCCTCCGCCACGTGTGCCGCCGCCATCTTGCTCAGGGGACTGCCGCTGAGTAAAGAAATAGTCAGGGAGCCTGTTCGGTTTGCCCCCGCTTTTCCTTTTTCGGTGAGGCATCCTACGGTTTGCCCGCACCTCTTGGTGAAGATTGCGCCGAAAAACGAGGCTTGTAAGCTGTGGAAATACCCCCTTTTGGCCCGTAGCTTAACGGAGCTCTTCACTGAGCGTCCATCCGCTCCGCCGGCTAGCCACGCCCCCCGGGAGCACTGATTTTAATGACGATTAAAGTGAAAAAAAAAGTGAAATATTTCTTTAAATATCGTGCCTGGGGGGTGTCTATAGTATGCCTGTGAAGTGGCACGTGTTTCCCGTGTTTAGAACAGTCCCTGCACAAAATGACATTAAACGGAAATAACGTCATTTAAAACTGCTTGCGTTTTTAATGTAATATCTGGTTCCGGCAATATGGATGAAAATCATTGAGAAAAATGGCATGGGTAGCCCCCCCCCCCCCCCCCCCCGCCCATTACCAGCCCCTTTGGGTCTTGTACGGATATTAAGGGGAACCCCATACCCATATTAAAAAAAGGAAAGACGTGGGGCCCCCAGGCCCTATATACTCAGAACAGCAGTATACAGGCGGTTCAAACAAGACAGGGACTGTGTAGATTTGTCGTGTTAAGTAGAATCTGTTTGTAATTTTGAACTGGTACATTTTTAAAGTGTAGCTCCAGTCAAAAAATCTATTTTTAAGCTTTTTGGAAAACATAGGTAAGGGTTATCACCCCTGTATAATTTGTTTTGCCGTCCGTCTTTTTTCATCTCACTTCCTGTTGTCTCCTTCCGTTTGCAAGTAGGAGACGTTTGTAAGTTGGATGTTTGAAAGTAGGGGCTCTGCAGAAATGGCGGAACAAGGTGTTGGTGTTGCCACAACATTGTAAGCCCTCAAAGTGACTCTTGGTGGGCGCTGGAGCGCTCTGCTGTGAACGATTATATCAAGAATTGTAATTACATGCCATTGTGGAACAGTGGTAGAAAAATTTACCTTTGGTGGTTGTGGTGCTGGTGCCACAACACTATAAGTCCTCACAGTTACTCTGGGTTGGCACAGGAACGGGCCCTCCTGTGAAATATTATATCAAGAATTGTAATTACATGCCCCTGTTTAACAGGGGCTGAAAAATTGGGCTGCTGTCACCGGTGCTGGTGCCACGACACTGCAACCTCTCCCATATACTCTAGTTGTGGTGCAGAAATTAGCCCTGCTGCAAAGCATTGCATCAAAAATTGTAATTAAACGCCCCTGTTAAACAGGGGCTGAAAAATTGGGCTGGTGGCATCACCCAGAATCAAAAATATTCTTCCAACATATCAGCAGAGGAGGAAGAGGATAGACAATCAACATAACAGGACAGTCACTCAGCATCAGCATAGGCAGTCTTGAAGGGATGTGATATTTCAAAAACAAATTATTCGGTTACATCAGCTTCAGGTGCTTGGTAGCTGTGGGTGATCCAAGACTGATTCATCTTGATGAAGGTCAGTCGATCAACTGATTCGGTGGACAGGCGCACCCTGTGATCGGTAACAAAGCCACCAGCAGCACTGAAGGTGCGTTCCGAAAGAACGCTGGATGCAGGACAGGCCAGTAGCTCAATTGCATACTGTGCAAGCTCTGGCCAGTGATCCATCCTCAAGACCCAGTAAGCCAGAGCATTTTCGGTGTGAAAGGTGTAAAAGTCTGACCTTGCCCCTAGGTATTCCTGCACCATGTAAATCAGACGATGGTTGCCTCAAGTGCCCTGTCCATTATTCCACGCAGCGTATGCTCCAAGAGGTGGACAAGAGGTACAGTGTCACTGATGCATGCACTGTCACTGCTCACCATCCTTGTGGCCTCCTCAAACAGTGACAGGACAGTGCATGCATCCCTGATCATGCCCCACTGGCGTGGTGAGAAAAAACCGAGCTCCCCTGACCCTGTCCTGGTGCCGTAGTCGCACAGGTACTCATTGATGGCCCTCTGCTGCGTGTGCAGCCGCTGCAGCATGGCCAACGTTGAGTTCCACCTGGTGGGCATGTCACATATAAGGCGGTTCTTGGGCAGGTTTAACTCCTTTTGGAGCTCAGCCAGCCGAGCACAGGCATTAAATGATCGGCGGAAAAGCACACAGACTTTCCTGGCCTGCTTCAGGACATCCTGTAAGCCCGGGTACCTGCCCAAGAACCTCTGCACCACCAGGTTAAAGACGTGAGCCACACAGGGCACATGGGTCAGTTGTCCCTGTCGGAGGGCGGAGAGGAGGTTGGTGCCATTGTCGCAAACCACCATTCCTGGCTTAAGCTGGCATGGCATCAACCACCTCTCGGCCTGCCCCTGCAGAGCTGACAAAACATCCGCCCCAGTGTGGCTCCTGTCCCCCAAACAAACCAGAGCAAGCGCGGCATGGCATCATTTTGTCTGCGTACTTGCGTAGCCCCTGGTACGCCTACGGAGCACCGCTGGTTCTGAGGACAGAGCACTGGAAGAGGCCATGGAGGAAGAAGAAGAGGAGGGGGTGGAGGAGAGAGGTGTGTCACAACCAATAGTAGCATTTTGGAGGCGTGGTGGCGGAACAACCTCCAACACTACTGCACCTTGTCCTGCATCCTTCCCAGCTGCCAGAAGAGTGACCCAATGGGCCGGGAAAGACAGGTAACGTCCCTGTCCATGCCTGCTGGACCATGAGTCAGCGGTAATATGCACCTTACCACTGACCGCCCTGTCCAGCGAGGCAAGGACATTGCCTTCCACATGCCGGTAGAGAGCCGGAATCGCCTTCCGTGAGAAAAAGTGGCGTTTGGGGACCTGCCACTGAGGAACCGCACATTGTACAAACTCACAGAAGGGGGCCGAGTCTACCAACTGAAAAGGCAGCAGTTGAAGTGCTAGCAATTTAGCCAAGCTAGCATTCAACCGCTGGGCAGGTGGATGGCTG
Organism: Lithobates pipiens; assembly: GCF_037356315.1. Taxonomy (NCBI): domain Eukaryota; kingdom Metazoa; phylum Chordata; class Amphibia; order Anura; family Ranidae; genus Lithobates; species Lithobates pipiens. Next base: position 9,301,688 of record NW_027507784.1, read on the forward strand.
GGAGTGAACTTCTTTTGCCGGTCCAGCAGCTGGGGCAGGGACATTTGCCTGCTATAATCGGACGTGGGTGTACTGCTAGCAGAGTGCCCGGAAGCACTTGGCTGTGACACACCTAATTCTACATCTTCATTCCTCTCAGAGCAGGTTTCAGAGAGGACTGACGGTCTAGTGGGGTTGGAGATCCCAGCTGATGAGGAGCAAGGAGAGGTCCGCTTTGTTCTTTGGTGTGGGTCTTTGAAGCACACTTGCCAACGAGCTGCATGGCAGGTCAACATATGTCTGGTCAAGCATGTGGTGCCCAAGCAGCTGATGTTTTGGCCTCGCGAGATACGCTTGAGACATATGTTGCAAATAGCAGCGGTGGGATCTGATGCACTCGTCTCAAAAAAGGCCCACACCAAAGAACTTTTAGAATAACGCGCAGAGGCAGCGCCCTGCACAGGCGGAGCTCTGTGGTGTGATTCAGTCGGTGTGCTGCCCCTAAGCTGGCCCCCGGAGGGCATCCTGCCTCCTTGGACAAGTGCCTCCACCTCCTCTCTCCTACCAGGCACCCACGTGGAGTCAGTGCCCTCATCATCCCCTCCCTCTTCATCACTGGAGCAAACCTGGCAGTATGCTGCAGCTTGTGGAACATGACTGCCAGATTGCTGTCCTTCTTGAGCATCCCCTCTCTCTGCACTCACGCTACTGCCTTCCTCTAGCTGAGTATCATCATCAGAGCCTACAAAACACTGGGCATCCTCCTGGAGCATGTACCCAACACTGTGCTCAAAGAGTTCAGGAGACTCCTCAGGAGGACGTGGTGGGTCTAGGGAAGGAGTCACTGATGATGACATTGAGAGGAGGGAAGACGATGCATTGGCAGCTGCTTTGCTAGTACCCTGAGACTGGGTGAGAGAGGATAAGGAGGATGAAGAGGGCTTGGTCATCCACTCTACCAAGTCGTTGGCATGTTGCGGCTCAATATGTCCAGCTGCCGAAAAGGACAAGCGTGTCCCATGGCCATGTGCTGATGATGACGATGCACCGCGTCCACGACCAGCACTGTTGTCTCTAGACACAGAGCCTGCTTGCCCTCTTTTATCGGCTCGCGCCTATCTGCCTCTCCTTGCTGGCCTTCCAGACATGGTAATGGCCTGAAGGGAGATGGGAAAACCAGCAATTGGGTAGTGTATATTGTGCTGGAGGCACACACAAAATCCACTAACTCCTGCAGATGGCAGATTGCTCAAATAGAGAAGAGCTATGTAGGTGGATATAGCGGTGTATACTGGGTTCACAGCACGCAGACAGCACACGCAATCTCCTAACGCTGATTGCAAGCTCTATTTAAAACGAGCAAGATAGTTAGCTATATAGGTGGATATAGCGGTGTATACTGGGTTCAGAGCATGCAGACGGCACACACAATCTCCTAACGCTGACTGCAAGCTCTATTTAAAACGAGCAAGATAGTTAGCTATATAGGTGGATATAGCGGTGTATACTGGGTTCAGAGCACGCAGACAGCACGCACAATCTCCTACAACTGACTGCAAGCTCTATTTAAAACGAGCAAGATAGTTAGCTATATAGGTGGAGGTTTTTATTTAAAAAAAAAAACTTCTGCCAGTTGTATTTACAAAACAAAGACATAAATACCCATTCTTGAAGAGAAGAAAGGAAAACCAACTTAAACAGACTTAAAGCGGGACTGTACTGGGGAAAAAAATATTAAAAGCCAGCAGCTATAAATACTACAGCTGCTGACTTTTAATAAATGGACACTCACCTGTCCCGGGGTCCAGCGATGCCGGCAGCCGAGGCCGATCGATCGCTCGGCTCTCAGCTGCTGCCGCCACCATTCTAGGTGAGGGAATCAGGAAGTGAAGTGAATCAGCTTCACTTCCTGGTTCCCTACTGCGCATGCGCAAGTCGCGCAGCGCAATAGGAATTGTCCGCGCTGTCTCTGGGACCCGTGTGTGTCCCAGCAGACAGCGCGGCAGAACAGGAAGAGGCATAGACTCCCACGGGAGTCTATGCCCGGAAGTGGGTGTAAATACCTGTCTTTGACAGGTATCTCCACCCCCCTCCCCCCTGAAAGGTGCCAATTGTGACACCGGAGGGGGGAGGGTTCCGATCAGTGGAAGTTCCACCTTAGGGTGGAACCCCGCTTTAATAAAATAGAAAAGAAAACGTGCTTTCTTCACCAGCTTAAAAGAAAAGTCACTCGGATTAGAACAGTTTATCTACAATAACAAGCTATCTATATACACTACACACCCTTTATAGACAGGAACGTAATGAAACCATCAGTGCCTACCATGCTTTTAAAATTAGATTGCCCAAAAAACTAAAACGTGAGGGACAGGACAGACAGACCCACCACCTAGGGAAAAAGAAGGGGGAGGATCATCAAGGTGGCCGGAAAGAAAAGCCTCTCCACAATCTGGCACACCTTTCCCTGCCCATTCTTTCTCCTTCAAGATACCTCACCTTCACCAATTCCCGAAAGATATCACCCGCCACCTCATGCACGGGCAGGAACTTGCCCCTAGTGGACACTAAACACCGCGCGTGCCAGGTGTAATAAAGGCAAACTGTACTAACTAAAAACAATGACGATAACTCATGACCCCTCTGGACCCTGAAGTCGCCGTACACCTCTCAGAATAGGTAAGGGCCCGGAGACGGGGATAGCCAATAGCATCCCCAACCTCCCCAGAACCTCCAAGTTGAAAGGGCACTCAACCAAAAAGTGGTCCATGGTCTGCAGTGCCCCTCCACACTCGGGACGAGGACAGCCCCTGTCCTCAAGACTCCGGTACTTTAAGTTCAACCTCACATAGAGCCGTCCATGGAACACCCTCCATGCAAGATCCCAGAACTGTGCCGGAATTCTCTTAGAATTCAGAAGGGCTAATCCCTCCTGAGAACCCTGTCCGGACAATCCCTTAAGGCTAGTGGTCTCAAAAAGTCTGAGGTCATGACCCGCTGGTACAGCTCGCGCCGACCCAACGAGCCCACCTCCAGGGCCGTTATCCTCCACCGCCTCAGTACCCTTAGGGCAGTTGGAACATAGGTGGGGAGGTACCCATGGGATCTCCGTAGATCACCGGGGCAACCGCCCCCCTCCCACCCACTCGGGAAAACAAGAAACCAGTTCTTACATGAGCGTTCCCACAGCGAACGGCCCATAACTTTCGGAATTCGCCGAGCGGCGAACAGCCGATGTTCGAGTCGAACGTATGTTCGACTCGAACACGAAGCTCATCCCTAGTCACAAGGAATGTAAACATCCCTTGTGACAGTAATAGGTGGTGACAGGTACTCTTTATGGAGGGATTGGGGGTCTAAAAGACCCCCCACCCCTCCTTTATACTTCAATGTATTCAGATCGCCGAAAACGGCGATTCTGAATACCGTATATATTTTTAAAACCGGCGCCATTGGCAGCCGAGTAAACGGGAAGTGACGTCATGACGTTGCTTCCGTGTTTACTATGAGGAGACTGGAATGAAGCCATTTACGGCTTCGTACCAGTTCCTCCCCAGCAGCCGGAGGCGTCGAATCGGGAATCGGAGCTCCCGATCGAGCGGGAGCACCGGTAACAGCGGCGGGAGGCGGCGGGAGGGGGGGACGCTACGATGGGACTACATTCCTCCGGCATAACAGCCAAGCGGCTTTTAGCCGCATCGGTTGTTATGGCTGGATAGCCAATCGCCTGCTGAAAAAAAAAAACATTACCGGGATGATGCCTGCAGGTGCGGGCATCATCCCGGTATACCCCCCGGAAGCCGAATATGCAGATCTGCGTACGCTCGGCGGGAAGGGGTTAAATACCACCAAAAGGAAGCTCTATTTGTGTGGAAAAAAAAGGACGCAAGTTTCATATGGGTACAGTGTTGCATGACTGAATTGTCATTGTCATTCAAACTGTGCGAGCGCTGAAAGCTGAAAATTGGTCTGGGCAGGAAGGGGGTGTAAGTGCACTGTATTGAGGTGGTTAAAAATGTCTACAGGTTAGCAGTTTAGGGTTACAGAGGAGGTCTTGTGCTAGAATTTTTGCTCTCCCTCTAATGATTGCAGTGATACCTGACATGTGTGGTTTGAACACTGTTTAAATTTGCGGTTGCAACTTGCATACGTGTTCGCTTCTGCACGCGAGCACAGAGGGATGGGGCGCTTTCAATTTATTTTAGTTTTTTTGACACTGTCCCTTTGAAAAAAATAAATAAAAATCTGATCACTTTTATTGCTGTCAGAAGAAATGTAAACATCCCTTGTGGCAGTGATAGGCAGTGACAGGTACTCTTCATGGAGGGATCTGAGGTCTATAAGATCCCAAATCTCTCCTTTGCACTTAAAAGCATTCAAAATGGCAAGTTCGGCAGTTTTGAATGCTGTAATTTTTTATTTATTTTTTTGGCGCCTTTAAGTCTGCTGTAAACCTGAAGTGATGTCATGACATCGCTTCCTGGTTACAACATCAATTCCAGGCTTTGTTAAGCCCCGTACACACGAGCGGACTTTTCGACATCCAAACTCCGACGGACTGAGTCCGTCAGACTATCCGATCGTGTGTGGGCTGCAACGGACTTTTGATTCGCCAAAGTCTGACGGACTTTAGAAATGAAGCATGCTTCAAATTTTCCCGACGGAACTCCGCCGGACCCGGTCCCCGTCGAAAAATCCGCTCGTGTGTATGCTACTCCGACGGACTAAAACCGACGCTAGGGCAGCTATTGGCTACTGGCTATGAACTTCCTTATTCGAATCCAGTCGTACGTCATCACGTTCGACTCCGTCGGAGTTTGGTGTGATGGTGTGTGTCCAAGTCCGTTCGGTCGAAAAGTCCGCCAGAACTCCGACGGAATTCCGGCGGAACTCCGGCGGAACTCCTTTGGAGGTCTGTCGGAGATAAGTCCTCTCGTGTGTACGGGGCTTTAGGGTCTCCGACCAGCCAGCAGACGTGCTGGCTGGTTGCTCAGGCCTCCCGATGGCACAGGACAGCCTGGGCGACCCACAGAAGGGGGCGGAGGGGGGGATTTCCCCTCCTATTGCTTGGGATAACAGCCAAGTGGCTTCTTAGCCACAGACTTTATAGGCAAGATGGACACGAGTATAGTAAAATTTGTACTTTATTAACAATGAATCATATCAGAAAAGTCAAGTAGAAAAAGAATTAAAAACATACAATAAACACATGATGGTCATGAATATATGATGTGAACAGAAAGTTGACACCAAATTGACAGCAGCAAGCCCCTGTGTGTCAACGCGTTTCAATATTTTGCTTCATAAGGACACACTTGGGGGTAGTTGAAAGGAACAGGTCTCACTATCTAAGATAAAACAGATCAATCAGACACTATATAACAATAACAGGTAATAAAAACTTTCAGTTGCTGTTATATCCAGAGGACATACATATACTACCTTGTCGGCAAATGATAATCCACACGTAAAGATCTACCAGATGATCATCAGACAATCACAGTGTAGATAGAGAGGCAGATTCTCCCAATGCTAGCAACCGTGTATTGGGCTGTAATGGACAACATATTAGTCTAAATTAGTACCAAAAAAGGCCATGTTCAAGATTGAAAGTGATAAAGGTATATAGAAACATACCTGACAGAAGTATAGGTATAAATATCTTCTTATACGTTTCACCGGGGGTAAAACCATGGAAAGCGGAATCATTGGAGGAGGGGGAAGATGAAGGAAAAGGTCAAATTAGAACCTTTCCAACTATATTTGATCTGCAATATCAGGGACCTAAATATTTTTCCTCATGGACATATAGATGTCCCTTTAAGACTAAATTTATCAGTTTCTCCTACATCTATTCCAAGTAAGTATGGCTACATGAACTCCACAGTTGTGTTCAGACAGGCTGGAGAGGAAGAGAAAGAAAAACAGAGCCAAAAAAGGCCTGAGCATCAGTGGCGTAACTAGAACCTTCAGGGGCCCGATGCAAGAAACCATGAAGGCCCCCCCTGAACCCAAGCCAGGACCCTTCCCTTCGAGTCCGGCGGTGGAACTCCAGGGCGTGGTGACAGGTATGACCTTTGTGAGCCCTGTAGTTCCACCACTGGTATCAGTATTTTATTTTTATTATTTTTTTTTATTTTTAGGTGCCCCATTGGGGGACTGTCCCTAGGCAGGATGGGGTCCCCGTCCCCAGAAGAGATGAGGTCCTTTTCTCCAGGAGAGATGAAGTTACTGCCCCCAGGTGAGAAGGGGTCCCTGTCCCCAGGGGAGATGGGTGTCCCTGTCCCCACGTGAGAAGGGGTCCCTGTCCCCAGGGGGAGATGGAGGGGGTAAGTAATGGCCCCCTCTTGTTGTTTGTTTGTCTCTATATTGAGTAACATTGAGTAACATATCTGTGTGTTGTTTCCTTTTCAAATATTTTATTGAATATAATGCAATAAAAAGAGTCATACAATAGATTTATAGTTAAGTAGAATGTATAAAAGTGTAAAATGAGGCTTCTCAGTATATTAACAGGAGGTGAATACTCAGTGGCGTAACTAGAAACTAGAACCTTCAGGGCCCTGATGCAAGAAACCATGGAGGGCCCCCCTTAACCCCAGCCAGGGCCCTTCCCTCCGGCGGTGGAACTCCAGGGCGTGGTCACAGGTATGACCTTTGTGAGCCCTGTAGTTCCACCACTGGTATCAGTATTTTTTTTTAATTTTTTTTTTTAGGTGCCCCATTGGGGGACTGTCCCTAGGCAGGATGGGGTCCCCGTCTCCAGAAGAGATTAGGTCCTTTTCTCCAGGGCAGATGAAGTTACTGCCCCCAGGTGAGAAGGGGTCTCTGTCCCCAGGGGAGATTGAGGTCCCTGTCCCCACGTGAGCGGCCCCTGTCCCCAGGGGGAGATGGAGGGGGTAAGTAATGGTGTGTGGGGGATGGGGTCCTCTCACTCACCATGACCAAGCTGTAGGCCGCACACTCATCCATGTTGGCCTGGGCTCCATCCAGTGTGCTGGACGGGTGATCAGCATATCTCCCAGAAAGACCTTTCATCATCTGTGTATGACGGGGGGGGGGAGGAGGGGGGCTGGCAGATAAGACTGCAGTGTCCTCCGGGGGGCTCTCATAGGGCTACACTGCATCTGTGTGCTTAAAGTTTGTTTACCCAGAAGTATGCAGTGCAGTGTGGACTGGACTCAGGGGGGGGGGGGGGGGGGGGGCGGTGGGCAGGACTCTGGCTGGGGAGAACAGACATCAGACTGAGCGGCAATGCATGGAGCAGGAGAGTGGTACTCTGAGGAGCCGGCCGAGGACACAGGTCATGCGGGGAATGCACAACTAAAGAGCAGCCACTGCGATAGTCGAGCATGGAGCTCTGCTAATCACCCTCCACCTCCAGACACCCATGTGCATGGTGCACTGGTACCCCTAGCTGCCTATGCTGCTGCTGGCCATATGTAGAGGGGGCTGCATGGGCCCCCTGCAGCACAGGGCCCAGTTGCGGTCGCGACTGTTGCACCCCCTATAGTTATGCCCCTGCTCAGCATATTGCTCCAATAGCTGTATAAACCAAATCACCACAATACCAAAAACATAGCTTGTCTAGCGACTCACCATCGGTGAAGTAGATGGATCTAGTTGTATAGTGGCATATTGTGGAGGGACATTGTCTGGCCTTTGTTCCTTCACGTGATAATAGTGAACCCTTAGTAGTACATCTCTTGGAGTTTCCTCAATGAGGAAAGAGAGTTTAGGAACCCTATGGATTCTGTCCACTATAAGGTCCTGTGCTGTCAGCACTGGTACCAAGGTGGAGAACAAGGTATTGGCATCATGTAGGAGCCTCCTTTTGGCCAACCCTCTCACCGCCCTAGTAAAAGCCTGCCGACCATGGATTCCAATGCAACTGGTTTTCTTTTTTTTTTGAAGCACCTGATTAGAGGCAGAGGCTCTAATAGGCTTTAAAAAAGAGCATTGCGATCCGAGCCCAACCAGTTGTGTGACGAGGAGCAAATAAAATTTTGCTATTATCAGACTAAAGCTCCTCACTAGGGATGAGCCGAACACCCCCCGGTTCGGTTCGCACCAGAACTTGCGAACGACCCCCGCGTTCGGTACGAACGTTAGAACCCCATTGAAGTCTATGGGACTCGAACGTTCGAATTGGAAAGTGCTAATTTTAATGGCTAATATGCAAGATACTGTCCTAAAAAGGGTTTGGCGACCTGCCTCCTGCCCCAGGGGACATGGGTCACTGCAAAATAAAGTTTTAAAAACTGCCGTTTTGGCGGGAGCACTGATTTTAATGACGATTAAAGTGAAAAAAAAAGTGAAATATTCCTTTAAATATGGTGCCTGGGGGGTGTCTGTAGTATGCCTGTGAAGTGCCACGTGTTTCCCGTGTTTAGAACAGTCCCTGCACAAAATGACATTAAACGGAAATAACACCATTTAAAACTGCTTGCGGTTTTAATGTTATATCTGGTTCCTGCAATATGGTTGAAAATCATTGAGAAAAATGGCATGGGTAGCCCTCCCTGCCCATTACCAGCCTATTTGGGTCTTGTACGCATATTAAGGGGAACCCCGTACCCATATTAAAAAAAGGAAATGCGTGTGGCCCCCAGGCCCTATATACTCAGAACAGCAGTATACAGGCGGTGCAAACAAGACAGGGACTGTGTAGGTTTGTTGTGTTAAGTAGAATCTGTTTGTCATTTTCAACTGGTACATTTTTAAAGTGTAGCTCCAGTCAAAAAAACTATCTTTAAGCTTTTTGGAAAACATAGGGAAGGGTTATCACCCCTGTATAATTTGTTTTGTCGTCCATCTTTTTTCATCTCACTTGCTGTTGTCTCCTTCCGTTTGCAAGTAGGAGATGTTTGTAAGTTGGATGTTTGAAAGTAGGGGCCTGCCCTATATTATAGCGGTATGTACTGGGTACAGAGCACGCAGACAGCACGCACTATCTCCTAACACTACTGAATGCAAGCTCTATTATTAACCACTTGTTAGCCTAATGTTTGCATAAAGTGAAAGATGAAGTTATGTTGAGTAAATAGATATCAAACATGTCACTCTTCAAAATTGCACATGCCCGTGGAATGGCGCCAAACGTCGCTACTTAAAAAATCCCCATAGGCGACGCTTTAATTTTTTTTTTTACTGGTTACATGTTTTGAGTTGCAGAGGAGGTCTAGGACTAGAATTATTGCTCTCGCTCTAACATTCTCGGCGATACCTCACATGTGTGGCACATGCGAGCACATGGGGACATGGGCGCTTTAATTTTTATTTTATTTTTTTATTGTTCATTTTACTTTATTTATTTTAGTTTGACATTTTTTCCCCAAAAATATATTTTTGATCACTTTTATTCCTATTACAAGAAATGTAAACATCCCTTGTAATAGGAATATGGGGTGACAGGTCCTCTTTACAGTGAAATCTGGGGGGTCAATATGACCCCACATCTCACCTCTAGGCTGGGAAGCCTGAAATAAAAAATAAAAAAAAGATTCTGGCTTTGATCGTACTGGCGAGTTGGTAGAAGCACTGGAGGGCGGTGAGGGGTGGGGGGCGTCTATGGCTGGGTATTTCAGGGTATCACCGAGTATGGCTGGGTATCTCTGAGTATGGCTGGGTATGGCAATTTATGGCAGGGTATTACAGAGTATTGGCGGGGTATTGGCGGGGTACTACAGAGTAATAGCAGGGTACTGCAGAGTATTGGGGGGTACTACAGAGTAATGGCAGGGTACTGCAGAGTATTGGGGGTACTGCAGAGTAATGGCGGGTACTGCAGAGTAATGGCGGGTACTGCAGAGTATTGGGGGGTACTGCAGAGTAATGGGGGTTACTGCAGAGTAATGGGGGGTACTGCAGAGTAATGGCAGGGTACTGCAGAGTATTGGGGGGTACTGCAGAGTAATGGGGGTTACTGCAGAGTAATGGGGGGTACTGCAGAGTAATGGCAGGGTACTGCACTGCAGAGTAATGGCGGGGTACTGCAGAGTATGCACTGGTATTGCAGAGTATTGGCAGGGAATTGAGGGGTTAAATTCGGTGAGCAGCTATGTGGGCACTGCAGATGCAGCCCACATCGCTGCTGACACCGATCTCTTTCCCCTCCGCTGTACCAATCGGTACAGAGAGGGGAGGGAGGAACAGGCGTCATAACATGACGCCGGTTTGTTTCCAAGTGATCACTCCGTCATTTGATGGAGCAATCACGTGGTAAACGGCCGCTATGAGCGGCCGTTTACCGTGATCCGTGATGCGACCCGGCGGTCACGGATGCTCTCGAGTGCGCACACCTCGGGGCACGCGAGAGCAGAATTCTGGGAGGCCGTTAATTAACGGCCTCTCTGAGTTAAACAACCGCCCTGAAGCCGTTAATCGGCAATGGGCAGTTAAGTGGTTAAAGCTAGATCACTAGCTATATAGGTGAGGTGAATATAGTGGTGTATACTGCAGTCAGGGCACAGACAACAACCACTACACAGCAGCAAGATAGGAAATCAGCCAAAAACGATCGGTGTGTACTGTGTTTAAGGTACACAGAACACCCACTGCTTCAGATGCTAAGTAACATACTACACGAGGCCGCCTTAAAGGCGGCCTTATATAGTGTGGGGCGTGCACTACACAGCCTGAGCTATGATTGGCCACAGGCAGGATGCCTGTGGCCAATCATGGCTCTCCTCGCTGCCGGCGCTGCGATTAGCCAAGCATGCGGGGTCACAGTGCATGCTTGGCCAATCATGGGGCAGCAATGCACTGCGCCACCGCAGTGCATTGTGGTCCGCGCGCGCGTCACTCAAATTTTGACGCGAACGGCCCAAACGTTCGGAATTCGCCGAACGCCCGAACAGACAATGTTCGAGTCGAACGTACGTTCGACTCGAACACGAAGCTCATCCCTACTCCTCACCGCCAATCAGGAGACAAGTCTGTGAGACCTGGTTCCCAATTGGCCAAAGCATCAGGTGATTCTTTTGGATGCCTAGCGCTTTGGTGGAACAAACATGGCAGAGGAAGCTGGAGGAGCGGACATCGGAGCTGCCGTGGCCGCTGCCCGCACTCCAGGAGAGGACACCACAGCCCCACCACATGAGTGGGTAAGTGCCTGGCTGAACCACCCGCACACACACGCACATGATCAGGGGGGTGTGCTATGACATGATGTTGTTTGTTTGCCGCCCCCCCAAAGAAGAACCCACCAGCCTCCACTGGTATATACTGCATCTACTTTAGAGTTCTTTATTAAAAGTAGCAATTTTCTTGCATGCCTACTCGTGAGCTTCATTTCAGGGGAATTAGCTGCCATTCAAGTAACGCTCCCTCCATGAGTTCTAGATAAAGGATTCATGAGAGGATTCTAAAGCAGAGATACCATCACAGTCTGTCTTATATTTTCTCCTCCAACGTGATGGATTCTGAGTTCATGATTTCCACATGTACCAATAAAGCACACAGCAAAGTCCTCCAAATGTACTTTATTTATAGCCAAGACAGTATCCATGATGTTGACTTTTCATAATATTCCTACAAACAATTGTCAAATGCAAATGCAAAAAACACAAAACCTTATTCAAACACAGTATCATTACAAAGGTTCCTACAGAAAGTAAAACACAACACCGTGTACTATTAACAAAAACACCAAACATAACTGCACATAAATTCACTGCAAAAAAACTAAAATATATTATAAAGAAAACTTTATATAGATGACTTATAATTAACCACTTCAATACCAGGCACTTTCACCTCCTTTCTGCCCAGGCCAATTTTCAGCTTTTAGTGCTGTCGCATTTTGAATGACAATTGCGCGGTCATGCAATGCTGTATCCAAACAAAATTTTTATAATTGTTTTCCCCACAAATAGAGCTTTTTGTTTGGTGGTATTTGATCACCACTGGGGTTTTTATTTTTTGTGCTCCAAATAAAAAAGTCAGTATCCCATGTTTTTAAAGTTCTTTTTCTTTTGATCTTAAATTAGGTTTTATCCATGGTAAATATTAAAAAAATCTGAAAATTCTTAAAATATTTTTTTTCTCTTAATTTCTTTTAGCAAACATTGAAAATAAGTATGTTTTCTCCGTTACTGATGAGCACTGATGAGGCTTGCACTGATGGGCACTGATGAGGCTGCACTGATTGGCACTGATAAGGAAGCACTGATGAGGTGGCACTGATGATGAGGCACTGATAAGCAGCACTGATGGGCACTCATGATGCGCACTGATATGCAGCACTAATGGGCACTGATAGGCACTGATATGCGGCATTGATGGGCACTTACAGGTGGCACTGATGGGCACTCATAGGAGGCACTTATGGGCACTGATAGGCGACACTGATGGGTGGCACTGATGGGCACTGTTAGATGGCCCTGATAGGCAGCACTGATCAGGAGGCACTGACAGGCAATCACTGATGGGCACAGAGTGTCATCTCAATCGGCACTGATTGGCACTGATTGGCATCCCTTTTGGGCTCAACTGGTGGTCACCAGTGGGCATCCTCGATGGGTCTGCACTGATAATCAATGTGCTGAATTTCATTTAATACCATTTAAAGAAGACTTAAAGGTGCCATAATGTTAAAAAAAATAACAGTATTCAAAACAGCCAATGAGACAAAATAGTCGGCTAAACATGCTCCTTGGAAAGCCAAGGGGTGTAACTTAAATCTGAATGCGAGATCAGTCCACTCACGCTAGGTGGACCACCTAATAACAGCACTGTAGATCAAGGAGGCCAATTCCTCCACTGACTTTAGGGGGTATCATTTTTGCTATGTGCATGTTATGTTTTAGACATATCTTATACATGGGCAACTTTGTGTTTTCATTTTCTTTCCACATTTTCCAAATACTTGTGGAAAAAAATGACATGTTTAAAAGAATCAAAATGCCTCATAGAATATAAGTTGGGTCGTTTGCTTTCCAAAATGGGGTAATTTATTTCCATTGTCCTGGTGCTCCAGGGCCTTCAAAAGTGTAAGCCCCTGTACACACGATTGGAGATTCCGACGGAATGTGTCCGATTGGAGCATTTTGTCGGATATTCCGACTGTGTGCGGTCTGCATCGGACTGTTTCCGTCGGAATATCCGTCGGATCAAATTTTCCAACTTACTGGAAATATTTTCCGACAAAATACTCCAATTGGACATACTCCGATCATGTGTAGAGAATTCCAATCGGTCAAAGTGCCACGCATGCTCAGATCAAATTCCTACATCAAAGCTATTGGCTACTAGCCTTAACATAGTACCGTCGTAATGAAATAACATCATCCCGTTCTGAACGATCGAACATTCCGACAACTTCGTCCGACCGTGTGTATACAACAGTTTCGGACAAAATCCGTCGGACAAAATGACGGACAAAATCCGACAGATTTGGTTGTCGGAATCTCCGACCGTGTGTACAAGGGCTAAGAGGTAGTCTAGAAATTAGATGTGTAATTTATGTCCCTAGAACACCTGATGGCACTCCCTGCATGTTGGACCATGTTGTATGTGGCCAGGCTGTGAAAAAGTTTCACACATGTGGTATCGCCATACTCAGGAAGAGTGGCAGAATGTATTTTGGGGTGTAATTTGTGGTATTCATATGTTGTTATGACAATTTTGTTAAAAAAAAAAAGAATTGTGGAAAAAAAATTAAAACTTCAAAAAACTCACCATGCATCTTACTAAATACCTTGGAATGTCTATAAAGGGATCATTTGTACTTTTCTGACTTGTTAGCCCTTGTACACACGGTCTGGGATTCTGATGGAATGTGCCCGATCGGACCGTTTTGTCGGATATTCCGATCGTGTGTGATCTCCATCGGACTGTTTTCATCGGAGCATCCGACAGACCAAGTTTTCCAACTTGTTGGTAAAATTTTTCAGACAAAATGCTCCGATCGGACATACATCAGACAAAAAGAGGACAAAAATATTATAATTGTATGACTGGGTAATTGTCATTCAAAATGTGAGAGCGCTGAAAGCTGAAAATTGGTATGGTTTAAGTGCCCAGTGGGCAAGTGGTTAATAAAACTAAAAATACTTCCTGTGGGTCCTTTGTGTATGAAATTAGACCCCTCTCTGAGGGTAGTATTGCCCTTTCTGTTGATGGAATTGTGCCCATTCCTATGGGTGTTCTGTGGGTTGAATTAGGCTCTCAGTACCCTTTTCTGAGGGTTTTAATAGGCCCCCTCTTTCTGGTACCGCACTGGTTATCGCCACCAAAAGGGTGGTTTTAAATACCGCACCTTTTTTTTGTTCCAGTTTCGTTTGTGAGTTGGACTTGACAGATTACCGCACGATTTTTTGAGATATTGACCAACAATTGTTTTTTTCCGTTGTTTACCACAAGATCATTATTTTTTTGTGAATTATACTTATTCGCGTGCGATAATTTGTGCAAATGACTAACATGATACCCTTATCGCATTCAGTAAATGTTAATGAATCAACCCCATTGTGGCAAATGTCAGAGCGAGAGCAATAACTCTAGCTCCAGACCTCTGGAGACCTCACCTTAGAAAGATATTGATAAAATAGAGCGAGTCTAGAGACGGGTAACAAAAATGGTGAAAGGTTTGGGGGATAAAGCACATTGAGAGCAACTTCAGGAACCTAATATGTACAGTCTGGAGGAAAGAAGGAAAAAGGAAGACATGAGTGAAAATGAGTAAATGCCTCAAGGAGGTGAATAAGGTTCAGGAAGGCAATTTTTTCAATATGAAACCAATATCAAGAACACAGGGACATGACCTCAAACTAATTGGAAGAAAGTTCAAAACGAATCTTAGAAAATATTATTTTACTGAAAGGGTAGTTGATGCTTGGAATTGTCAGGGCTGGACTCAGCCCTTCCTTTCTAATGCTGGCCGCTCAGCTGTCGGCTAATTGCCAGCTCCTTTTTCTCCACAGGGGCTCACCTGTTGATGATATCCTGTTCGTCAGTCCTGCCTACTTAAGCCTTCCAGCCCAGACGATCTCTGCCTTCTCCTTGGTCACATCTCTAGAGATGCTCTCCTGTGCTCCTGTTGAAGACTTGCTTGGCTGACATTCCTTCTGTCTTCGGATCCTGATAGCTGTTCTTCTACGCTCATCTCTGGCTCCCTGACATTTTGGCTTGTCTCACTATCCTTTCCGGTTCCTAAACTCTGGCTATGTTTTGAATACGTTTACCTTTTTATTATTATCATTAAACAAGTGTGATTTAACTGTACTTCTGTCTCAGTCTGATTCATGGATTCTGACAGGAATAGACTCCCAGCAGAAGTAGTAAGACAGTCAAGAGTTTTAACTACTTCCTGCCCACCCACCATCAAATGGCAGAGGGACAGTGAGGCTCTTGTTCTGGGTGGACGTCATATGAAGGCGCACCCAAATGGGCACTCCCGCATACACATGGGGGGGGCGATCGCAGCCGCACCATGTTGCTAGGACACGGCATGACCCCGAAATCCATAAAGAGCCTCTGATGTGGCTCTTTAACCATGTGATCGTCTGTGTCCAATCACAGCCGATCAAATGTAAACACAGACGTGCCGGTGTTTGTCTCTCATAACCTCACACTGATGGTGTGGCGAGGAGAGACGATCAGTGGCATCTCCTCGCAGGGTACAGCTAGACAGGTAATCAGGGCACTGATCATCCGTGTCTGATTACAATAAAGTGCCAGCAGTGCCAGCAATCAGTGCCAGCAATCAGTTCCCATTAGTAATGCCAGTCAGTGCCCATTAGTGATGCTAGCTTTCTGTGCCCATCATGCCGTGAACACACGATCAGACTATCCGGCAGACTTAGTCTGGCGGACAAACCGCCGTAAAGTCCTCCGGACTGTGCGAACGAGCGGACCTGCCCACACACGTGACTTTTCCGGCGGACTAGGTCTGGCGGACATAGTCTGCCGGATTATCCGCCGTACGTTTGAAATGAAAGGACTTGCCCACACACGGAGGAAAGTCCGTTCATTTTGAGCACGGCTCCAGGTAGCCGGGACTAGTGAAGGAAGCGTCGCTGGCCCCGTCACCTGGTATGGAGTTAAAGGAGAAGCCCTATGCCGAAGAAACGGCGTGGGGGTCCCCCTCTAGGTCCATATCAGACCCTTATCCGAGCACGCTACCCGGCCGGCCAGGAAAGGGGGTGGGGACGAGTAAAAGCCCCCCCCTCCTGAGCCGTACCAGGCCATGTGCCCTCAACATGGGGGATGCTTTGGGGAAGGGGGGCCCCACCCCAAAGCACCTTGTCCTCATGAGGATGCTGGGACTGTGACATCATAATGGGCGGGGACATCATCCAGCGATGTCCCTATATAAGTCACCACATGCCTTGTGCCTGTCATTGTGGCCAGGGACAGCGACGAGGCAACAGGTCAAGAAGAAAAGAAGAGAAGAAGAGAAGAACAGAAGGTGGCGACGATGAAGACAGCAACGATGAAGACAGCAGTGACAGCGGCAATAGAAGACCAGGCCACCGCTTGTAAAAGAGCTAGAAGAAGGCGCGGAGGCCCGGCAAGAAGAACCGAAGAGGGGGACAAGACCCCCGAAGAGGAGGACAAGACCCCCGAAGTCCAAAGGAGAGGGCGGCGATGAAGAAGAAAGACGGGCTCCTCCGCTAGTAAAAGAGCTAGCAGAAGATAGCGGAGGAGTCCGGCAAGAAGACCCCCCAAGACGGAAGTAGAACCCCAGGACTGTGCAATAAACTATTTTTAACCCTTGTGTCTTGTGTTTTTTTTACATTTTTCACAGGTGAATGGGTAGGGGTACATTATTAAAGGGGGCTCCCGGATTCCGATAAGCCCCCCGCCCGCAGACCCAGACAACCAACGGCCAGGGTTGTTGGGAAGAGGGCCTTGTCCTCATCAACATGGGGACAAGGTGCTTTGGTGTGGGGGGCCCGCGTGGCCCCCCTTCCCCAAAGCACCCCCCATGTTGAGGGCATGCAGCCTGGTTTGGCTCAGGAGAGGGGGAGCGCTCGCTCGTCCCCACCCCCTTTCCTGGCTGGACAGGTAGCGTGCTAGGATAAGGGTCTGATATGGACCTAGAGGGGGACCCCCATGCTGTTTCTTTGGCGTAGGGCTTCCCCTTAAACGCCATACCAGGTGACGGGGCCAGCGACGCTTCCTTCGCTAGTTCCGGCTACCTGGAGCTGTGCTAAAAATTAATTGACTTTTCTCCGTGTGGAAAAAGTCTGTTCATTTCAAAAGTACGGCGGACTAGCACACACATCGCTGGACTGCGAGTCATGCGGACATATTTTGGTGCAAAACTACTTTCTTAGCCCGCCGGACTTTTGGGTAAAATAAGTCCGCCGGAGCCCACACACAGGGGGATTTTTCCACCGGATTGTTTGATCGTGTGTACGCGGCATCAGTGGCACCTATCAGTGATGCCCATAAATGCCCATCAGTGCTGTCCATCAATGCCCATCAGTTCTGCCCATCAGCATTGAACTGTGCCACCTATCAGTGCCCACCAGTGCCACCTATTAGTGCCCACCTGTGCCACTCATCAGTGTGGCCCATCAATGCCAACTGTTAGTGTCCATAAGTGAGGCATATTAGTGCTTCCTCATTAGTGCCGCCTCACCAGTGCCCATAAGTGCAGTCTCATTAGCGCACATCAGTGAAAGAAAAATACTTATGTACAAAATTTACTGACAGAAACTAAGAAAAACATTTTTTTTTCAAAATGTTTGGTAATTTTTTTGTAAAGAATAAAAAAAACCAGCAGTGATTAACCACTTTCAGCCCCGGACCATTTTGCTGGCTTAAGACCAGACCACTTTTTGCGATTCAGCACTGCGTCGCTTTAACTTCCAATTGCGCGGTCGTGCGACGTGGCTCCCAAACAAAATTGACGTCCCTTTTTCCCCACAAATAGAACTTTCTTTTGGTGGTATTTGATCTGCAGTTTTGTTTTTTTGCGCTATAAACAAAAAAAGAGCGCCAATTTTTTTTAAAAAAAGCGCATTATTTTTTACTTTTTGTTATAATAAATATCCCCAAAAAATATATAAAAAACAGTTTTTCCCCTCAGTTTAGGCCGATACGTATTCTTCTACACATCTTTGGTAAAAAAAAATCACAATAAGTGATTATTGATTGGCTTGCGCAAAAGTTATAGCGTTTACAAAATAGGGGATAGATTTATGGCTATTTTATTAATATTTTTTTTTTTACTAGTAATGGCGGCGATCAGTGATTTTTATCATGACTGCGACATTATGATGGACACATTGGACATTTTTGACACATTTTTGGGACTATTGTCATTTATACAGCAATCGGTGCTTTACAAATGCAGTGATTCCTGTGTAAATGACACGGGCAGTGAAGGGGTTAACCAGTGGGTGGCAGTGTAGGGGTTAAGTGTTCCTAGGGGCGTGTTACTAACTGTGGGGTGCTGGGCTTTGTGTTAGTGAACACTGATCTCTGCTCCAATCACATGGAGCAGAGATCAGCGTCACTTGTTGCTAGGCAGAACGGGCAGATGCTGTTTACAATGGCATCTCCCTGTTCAGCCTCCCCATGAGACGATGGCGGGTATCCCAACGGCGATCGAGTCCGCGGTACCCGCGACCGGACTCACGGGGCTCCCGACCGACACACGAGCACGCCAACGGCAGCGCGCACGTGATGGCAGGGTGGCATATAGAAATGGACGTACCTGTACGCTGATATGCCTGCCCGAGTCATTCTGCTGACGTACATCGGCGTGCGCTGGTTGGGAACTGGTTAAATATCACCAAAAAAGCTCTATTTGTGTAAAGATAATGATACAAATTTCACATGGTTACAGTGTAGCATGACTGAGTAATTGTGATTCAAAGTGTGACAGAGCTGAAAGCTGAAAATGGCCTGGGCAGGAAGGGGGTGAAAGTTCCCGTTGTTGAGGGGGTTAAACGTGCCTGGGACAAACATAAATCTGTACTCAGACAAAAAAGGTAACAAAATAAATACAAATAGGACAGACTCGATGGACTATTCAGTCTTTTTCTGCCTTTACTTTTCTATCTTTCTACCTCTAAACTGATGGATGCTAGAAGCCCAACCAAAACAAAACACAAGACATACATCCTATCCTACATGCTATCTAGAAAATCAACATTTTATTGGCATGTGTGATCGTGTCAGAACTGTCATCCCCTCAAAAGAAGTCAGGAAGACTCCTGCAGGATACAGCCTGAGCAGACACGCCAGTCACTTTACACATGAGTCCATAAGCCAAACTACTTTCTGATTGGCTCCAACGGGAGTCCATCACTTTTTCTCAACAGAACCAAACAAAGGGAATTGACAAGGACAGCATGCAGCAGCGTCCGTAACTAGCCAGTTAGGCACTTAAGCTGTTGACCTGTGTTGAACATCAATGGGACAACCCACCCTAACCCGTCTGCGCACTTTCAGTCCAAGGTTTTCTTGTATCACTGTGATCTCTAGTCTACAGCAGTCCCACATCACAGGTAAAAGCAGGGGTCAGCTAGTCTTTTCCCGGTGTTCCCTTCCCCTCTGACCGAAATGGAATAACTCTTGACATGTTGACCATGTTTGATGACTAAGCCCTTGTACACACGGTCGGAGAATCTGTCGGAATGCGTCTTATCGGACCGTGTCGTCAGATAATCCGACTGTGTGTGGTATGCATCGGACTGATTCCGTCCGAATCTCCGTCCGACCCAATTTTCCAACATGTTGGAAATATTTCCCGACCAACTGGGCCGGACGGACCTAATCCGATCATGTGTAGAGCATTTTCATCGGACCAAGTGCCACGCATGCTCAGATCAAATTCCTACATCAAAGCTATTGGCTACTAGCCTGAATGTAGTCCCATCGTAACGAAATTACGTCATCACGTTCTGAAAGATTGGATTTTTCGCCAACTTGGCCCGACCGTGTGTATGCAACAGTTTCGGACACAATCCGTCGGACTAAATCCGACGGGCAAAATCCGACGGATTTGGTTGGCAAAATCTCCGACCGTGTGTACGTGGGCTAAGACACAGTCCTTATAAATTGCCCTCCCAAGTTTCCATTCCCTAAAGATGTCCTGGAACCTGACCCACATCTCATGGTCGGGTGTCCTTTGGGGTTTAGGGACATGCAAATAATCCCAGATAAGATCACTTTCCCACTGTTCCCGGGAAGCCTCCACAGTCTCCATGATCTTCTCTGGTATATAAGAATAGTCCAACCCCCACTCTCGGGCAACCCTTCTCTGAATGTCCCTCTGAAACTGTGACAGCCATGACAGTTCCTTGGGCCTTCCCTGCCCAGGCAGCACATAGGAGTCTGGGCTCGGACAGCCCTTTGCTGGTAAGTGGGTGCCCTGTTGTGAGGGGTATCTGCTATGTGTCTAATAGGGGGTTCTGGGTAGATGGCGGTGCTCTTTGGAGCCCTGGAGGTGGCACTGACTGAAGTGGAGCTTTCCAGGAACCTCTGCGCCATCTTCCTCCGCTGTGTGAGCAGCCTGTGGTACGCAGGACACTGAAGTAGTTTCTTCCTCCTGGGCATGGCTGGCATTGACTTGTTGGTCTGGCACGCGAGGAACTGTAACCCTTCATTTCTGGAGTACGTGCCAGCGACCCCTGGTGGCTGGCACCGTATAATTGCAGGTTACTGTATCATGATGAAAATGTCACTTGCGATGCCCCACTGTAAGGAACCAACATCTCCCTAGTTCCCAGCCGCACCTCCCTTGGTGTCCATGTTTTATCCATAGCAACATCCAAAACTCCCATAACACTTCCATTTGTGCAGCAGGACGGTCTTTTGCAAACAGTGGCGGTGTCAGCGGTGTCACGCCAGACACCTCTGTACACGATGGCAAGGTGCCGCTTGTGATGGTCACGTATGACTACATGAAATACAGTCACTGAGTTGCAGGAGTTTGTAGCTGTAGTTGCTAGGGGTAACGGGTTAACAGAAAGATAAATCTCGGTGGGACTTCCATGTAGCACACTACTCCCTTGGGAGCTGCTGGGTGTGTGCATACCTTTCTGTTAACTGCATCCGTTCTTCCACTCTTTGCACAAATTTCACAAACAGCAGATAGTCCATTAAACATTGAAAGTTGTATTTCTTGCTTGGTGAACGTTACATTGCAGGTAGAAGATATGAGTTGCCTCTAATTCTGGTTCCCATTTCTGCTCCTATGAATTTTTCCTATAGTGAACTGACCAATGCCCCTCTGAAAGACATTGTGGTAAATGGATGCTAGAAGCCCCAGGCTTCTTAGTAGCAACTTCCCGCTCCGCATGGTCAGGTACAGCCCAAGCTGAGATGTCCAGTCCACAGTCCTGCAGATTACATGATGGCGGTTATTCTGACTATCCGGCGCTGAGGTCTCTGAACCCCCATTCAAGCCTGCTCCTTGTGGCTTACATTTCTGCCAATTCTCTGCTCCAGACTCTTCCCATTGCTTCCACGGAGCATGTGACCCCCCCCCCCCCCCCCGCTCATATGCGAGTCCTGCCCCTGCCAATACAATTTAATGATTGGTCCAGGGCTCTCCATATAAACTGCCTGCACCCCAGTCCCTAGCCCGCCTTCCTTCCAAAACATTTCCAATGGAAGGTAAGGGATATTTTTCAGGGTAGAATGCAGGTGTCCACACCCTCCCCTCTCCACTTAAAGTGCAAGGCCCTAATTTACCTAACACTTACCATACTTAAACCTATTTAGCACTCACCTAAAGGTGGTGGGCACTACATATATATATATATATATATATATATATATATATATATATATATATATATGTACTCCAACACTCCAACGGTAACACACTCAACCTCATATTCTCCCATCGCTGCACTCCCTGCAATTTCTCTAACGCATCCTTTCCTCTCTCTGATCACAACCTTATCCTTTTCACTCTCTCTTTGTCTCCTACATCACATGCTGCCAATCTACAAACCACGACCCGCAGAAACCTTCGCAACCTCAACCCTTCCCTTCTTCATTCTGCTACTGATGGCCTTTATGACAAAATCGCACCCCTATCCTGCCCAGACTTCCATCTACAACACGCTGTCGTCCTCCCTAGACACACTTGTTCCTCTTTCTACATGCAGAACAAGGCCCCGTCTGCCACAACCCTGGCAAACAGATGACACCAGAAGTCTCAAGAGACACAGCCATGCTCTTGAGCAAGCTTGGCGTAAATCTAAGTCCCTGCAAGACTTTACCCTCTACAAATCTGCCCTTCTCAAATACAACTCCCGCCTCCACACTGCCAAACAAACCTTCGACAACAATCTCATCAAAACCCTCTCATCCAAACCTCGTCAACTCTTTTCTACCCTTAATTCCTTACTTCACCCCCCACTGCCCCCACCCACCAACTTGCTTACCGCTCAACAGATTGGTAACTATTCCACCTTCCCACTCTATCCTTAACTCCCTAACCCACATCTTTAACCTCTCCCTCTCCTCCGGCACCTTTCCTTCCCCGCTCAAACATGCACTGCTTACCCTCATACTCAAAAAACCCTCACTAGACCCCACCTGTTTGAACAACTTAAGACCCATCTCCCTGCTCCCGTTTGCCTCCAAGCTCATCGAACGCCTTGTCCATGACCAAATGAGTCGCTTCCTCATGGACAACAACCTTCTCGACCCCCTACAGTCTGGCTTCCGCCCACAACATTCTACTGAAACTGCCCTACTAAAACTCACCAATGACCTACTAACTGCTAAAACCAATGGCCACTACTCCATACTCATACTTTTAGACCTCTCTGCTGCCTTTGACACAGTTGACCACCTGCTCCTCCTCAGCAAATTACGCTCCCTTGACCTCTGCGATTCTGCTTTATCCTGGTTCTCCTCCTACCTATCTCAGCGCACTTTCAGTGTCACCTACAACTACATTTCCTCCGCTCCCCTTCCTCTTTCTGTAGGGGTACCCTAAGGTTCTGTCCTTGGGCCCCTCCTATTCTCTCTCTATACCTCTTCCCTGGGCCAGTTGATAAACTCCCATGTTTTCCAATACCACCTCTATGCCGACGACACCCAGATCTATCTCTCCACTCACCCCCTCGATCTCCTCACAAATCTCCAACTTACTGAATGACTAGGCTTATGCAATTCGTTTCGTAACGAATCGAAATTCGGCCGAATTTTGCATCTTTCGGACATTCGGATGCATCCGAATGTCCGAATAAAAAAATAACAAATTACAACGAATACGAAAGAAATATAACGAATGAATTCGAATGAATTCAACATGATTCGAAATAATTTCAACCGCATTTGAAATTATTTCAACTGCATTCGACATTACAACATATCCAAATTTGTAGTTTCTAGCACCAAGTGACCCCGAGATACATGGCCCTAAAGTCGGGTCACAAAATATTTTCGAATGTGGTTGAAATAATGTCGAATCATGTTGAAATAATTTCGAATGCATTTGAAATTATTTCAACATGATTCGACATTATTTCAACTGCATTCGAAATGATTTCAACATGATTCAACATTATTTCAACCGCATTCGAAAATATTTTGTGACCCGACTTTAGGGCCATGTATCTTGGGGTCACTTGGTGCTAGACACTTCAATATGTTGTAGTGCTAGTATTATTGTGTTTGCATACCAAATTTGGTGTTTCTAGCTATAAGTGACCCCGAGATATGTGGCCCCAAAATTGGGTCGCAAAATGTTATTAGTTATTAGAGCAGAGAATGACATTTTGCGACTCGATTTTGGGGCCACATATCTCGGGGTCACTTATAGCTAGAAACCCCAAATTTGGTATGCAAACACAATAGTACTAACACTACAACATATCCAAATTTGTAGTTTCTAGCACCAAGTGACCCCGAGATACATGGCCCTAAAGTCGGGTCACAAAATATTTTCGAATGTGGTTGAAATAATGTGGAATCATGTTGAAATCATTTCGAATCCGGTAGAAATATTTTCGAATTTGATTGAAATATTTTCGAATGTGGCCGATTTTTCGAATTCGGTAGAAAACTAAACGAAATCCGAAAACGAATTTAAGGAAGTTAACGAATATAACTAAACGAAATTAATGAATTAACGAATTAAAACGAAATGAAACTAAACAAATTTTTTCCTTTTGCACATGTCTATGAATGACATGGATGTCACACCACTTCCTCAAACTCAATCTTTCTAATACTGAGCTTGTTATATTTCCTCCTTCACGATCCCCCCCCCCCCCCCCCCGTGACGTCACCATTAATATCAGCAACACAACCATTGGTCCCTCCACACATGCCAGGGTCCTGGGTGTAATCCTTGACTCCGACCTCTCCTTCAGCCCCCATATCCAATCACTGGCTAAATCCTGCCACCTTCACCTCCGCAACATCTCCAGAATTCCACCTTCCTGACTAATGACACCACAAAGCAACTCGTTCACTCCTTGATTATTTCCCTCCATGATTACTGCAACTCTCTCCTTAATGGCCTACCCTTAAGCAGGCTACCCCCCTTCAGTCTATTATGAATGGTGCTGCTAGACTAATACACCTCACTAACTAATCCGTGACTGCTGCCCCTCTCTGCCAATCCCTTCACTGGCTTCCCCTCCCCCACCGTGTAAAATTCAAAATGCTAACCATAGCATACAAAGCCATTCACAACATCGCCCCCCATCTACATCACCAACCTCATCTGCAGATATCACCCAAATCGTCCCCTCTGCTTCTCCCAGGACCTCCTGCTCTCTAGCTCCCTTGTTACCTCCTCTCATGCTTGCCTTCAAGACTTCTCCAGAGCCTCTCCCATCCTCTGGAACTCCCAGCCCCAGTCTATCCAATCCGCCCCTACCCTGTCCACCTTTGGGGGTTCCCTGAAAACTCATTTATTCAGGAAAGCCGATCCCACACCCACCCAACTGTCCCCGATCCACCCCCATCAAATCATTCTCTGCAGCTATTACCTTTTGTACCCCCACCCCCTCCCTTTAGAATGTAAGCTCTACCGGGCCCTCCTGTACCTCCTGTATTGTACTGTAATTGTGTTGTCCCCCCCCCCCTATACATTGTAAAGCGCTGCGTAAAACTGTTGACGCTATAGACATCGTGAATAATAATAATAATATTAATAATAATAATAAAAATAATAATAATATATATATATATATATATATATTCACACACTGTATATACTGTATAATGTTTGGGGGTTCTAAGTAGTTTTCTTGCAAAATAATACCAATGTTTACATGTAATTGCGCATACATGCGTTCTGAATTTCCGACGGGAAATGTTTGATGTGAGCTTGTTGTCGGAAAGTCCGACCGTGTGTAGGCTCCATTGAACATTTGCTGTCGGAATTTCCACGCACAAATGTTTGAGAGCAGTTTCTCAAATTTTCCGACAACAAAACTTGTTGTCGGAAAGTCCGATCGTGTGTCCGTCGCACAAAATTTCACGCATGCTCTGAATAATGCAGAAGGCTATTGAACTGCCCATTGAACTTACTTTTTCTTGGCTTGTCCTATGTGTTGTACGTCACCGCGGTCTTGACGTTTGGAATGTCCGACAACATTTGTGTGACCGTGTGTATGCAAGACAAGTTTGAGCCAACATCCTTCGTAAAAAAAAAAATCCACATTTTTTTTTTGTCGGAATGTCTGATGGTGTGTACGCAGCATTAGAGAGAAATTTCAGAATTGGCCAGGTGGAAAATGTATTAAAGTTACAGCTCTCTTTGAATATAATGGAGTTTTGGATTACTCTTTGAACTTAGGAGCGGTTTGGCAAACATCATGTGAACCAAACCTAGGTGCCTTTGGTCTATAACTAATAAGGAGCAATAAGGAGACAATATCATCTACATCAGGGGTAGAGAACCTCGGATCTCCAGCTGTTTTAAAACTACAAGTCCCATGAGACATTGCAAGACCCTAAAAATCACAGGCATGACTCCTAGAGGCAGAGGCATGATGGGATTTGTAGTTTCAAAACAGTTGGAGAGCCAAGGTTCCCTACCCCTGATCTACATGCTGGACAAGCATTCATATTTTATATGTAAACCCTCTTTTGCTAAATGCTAATAATTGATTTCAGAATTCCCTCTTTTTAATCTCAATTCTACAAAAGATCACCTGAAACGTCTCCCTCAGTTTGGAACTGGCCTGAATAATGGTGAGAGCCTCAGCAGTTGGGCAAAACAGCAAAATGAACCAGCGTATTGTGGGCACAAAATCCATAGAGACAAATGAATATGAAACACTAGAGTAACCAGTCACGCTATACAATAGATAGACTGCAAGAAAAAGTAGCATTGTTATGGTTGCATTAATGGGGGCCTGGAGTTTAGGGTCTTTAAAATTAGAATTTGTATCTTTGATAGTCCATATATGTTTTGCAAGAAAAAATATTGTGACCATGAGAGAGAGGAGGGTGAGAATAAACGGTAAATATATACAACATGTCATTATCATTATTATAAAGAAGGGGTTAGTAAACACGACCCCACCAATAACAGTGGAATTATTGGTTGAATTACAGAGAGATTGTTCGTGAAGAGTCACAGAAGTCGTCCAGATGAGAGGGACACTGAAGAGAAATGATCCCATCGCTGATAATAACAGAAGCTGTGGGAGGAATTGTGTGATGGACCTCTTTATCCAAACAAAGACAACATATCGGAGGTTAGAGATGGCCGTGCAGTAGTAGGCACAGAGGATGGCGGTCAACCAATTGTTAAAGATGTTAAGTGTATGAAGAGAAACATAAAAGGTCAAAAGAACTTCTTTCTCAAAAAATGTCTGGGGCCATACGAGGTTTATCATAAAATTCTTTGCCAAAAATAGCTGCAGAATGGCGTTGACCAGTCCTTTGATCAGGTGGATCAGATCACACGGTTTTATTTTCTGCCGGCTTTTCATGCTTTTCAAATTAACAATGAAGATGGACATGTTCAGAGCAATTCCAGGGCTACTTTCTATCAGAACTATAGTTATTAATGCAATATACAGTGGAGAGACCATGGTGTTGGTGGTGTCCAGAAGTATCTCCTGTCTTTGCCTTGTTTTTATAATAAAAGTCAAAGAATACCTTCAAAATCCAGGTTCTCGATGTGTCCTCAGTATTTCACCAAGCATTTGAGAGATACAGATTGAATCGTTTGCAGCCGAATATACCAATATAGAGTAGTAATGTAATCTGAAGGTAAATGAGATGATTCAACGCAGGAACATTCTATGAAATCTGAATCATTCAAATAGACGATGGCTTCTATTCCCTTGATTTAAATTGTAAAGATGAAAACTGATTTTCATAATGTTCCCTGCTGTTCAGACACGGAAGAATTAAAAATAAAAAAAATAAAACATTTAAAAGCTTTTTAAAATGTTTTGCTAAAGTCACTCTTTGAACTGAAAAATATTTCTAAGGCTGCGTACACACGAGAGGATTGTCCGTCCAACTAAGTCCGTCAGACAATCCGAAAGACAGTCCGTCCTACTTTTGAATGAACGGACTTGACCACACACGATGAACAGACAGTCCGCTGAAAGCTTGCGCGATGACGTGTACAGCACGTACGACGGGACTAGAAATACGACGTCCAATACACTGCAATGCAACCTTCGGCCGTGTAAATCCTTTCTGAGCATGTGCCATACTTAGTCCGTCCCAACTTGCCTACTCACGAGCGGACTGTCCGCTGAAACCAAAGTTGGACAGACAATATTACGGAAATTCCGAAAGACTTAGTCCGCCAGACTGTCCGCTGAAAAAGTCCGCTGAAGCCCACATACGAGCGGACTGTCCTCTGAAACACGTTTCAGCGGACTAAGTTGGACGGACAATCCTCTCGTGTGTATGCGGCCTTACACTTATCATACTTAACCACTTAAGGATCGAGTCTCTTTCTGAGATTTGTTGTTTATGTTTTTAAGTTACAACGTTGTTAATCGTTTTTAAGTTAAAACCATTTTTTTTTTTTTGCTATAAAATTACTTAGAACCCCCCAAACATTATACATTTTTTTTCTAACACTCTAGAGAATAAAATGGCGGTGGTATTTGCGCAGTGGTCTTATAATTGCCCTTTTTTTTGGAAAAAATACAGTTTTTTTAATTAAAAAAGAAGACAACAGTAAAGTAAACCCAATTTTTTTTTATATTGTGAAAGATATGTTACGCCGAGTAAATTGATACCTGTAATGGAAATTTGTAGGTTCTGTATATAATTGTATTCTATTTTGTATGTATTCCACACTGCCCTCACTGTGCACATGGCACTAACAATGTTTTCAGTACATGTTTTGCATTCTTTCAAGTCCTGATTAGAATTAGCCTGCCTATGTAACGCCCCTTGTTACCATAAACGTACAATTGTAATATTAATGTGATGCCTACGTAATCATGTGTATAAAAACCTTCAAATGCGTCATAATAAAGGAGAACGGTTATTTGGAAAGATGCTGAGCGTATCTTTTGTGTCTGTTCCGTACTCTAGTAGTTATTAATTTGGAACCACTAATCAATATGAGGATAGGAGTTGCCTATCACCAAAATATCCATTTCAGGTGGCGAGCCAGCCCAGCAGGGGTTATGAGGTGACCCTGAGTATCCGAAACGAGGAGCTTGAGAGGATCCGGGAATTTCTGATAATCAGCCGGCTGAGGTAAGCCTTTTGCTTACATTTGAGTTATCAGACTTCCTTGATCGGTAAGGTATTTTCGGGACAAAGGGTACCTATTTTACTCCCCTAATTGAACTGTATTGATCGGTGGTTTTATGTTATGTTGTCCCTTTCTACTGTCCATCGGAGTGTTATAAAGAAAGCAGAAGTTTAATTAAGGGAATGAAGGGTAAGAGACCCTCAAAAATGCCCAGGGCAAGAGGAGCGCTATATATGAACCAAAGGTGCGGTTCCGCCTATACTGAGCCCCTAGATTAATGGTTAAAGTGGACAGGGATCCACAAAGGGTTAACTGGGTTACCACCAAAGTCCACAGGGACAAAGAATCATGCAGAGCATAGAGCTAGAGAAACAGCTATTTATGTGAGCAGGATGGATCAAGAGTGACATTAACACTAGACAGAAAGGGACTTTTTAAAGTTAATTTGTGGAATGAATTTGGGGTCAGGCATTACAACTAGTAAAGTCAAGAAACAGTAATGAGAGTTAAAACAGAATGCTTTATATGTTGTCAGAGAGGGAAGATGGGATGAGCACTATAGCTGCCCGTCTGATCATAGAAGGTACAGTATGTGAAGTATGGTATTACAATACATTGGATGCAAAGGATATCAGAACAAAATAAAGTGAGAGAATGATATGCATGTGTTGTGTACACATGGGAATAATGTAAGCAATTTTAGAGATATATTTGAGTATGTGTGTGAATGCTGGAACCTTTAGTTCTATCACTTGTGTGTGTCATATACGCAGATGTGGCCCCCTCCTTTGTGCTCTCCTGAAAGAATGTAGCTGGGATGAGAGGTTGGTGATAAGCTGGAAGGACACCATGCCAATTTCAGTTTTTTAGACAAAACATTTATAACACAATGTGCCGGGTTAACGAATCTAATGATAAACAATGTGATCACAATTATTTTTTAATCTGTTTTCCAAACATGGTAAAATGAAGGTTACATTTAAAGCGGGATTCCACCCTAAAATGGAACCTCCGCTGATCGGAACCCCCCCCCTCCGGTGTCACAATTGACACCTTTCAGGGGGGAGGGGGGTGGAGATACCTGTCAAAGACAGGTATTTTCACCCAATTCCAGGCATAGACTCCCACGGGAGTCTACGCCATTTCCTGCCCTGCCGCGCTGTCTGCTGGGACACACACGGGTCCCAGTAATAGCGCGGAGATTTCCTATTGCGCAGTGCGGCTCGCGCATGCGCAGTAGGGAACCGGGAAGTGAAGCCGATTCGTTTCACTTCCTGATTCCCTCACCTAGAATGGCGGCGGCAGCAGCCGAGGCACGAGCAGTCGATCAGCCTCGGCTGCCGGCATCGCTGGAACCCGGGACAGGTGAGTGTCCATTTATTAAAAGTCAGCAGCTGTAGTATTTATAGCTGCTGGCTTTTAATTATTTTTTTTTTGGGCGGAATCCCTCTTTAACTATGTCTTACACTAATTGAATATCCTGTGATAGTGGAAATGCTGGAACCTTTAGTTCTATTGTGTGTGTGCTTGTGTGTGTCATGTACGCAGATGTGGCCCCCTCCTTTGTGCTCTCCTGAAAGAATGTAGCTGGGATGAGAGATTGGTGATAAGCTGGAAGGACACCATGCCAATTTCAGTTTTTTAGACAAAACATTTATAACACAATGTGCCGGGTTAACGAATCTAATGATAAACAATGTGATCACAATTATTTTTGAATCTGTTTTCCAAACATGGTAAAATGAAGGTTACATTTAACCGTGTCTTACACTAATTTAATATCCTGTGATAGTGGAAACAGTGCATTAAAAAAAAGAGAGAGAGAAATTGAGTAAAATTAAGTAATATGTCCCCCTTTAAGGACATTTATCTGTGCATATATATTCGTGTCTGATATTGAAATTATCATATGAGTATTAATTTCTAATATGAGTTTAACAATTTTATTAATAAATATAGATATATTGAAACTGGTTTAGACAACCTTTGGAAATGAAATCCAGGTTAATGGGGAAATTGGTAAAAATTGAATTATTTTAGATTAAGATAACAATTTTGTAATTTTACATTTATTGAGTGGAAAGAAAAAAAAATTAAGATGAGGTTGTTAATTTGAATACAACTGCAATAATGTTTAACAAAGCCAAGATGGATGGGATACATAAGGAAGTTTTTTTACAGAAATGAAATCTTAAAGTCTGATAATAACTTAATGTGCGGTCCATGATGTGAGAGTAATAACAAAATGTAAATATAACAGACCCATCACATCAAGTCCACACACCCTGTTAGGATAGATGCCGTCTGCAGCCAGTTGGTTTATAGTTTTTGATGGCCGAGTGCTTTCTGGTCCATCATACATATTGTTGGTACTTTTGTTTTTATGTATTTTTTATTTTTGAAATCTAAAGCAGAATGTGTGGAATGTGAAATGATGCGCCCCTTTTCCTTGTAAGTGCAGTGGGTATAAGTAGAAGAATATTTAGGATTTATGGACATCTCTGCATGACTGCAGGGTATTCTTATCATTTATTATGATATTGCCAGGAAAAAGTTGTCTTTTTGAAACATGAAACTGGAGTTCTTACACAAACAGCGTGATAGAAAACAAGCCATTGTTATATTTATGCAAGCTGGACCCAGTAATGAAGGGTTCACCCCAATATATCAGAGCTGTAGCTTTATGCAAAGTTGCTATTTAGACAAAGTTACAGATATTATTTTGGTTGAATATTTAATTTTTAATGGTCCGACATTCTCAGCACAGCAAATATACAGCTAACTAAATGTTTGTCTAATGAAAGGTTCAAAATATGAATTTGTTTTGTGTGTTTATGTACAAATCTAACAATGAAAAATGTGTACATTTGAATCCAGCCACCTTATTGCCTCTATTGGAGGAGGTTGGAGACAAAGAAAAAGCACATGTGTTAAGTTGATGACGTGGGAATCATCTGCTGGGAGCTCATTGCAGGACACACTCCCTGAAGACCTGAGTATTTACTTTTTTGTAGTGTTATTCCCGGTTTTATACCGAGGATGAAGTTTATCACCCAGAAGGATTCCCTGTATTCAGAGTCATTGGATTCTTTTTCCCCAGCTCAAGAAGCAGGGCTCCATGTTTTAGCAAAGCCCGTGAGCTATAAAAAGAGTATATATTTATATAGATAGTCGAGATATAGAGAGCTTTTGGTTCCATTTGAAGGGCCAGAAGTTTGTTTTTACTTCGGCGGGTAAACCAATCAAGCACGCCAAGTTAATTTGATCGGCTGTTTTCAGCCTTCTAGGTTCTTGCTGAGGTAGCCATACTAACAGTAAAACTCACATATGGAAGCAGACCAGGTGACTCTAAAGCCTTGTACACACGGTTGGAGAATCCGTCGGTCAGTGTCCTATCGGACCGTGTCGTCGGATAATCCGACTATGTGTGGTATGCATCGGACTGATTCCGTCCGAATCTCCGTCCGACCCAATTTTCCAACATGTTGGAAATATTTCCCGACCAACTGGGCCGGACGGACCTAATCCGATCATGTGTAGAGCATTTTCATCGGACCAAGTGCCACGCATGCCCAGATCAAATTCCTACATCAAAGCTATTGGCTACTAGCCTGAATGTAGTCCCATCGTAATGAAATTACGTCATCACGTTCTGAACGTACTTGGCCCGACCGTGTGTATGCAACAGTTTCGGACACAATCCGTCGGACTAAATCCGACGGGCAAAATCCGACGGATTTGGTTGGCAGAATCTCCGACCGTGTGTACGTGGGCTTAGGATGCTGCATTTACAGCCCCGGACACTTGCTGGGTCTGTGCAACTCACAGATTCCACCCTAGTTCTGGCCCAGTATACCTGGGATTAATAATTCAACTTTAAGGACCCCATAACGAGAAGAACAAGTGGTCCACAGAGGGCAACTTCTTATGAAACAAGACTTTGGAAAAGGTGATCATTTATGTCTGCCAGACACTCTTTTCCCTTCAGCTTGTCATCAGTCACAAGTAGTTATGGCTGCCTTAGTAAATGAGCGTGGGATAGAGCCAGGGTTCTCCACATTTGTTTTTATAACATACCACTTCTTGTTTTACCTGTTACCAAAGGTGTTACCAAAAGCTGAACATCCCTTCCAGAGATACCAAAAAGATATATCCAGATGCCCAAGTCAGGATCTTACGAGTATGTATTTTGTCTGTATGGACATGTTTTCTGGACATCCAGTGGCAAATGCTACTGCAAAGGCCACAGTAAAAAGTGTTATCAGAAGTAGTTTGTAAGTACAGAGTGCAGAATCTACAGAGAGTAACAGAGGAAATCATTTTTATAGGAGAGTCCTTACTAGTAGTTTCAAGGTTTTATTTTTACACCCCCTACTGTCTACAATGTAGCGGACAAAGTAGAGTAAGAAACTAGAAAACTTTTGCCTGAATGTTTTATTATATTTTATCAAGCCCGAGTCCTGATTAGAATTAGCCTGCCTATGAATGAATGAATGAATGAAATACTTGTATAGCGCACAATGCAAACTGAATCGCCTCTAGGCTCTGTAACGCCCCTTGTTACCATAAACGTACAATTGTAATATTAATGTGATACCTACATAATCATGTGTATAAAAACCTTCAAATGCGTCATAATAAAGGAGAACAGTTATTTGGAAAGATGCTGAGCGTATCTTTTGTGTCTGTTCCCTACTGCAGTAGTTATTAATTTGGAACCACTAATCAATATGAGGATAGGAGTTGCCTATCATCAAAATATCCATTTCATAACGTGTCACGCTTCAAAATTCCACCCACAAGTTGAATGGAGACAAACTTTTACCCTTAAAAATATCCATAGGCGACGTTTAAAAAAAATTCTACAGGTTTAATGTTTTAAGTTACAGAGGAGGTCTAGTGCTAGAATTGTTGCTCTCACTCTACTGATCGCGGCAATACCTCACATGTGTGCTTTGAACACCCTTTTAATATGCAGGCGCTACTCACGTATGCGTTTGCTGCTGCACGCAAGCTCGTCAGGACGGGGAACGTTTACAATTTTTTTTTTTATTCTTATTTATTTTACCTTTTATTTTAGATTTTTACACTGATTTAAAAAAAAAAAAAATGTCACTTTTATTCCTATTACAAGGATTATAAACATCCTTTGTAAATTAAAAAAAAAATCATGGCAGGATCTCTTAAATATGAGATCTGGGGGGTCAAAAAGCCCTCACATCTCATATTTACACTAAAATACAATAAAAAAATAAATTGTCATTTAACAAAAATGGAAAAAAAAGGCCATTTAGTAGCTATGGGCGGAAGTGATGCTTTGACGTTGGTTCCGCCCTGCAATGATATGGAAACGGGGGGGGGGGGCATTTTCTCCTCACTGGTCTCTATGCCAGGCTTGGAAAATGACCCAATTGCCTCCGCCGCTGTCAACGGATCTGGTAAGCGACAGAGGGCACCGGATTGCGGCAAGAGGGGAGGGGGCCACCGCAGAGACCACTTTTATCTGAAACCGGACCACTCACTGAAGAAGAGGATACTGGGGTTGTGGTAGCTAGCTGCTGCCATAACAACAATATAACTCTTCAAAATACCAACGTATAATGGTGGTCTGGAAGTGGTTAAAGTTTCCATTCAGACACGGATCCCAGACCGCTCTCTCCCCTGATTGACTAAATGATTTTAACTGACAGCCGCAGGAGCCACTGGCGCCACTGATGTGTCTCAGCCAATCAGGAGGAGAGTCCCGGATGGCTAAGACACACGCAAACACCGATAGAGAGAGAGGGGGCATAGGTAAGTAATTGGGGGTGCTGGGGAGGGTGCTACACACAGAAAGTTTTTTTTTTTTTTTATCTTAATGCAATAGAATGCATTACGATAAATAACCCTCTGCCTTTACAACTCCTTTAATCACTTGCCGACCAGCCGCCATCATTATACCGGGAGTGTATCGGGCAGACTCGATGTCCGCAGGCGACCAGCGATTGCCTAGTACAGAGGCAGAATGAGGATCTGTCTTTGTAAACCAGGTGAATCCCCGTTCTGACAGGAGACATGACAGAGATCTTCTGTTCCCAGTGATTAGGAACAGTGATCTCTGTCATCTCCCTGCCAGCCCACCCCCCCCCCCCCCTCTACAGTCAGAACACGCTGAGGGAACATAGTTAACCCCTTAATTGCCCTCCAGTGTTAAACCCTTCCCTGCCAATGCCATTTATACATTGATCGGTGATTATTTATACCACTGATGGATGTAATAATGTCACTGGTCCCAAAAAATTGTAATTTGGGAACAGTTTTTTCCGCTGCAATGTCGCAGTCCAGCTAAAAAACACAGATCACCGCCATTACTAGTGAACACAATTTTAACCACTTGACCACTGGGTACTTAAACCCCCTTCCTAACCAGACCAATTTTCAGCTTTCGGTGCTCTCACACTTTGAATGACAATTACTCAGTCATGTAACACTGTACCCATATGAAATGTTTGTATTTTTTTTTCACACAAGTAGAGCTTTCTTTTGGTGGTATTTAATCACCTCTGTTTTTTTTATTTTTTGCGCTATAAATCAAAAAAAGACTGAAAATTTGGTACAAAAAAATAAAAAATTATTTATTTCTGTTAAAATTTATTGCAGAGTATTGGAGAGTATTGACGAGTATTGGAGAGTATTGCATAGTATTGCAGAGTACTGGCAGAATATGGGCACTGAGCAGCGCTGTGGACTGGATCTGTAGTGCCCACAGAGCTGCAAACAATCTCTCCCTCTCTACTCCCACACTGTACTAATCGGTACAGAGAGGGGGGGGGGGGGGAGGAACCAACGTCATGATATGACGCCGGTTTGTTTACAAGTGATGCTCCATCATTTGACAGAGCGATCACGTGGTAAACGGCTGCTATCAGCGGGCATTTACCGTGATCTGTGACGCGCTAGGTCCCCCAGACCCGGCGGTCACAGATTTTCCCAGGTGCGCACCCCAGGGGGACACGCGGGAGCGAGATTCTGTGAGGACGTCCACTCAGAATAAGCCGACCCCGCTGTAGCCATCTTTCGGCTATGGCCCAATCAGCATGTGGTTAAAAAAAGTCCCTAAATCTGTACCATAGTTTGTAGACGTGATAACAAACCAATCAATATACATAATCAATACCGCAATTTTGTTACCAAAATTATGTAGAATAATATATATTGGCCTAAACTAATCAATACATTTGTTTTTTATGTTTTGTTTGGATATTTATTATTGCAAAAAGTAAAAAAAAAATATATATTTTTCTTCAAAATTGTTGCTCTTTGTTTGCGATGTCATGTATGGCGGAGGAGGGTACTGCCTGCAACAAAATTCTGTCAATGAGGATCAAGTCAATGCACGAGATGGTCAGGTGTTGTTCTGTTTGTTCTTCTTTGTATGTATCACAACATGCCAGGCGCTCTGAGTATTCAGCTTTGAGGTAGATGATGAATCCTCGGCGGTCTGCTCAGGGAGAATATCCCAGGCGCAGGGCAGTTTGAGCCCTTCATCAAGGTTAGTGATCACTGAGGTGTTACCCTCCCGAGTAATCAATTTTGATGGGTAGCGCCAACGGTAAGGATGAGCTGAACACCCCCCCTGTTCGGTTAGCACCAGAACCTGCGAACAGACCTAAACTTCGTGTGAACTTTAGAACCCTATTAAAGTCTTTGGGACTCGAACGTTCAAAATCAAAAGTGCTAATTTTAAAGGCTAATATGCAAGTTATTGTCCTAAAAAGTGTTTGGGGACCCGGGTCCTGCCCCAGGGGACATGGATCAATGCAAAAAAAAGTTTTAAAAACTAACGTTTTTTCGGGAGCACTTATTTTAATAATGATTAAAGTGAAACAATAAAAGTGTAATATTCCTTTAAATTTTGTACCTGGGGGGTGTCTATAGTATGCCTGTGAAGTAGCGCATGTTCCCCATGCTTAGTGCGAGCGCTCAATGAGTGTTTTCTGTATTATGGGAGCAGACAATTCATTCATTGATAAAGAAAAAAAAAGCGTGGGGTTTTCAATTCAATTATCAGGCCATTCAGGCCCTTCAGGTCTGGTATGGATATTAAGGGGAACCCCGCGTCGACTCGAACTCAAAGCTCATCCCTACCCAACGGTAAGCAATGTCAAGGTTTTTGTCACAAACAGTTAAATGGAAGAGTACTGCTCAGGCGGCTGCTGATTTTTGTGGAAAGCCATCACGGACTGCTCTTTTACTTGGACAAATGCACTTGCATCAGGGCATTTTTGGGTTGTTGTCGGCGAGATGAGAAGGCTTGGTCAGGCGATGGATTCTATCTACAACCAGGTTTGAATCAGGCAATGAAGGTAGGAATGCTTTCATCAGGACACGGCGTATTGTTGTAATAGCACAGGTTGTGTAGCTTCAGGTATTCCCTTGAATTTTAACATTGTACCTACGTGACCGATCCTCAAGGTCAGCCACTTTGGCCTTAAGCCAGGTCACCTCCTCAGACTGGTCATTAGGGGCATCCATTAAAAAAGTGTAGAAAGAAACATACTCCCCCATTTTCTTCTCAACGTGATCAACTCTCCCACCTAATTGAAATGGAGAAAAATGACATTGCTAAGGTAACAAGCCACGCTTTGTGACCTCACCGCGGCAGTGAAGTCACTCTCCTGCTTCACTTCCGTGATTGGCCAACTGATGTGAGGCGAGAGGCGCAGATTGGATGTTCCACTGTGGCGGTGACGCTACTCTCTTGCTTCTCTTCCACGATTGGTCAGTGGAGGTGAGGTGAGAGGCACACGCCGGACGTCTTGATAACTTGACATCCATCATAACATTGTTGTCATAACACGGTGCACTCTGCATTCTCGTGATACTCACGCTACGCTTCCACGATTGGTTAGTGGAGGAAGACAAGAGATGCATGTTGGATGCCGTGATGACATGATCCCGACGCTGTGCTCCCGTGATTGGCAAGCCAAAGCAAGAGGATACACGCACACCATTCACCATAATGACACCTAAATGGAAATTACTGTCTAATCAGTTTTTTATTCTTTTTATTATATACCCCATTGGACGAAACACGTCAGTTCCTGCCTGCTAAGCTCTGCACACGGTTTTATGAAGTTTTTGTGATCACATTTTATATGTACACATCTTGAATCATGTCTGTACTTTTTATATATCATTAAATCCTACGTTGTTTGATCTATGCCATATGGAAGGTAGGGATGAGCTTCGGGTTCGAGTCGAACGTATGTTCGACTCGAACATTGGCTGTTCGTCCGTTCGACTAAATCCGAACACTTGGTCCGTTCGCGTCAAAATTCGCATGGCGCTCACGGCCCACAATGCACTGCGATGGCGCAGTGCATTGCTGGCTCATGATTGGCCAAGCATGCACTGTGACCACGCATGCTTGGCCAATCGCAGCGCCAGCAGCGAGGAGAGCCATGATTGGCCACAGGCTGTGTAGTGCACGCCCCACACTATATAAGGCCGCCATTGAGGCGGCCTCGTGTAGTGTGTTAGCATCTGAAGCAGTGGGTGTTCTGTGTACCTTCAACACAGTACACACCGATCGTTTTTGGCTGATTTCCTATCTTGCTGTTGTGTAGTGGTTATTGTCTGTGCCCTGACCGCAGTATACACCGCTATATTCACCTCACCTATATAGCTAGTGATCTAGCTTTAATAATAGAGCTTGCAGTCAGTAGTGTTAGGAGATAGTGCGTGCTCTGTACCCAGTACATACCGCTATATCCACCTACATAGCTGTTCTCTATTTGAGCCCAATTGCCATCTGCAGGAGTTATTGGAAGTTGTGTGTGCCTCCAGCACAATATAAACTACCCAACTGCTGTTTTACCCAACTCCCTTCAGGCCATTACCATGTCTGGAAGGCCAGCAAGGAGAGGCAGACAGGTGCGAGCCGATAAAAGAGGGCAAGCAGGCTCTGTGTCTAGAGACAACAGTGCTGGTCGTGGACGCGGTGCATTGTCATCAGCACGTGGCCATGGGACATGCTTGTCCTTCTTTTCTGCAGCTGGACATGTTGAACCGCAACATGCCAACGACTTGGTAGAGTGGATGACCAAGCCCTCTTCATCCTCCTCATCCTCTCTCACCCAGTCTCAGGGTAGTCACAAAGCAGCTGCCAACGCATCGTCTTCCCTCCTCTCAATGTCATCATCAGTGACTCCTTCCCTAGACCCACCACGTCCTCCTGAGGAGTCTCCTGAACTCTTTGAGCACAGTGTTGGGTACATGCTCCAGGAGGATGCCCAGTGTTTGGTGGGCTCTGATGATGACACTCAGCTAGAGGAAGGCAGTAGCGTGAGCGCAGAGAGAGGGGATGCTCAAGAAGGACAGCAATCTGGCAGTCATGTTCCACAAGCTGCAGCATACTGCCAGGTTTGCTACAGCGATGAAGAGGGAGGGGATGATGTGGGCACTGACTCCACGTGGGTGCCTGGAAGGAGGGAGGAGGAGGAGGAGGAGGAGGCACATGTCCAACGAGGCAGCTTAGGGGCAGCACACCGACTGAATCACACCGCAGAGCTCCGCCTGTGCAGAGCGCTGCCTCTGCGCGTTATTCTAAAAGTTCTTTGGTGTGGGCCTTTTTTGAGACGAGTGCATCAGATCGCACCGCTGCTATTTGCAACATATGTCTCAAGCGTATCTCACGTGGCCAAAACATCAGCCGCTTGGGCACCACATGCTTGACCAGACATATGTTGACCTGCCATGCAGCTCGTTGGCAAGCGTACCTCAAAGACCCACACCAAAGAACAAAGCGGACCTCTCCTTGCTCCTCATCAACTGGCATATCCAACCCCACTAGACCTTCAGTCCTCTCTGAAACCTGGTCTGAGAGGAATGAAGGTGTAGAATTAGGTGTGTCACAGCCAAGTGCTTCCGGGAACTCTGCTAGCGGTACACCCACGTCCGATTATAGCAGGCAAATGTCCCTGCCCCAGCTGCTGGACCGGCGGAAGAAGTTTACTCCCAGCCATCTACATGCCCAGAGGTTGAATGCTAGCTTGGCTAAATTGCTAGCACTTCAACTGCTGCCTTTTCAGTTGGTAGACTCGGCCCCCTTCCGTGAGTTTGTACAATGTGCGGTTCCTCAGTGGCAGGTCCCCAAACGCCAATTTTTCTCACGGAAGGCGATTCCGGCTCTCTACCGGCATGTGGAAGGCAATGTCCTTGCCTCGCTGGACAGGGCGGTCAGCGGTAAGGTGCATATTCCCGCTGACTCATGGTCCAGCAGGCATGGACAGGGACATTACCTGTCTTTCACGGCCCATTGGGTCACTCTTCTGGCTGCTGGGAAGGATGCAGGACAAGGTGCAGTAGTGTTGGAGGTTGTTCCGCCACCACGCCTCCAAAATGCTACTATTGGTTGTGACACACCTCTCTCCTCCACCCCCTCCTCTTCTTCTTCCTCCATGGCCTCTTCCAGTGCTCTGTCCTCAGAACCAGCGGTGCTCCATAGGCTTTGCAGGGGCTACGCAAGTACGCAGGCAAAACGATGCCATGCCGTGCTTGCGCTGGTTTGTTTGGGGGACAGGAGCCACACTGGGGCGGATGTTTTGTCAGCTCTGCAGGGGCAGGCCGAGAGGTGATTGACGCCACGCCAGCTTAAGCCAGGAATGGTGGTTTGCGACAATGGCACCAACCTCCTTTCCGCCCTCCGACAGGGACAACTGACCCATGTGCCCTGTGTAGCTCACGTCCTTAACCTGGTGGTGCAGCGGTTCTTGGGCAGGTACCCCGGCTTACAGGATGTCCTGAAGCAGGCCAGGAAAAGTCTGTGTGCATTTCCGCCGATCATTTAATGCCTGTGCTCGGCTGGCTGAGCTCCAAAAGGAGTTGAACCTGCCCAAGAACCGCCTTATATGTGACATGCCCACCAGATGGAACTCAACATTGGCCATGCTGCAGCGGCTGCACACGCAGCAGAGGGCCATCAATGAGTACCTGTGCGACTACGGCACCAGGACAGGGTCAGGGGAGCTTGGTTTTTTTCTCACCACGCCAGTGGGGCATGATCAGGGATGCATGCACTGTCCTGTCACCGTTTGAGGAGGCCACAAGGATGGTGAGCAGTGACAGTGCATGCATCAGTGACACTGTACCTCTTGTCCACCTCTTGGAGCATACGCTGCATGGAATAATGGACAGGGCACTTGAGGCAGAACAGAGGCAGGAAGAGGAGGACTTCCTTGCCTCTCAAGGCCCCCTTTATCCAGACAGTGTTCCTGCTGTGCCACCCATCACACAGGAAGAGGATGAGGAGGAGGAAGAGGAGGAGGAGGATGATTGTGTCAGCATGGAGGTGGAGGCTGGCACTCAGCATCAGCAGCAGCAG
Organism: Lithobates pipiens; assembly: GCF_037356315.1. NCBI lineage: Eukaryota > Metazoa > Chordata > Amphibia > Anura > Ranidae > Lithobates > Lithobates pipiens. The sequence continues at coordinate 9,342,649 of NW_027507784.1, forward strand.
CAGCAGTCTTATAGGGATGATTTACAGTCCCAAGAAACACGTGGACTTGTACGTGGCTGGGAGGAGGTAGCTGCGGATCATGTTGTCCTTAGTGACCCAGAGGACTCCGGACCGAATGCCTCAGCTAACCTACGCTGCATGGCCTCCCTGATCCTGCAAAGCCTGCGGAAGGATCCTCGTATTCTTCGGATCAAGGAGAGGGACCATTACTGGCTGGCCACTCTCCTTGATCCACGGTACAAGGGTAAGGTTGCCGACCTTATCTTGCCATCGCAGAGGGAGCAGAGGATGAGACATCTCCGGGAGGCCTTGCAGAAAGCTCTGTGCAACGTGTTCCCAGAGACTGGGAGGTTACAAACTCCTGGTCCTGGACAATGTGTTGCTGAGGCATCGGTCAGAAGGAGCGGTGGAGAAGGTGGCCGTCTGACTGATGCTTTCAGACAATTTTTTAGTCCGCAGCCCCAAGGTATGATCGGTTCCAGCAACCATCGCCAGCGTCTGATTTACATGGTGCAGGAATACCTAGGGGCAAGGTCAGACTTGGACACCTTTCCCACCGAAAATCCTCTGGCTTACTGGGTCTTGAGGATGCATCACTGGCCAGAGCTTGCACAGTATGCAATTGAGCTACTGGCCTGTCCTGCATCCAGCGTTCTTTCGGAACGCACCTTCAGTGCTGCTGGTGGCTTTGTTACCGATCACAGGGTGCGCCTGTCCACCGAATCAGTTAATCGACTGACCTTCATCAAGATGAATCAGTCTTGGATCACCCACAGCTACCAAGCACCTGAAGCTGATGTAACCGAATAATTTTTTTTGAAATACCACATCACTTCAAGACTGCCTATGCTGATGCTGAGTGACTGTCCTGTTATGTTGATTGTCTATCCTCTTCCTCCTCGGCTGATATGTTGGAAGAACATTTTTGGTTCTGGGTGATGCCAGCAGCCCAATTTTTCTGCCCCTGTTTAACAGGGGCGTTTAATTATAATTTTTGATGCAATGCTTTGCAGCAGGGCTAATTCCTGCAATAAAACTAGAGTATATGGCAGAGGTTGCAGTGTGGTGGCACCAGCACCAGTGCCTAAGGCCCAATTTTTCTGCCCCTGTTTAACAGGGGCGTTTAATTACAATTTTTGATGCAATGCTTTGCAGCAGGGCTAATTCCTGCAATAAAACTAGAGTATATGGCAGAGGTTGCAGTGTGGAGGCACCAGCACCAGTGCCTAAGGCCCAATTTTTCTGCCCCTGTTTAACAGGGGCGTTTAAGTACAATTTTTGATGCAATGCTTTGCAGCAGGGCTAATTCCAGCAAAAAAACTAGAGTATATGGAAGAGGTTGCAGTGTGGTGGCACCAGCAGCAGTGCCTAAGGCCAAATTTTTCTGCCCCTGTTTAACAGGGACATGTAATTACAATTCTTCATAGTTTCATAGTTTCATAGTTAGTAAGGTTGAATAAAGACACCAGTCCATCCAGTTCAACCTGAGTGAGTGTCCACAATTGCCCCTATCCCTGTACATTGCACACTCACATTGGTCCCTACCCTCAAGGAGCCCACAATCAAAGGTCCCTATTCATATACTAGGGCCAATTTTGGACAGAAACCAATTAACCTACCTGCATGTCTTTGGAGTGTGGGAGGAAACCGGAGTACCCGGAGGAAACCCACGCAGGCACAGGGAGAACATGCAAACTCCAGGCAGGTAGTGTCGTGGTTGGGATTTGAACCAGCGACCCTTTTTACTGCTAGGTGAGAGTGCTAACCACTACACCACTGTGCCGCCCATAATTCTTGATATAATATTTCACAGGATGGCCCCTTCCTGTGCCCACCCAGAGTAACTGTGAGGACTTATAGTGTTGTGGCACCAGCACCACAACCACCAAAAGTCAATTTTTCTACCACTGTTCAACAATGGCATGTAATTACAATTCTTGATATAATCGTTCACAGCAGGGTGCTCCAGCGCCCACCAAGAGTCACTTTGAGGGCTTACAATGTTGTGGCAAAACCAACACCTTGTTCCGCCATTTCTGCAGAGCATATAGGGCAGGCCCCTACTTTCAAACATCCAACTTACAAACATCTCCTACTTGCAAACGGAAGGAGACAGCAGCAAGTGAGATGAAAAAAGATGGACGACAAAACAAATTATACAGGGGTGATAACCCTTCCCTATGTTTTCCAAAAAGCTTAAAAATAGTTTTTTGGACTGGAGCTACACTTTAAAAATGTACCAGTTGAAAATTACAAACAGATTCTACTTAACACAACAAACCTACACAGTCCCTGTCTTGTTTGCACCGCCTGTATACTGCTGTTCTGAGTATATAGGGCCTGGGGGCCACACGCATTTCCTTTTTTTAATATGGGTACAGGGTTCCCCTTAATATGCGTACAAGACCCAAATAGGCTGGTAATGGGCAGGGAGGGCTACCCATGCCATTTTTCTGAATGATTTTCAACCATATTGCCGGAACCAGATATAACATTAAAACCGCAAGCAGTTTTAAATGGTGTTATTTCCGTTTAATGTCATTTTGTGCAGGGACTGTTCTAAACACGGGAAACACGTGGCACTTCACAGGCATACTACAGACACCCCCCAGGCACCATATTTAAAGGAATATTTCACTTTTTTTTTCACTTTAATCGTCAGTAAAATCAGTGCTCCCGCCAAAACGGCCATTTTTAAAAACATTTTAGGCATTGACCCATGTCCCCTGGGGCAGGAGCCAGGTCCCCAAACCCTTTTTAGGACAGTATCTTGCATATTAGCCGTTAAAATTAGCACTTTCCATTTCGAACGTTCGAGTCCCATAGACTTCAATGGGGTTCTAACGTTCGTAACGAACGTGGGGTCCGTTCGAAAGTTCTGGTGCGAACCGAACCGGGGGGGTGTTCGGCTCATCCCTAATGGAAGGCTTCCTTTTTTAATTTTATGATCACCTTTTACCCACTGCTGGAGGAAAACCTTAAAGATACCATACAGATCAGGAGATCGTGGTCACCTTCCTGTTTCTGGTTTTGCCTGCTTATCCCATTACTGAGAGTATATTTTCAACAAATGGAGATCGTGGCCTGAGTTCTGGGTTTCCATACATACTGTACCTGTTTGATCCACCGCCGCTGGCGTGTGTGTCCATGTCCTATGGTAAAAGTACCTACCCCTTCCGTGGGGGTTGAGCATAGCCCTGGGTGATTTTGAAATATTAGAACTCTTCTACCTAATTCACTCACAATCCATCATGTCTGCATGAAGGGAGCTGCGGAGGGAGACAAACATGTCTTTGTGTGCAGCGTCTGATATGGCAGTAGGGAAAGTGTTGGTCCCATGAGTTCTCTAGTGTCCTCCATAGAATCATGACACATGCTCACCTTAGTACTGCAGGCATCGGTCGCCATACGAGGCTTGGACTTCGCGGGGCTGTGGAGCAGAAGTGTAGAGGCATCGGGTGAGCGGTGAGTGGAGCCTCCCTGTGAGCCACGGCTTGATGTGACAGAGATAGAGCCACCAGAGGAGGCAAGATAGGCCCCCGCTGGCGCCATCTTGGATTGGACACTGTGAGGTGACTGTTTTTAATTGCGAGTCATCTTGGGTTGTTTAGGCTTGAGGTGGTGTGAAAAGGGCTGGTCAGGGACACCTCGGCCTGCTGGGATTGTTGGTGCAGGAGCGGAGCTGCTAGGTCAGAAGTCCATGCAGCAGTGTGTTAGCCCCCCCCCCCCCCCCCCCCCAGTATGAATACTTTTTCAGGGCACTGTAACTGATATTTGCTATGCCTAGGCCCTATATTCTTTCTATAAAACTTTGCACCTCCACGGCCTTCTTTCTAGGGGGCTGTGGACCTGTAGGGCGGCAGCAACCAACTTTATAACCTTAGCGCGGCTATTAATAGTATTTCTATACTTTAATTACCAGTATTGTTTAACTTTTTTATATTGTTAAGCTCTAAAAATAAGCTGAAAATAATGTTTAATGCATCCTAATTTCAGTGATTTATTTCCTTTCTCCAACCTGCGCCAATATCTATTATTAGTATTATCAAATATTATAAAATGTAAAAAAAATTGAAAAAAGTGGCAGTGGGGTCCGTTTTATCCCAATAAATTTGTTCAAAGAATAAGGGGTGAAGGACAAGGGGATTATTGCGGTGCTGAACAACTCAGATTAAGAGCACTTTTTAAGATAAAATATTCATTATATTACATCATAGCAAAAATGTACATTATAGAACAATTCATGTTAAAAAAAATATATATAATAGGGAGCAAGTTACATTCCATATAAGGCCAGATTGATAGAAGGCCTTGGTACAAATTCAGGTCAGGTCATCCCTACATGTTTCGCCAAGTCATTGGCTTTCTCAGGGGAATAGAACGTGACCAATAAATTGGTAAAGAGCTCTAGAGAACAGAAAACAGTTTGAACAATAAAAAATAAAATAACATATTATAGACATTTCCATATTAATCAAACAAAATATGAACATGCCGCAAGGTATTGTGAAATGACATGGACCAAAAAGATCCGCTCTAAAGTTCCCACAGTATCCATAGATGAAACACCCCCCATAGTCCCATAAGACCCCATACCTACCCCGATGTCTATCCAGCGGTATGAAGAGCACGGTATCCACCTTACGGATGGCACCCCAAAACCACCCCACCGGTATGAATACTTTTATTACCAAGTTTTATAGAAAGAATATAGGGCCCACGGCGCTACCACAAAGTTATAAGCACTCAGTCAGTAATAAAAGGGTTTCCAAAGATCCCTCTACCCTCTAAAAAAGGGGGAAGAGAAGATTACTCTATGTCTTCTCTAATAATAAGAACATGCTACTTATATTATATTAGACTATAAACTCCAATAAGCCCACCAGATCATACACACAGAGCACCACCCTATAATGAGTGCATGTACACACCATACAATCAAAGCAAGCAGATCGGGCAGATCGACCTCTACATCCACACTCCCAATGTAGAGGTCGATCTGCCCGATCTGCTTGCTTTGAGTGTATAGTATGTACAGTACATGCACTCATTATAGGGTGGTACTCTGTGTGTATGATCTGGTAAATTAATTTTAAACAAAGGAAGTAAAGGCACTTTTTTTTTTAAATGCAACCTGCAAGGCAAAGGCATAGTGAGCTAGTATGCATAAAATACTAGCTCATCATGAATAACTTACCTGAGAACGCAGCCCCCGGAAGCGGTCCTCCTCTTTTATCTTCACCGCTACCATGTATCATGGAGTGACTTCTGGGTCTTGCTGCTCCGGCACTGTGAGCCGTGATGACATCACTCCCGTGCGCATGCACGGGAGCCGACGCGAGCGCCGTGATCCGCGGCATGCTCAGTGTGCCTGCGCGCCGCTGTCTACGGCTGTCTTTTTGTAAATATCTCCTAAACCGTGTAGGTTTAGGAGATATTTCTTGGACCTACAGGTAAGCCTTAATCTAGGCTTACCTATAGGTCAAAGTGGTTTGTAAGGGTTTACAACCACTTTAAGATTATACCCAGAGCCCAGAGGTATTCTTTATAAGCTTAAGCCCTTGTACACACGGTCAGAGAATCCGTCAGAATGTGTCCTATCGGACCGTGTCGTCGGATAATCCGACTGTGTGTGGTATGCATCGGACTGATTCCGTCGGAATATCCGTCGGACCCAATTTTCCAACATGTTGGAAATATTTTCCGACCAACTGGTTCGATAGGACATACTCCGATCATGTGTAGAGAATTTTGATCGGACCAAGTGCCATGCACGCTCAGATCAAATTCCTACATCAAAGCTATTGGCTACTAGCCTGAATGTAATCCCATCGTAACGAAATGATGTCATCACGTTCTGAATGATCGGATTTTTCGACAACTTAGTCCGACCGTGTGTATGCAACAGTTTCGGACAAGATCCGACTGGCAAAATCCGACGGACAAAATCCGTGTGTACAGGGGCTAAGAGAAATTAATTGATTTTATGATTTGGATTGGTAATTTATGTATTTCTGATATGAATTGCATACATGTATGTCCATTGATTTGTCTACACTCCAGATTTTCTGATTATTATTATGAAAATATATTAATTTTATATCTGTATTTATATTACTGTATTACTATTGAATGCATTCAGATCATGGACTACCCCTAGGGGTTATTGATTATACATAAAATCTAAATCATTTTATCTACTCACATTGTTTTTATGATTTTTATTTTCAATTGGCATGCTTTAAAGTCCCACTTGCCCACTTTTTTCTTTATACATGATCTTTATAAGTCTTTCTCAGCACGTGAAAGTTTACTTGGAAATGTTCCTGCTAAATAAATATTTTTTTTGACATTCAGCAATGTCTGCTTTTAACCACTTGCTTACTGGGCAATTAAACCCCCTTCCTGCCCAGGCCAATTTTCAGCTTTCAGCGCTGTCACACTTTGAATGGCAATTGCAAAGTGTGATGTTGGTGGTATTAAATCACTGCTGTTTTTTTTTTTTTTGCTAAAAGAAGGAAAAAAAGACCAACAATTTTGTAAAAAAGAAAAACAGTTTCATAGTTTGTTATAAAAATTTGCAAACAAGTAATTTTTCTGCTTCATTAATGTGTGCTGATGAGCACTGATAGGCACTGATGAGGTGGCACTGATGGGCTCTGATAGGTGGCACTGGTGGGCACTGATGAGGCGGCACTGGTGGGCACTGAGGCTGACGGCTGATCACGTGGTAAGGGGCTGGGATCAGCCTCTTACACCGATCTGTGATCAGCCCGAGTCTCATTAACTCACTGATCACAGAGCGCACAGCGCACGCGTCACGCTGGGGGCACACAGGCAGCTCATGTATGGGAGGACATTCATGGACTCCCTCCTGGCAATTTAGGCCCACGCTGTGGCCATCTTTCTGCTATAACACGGGTAAGAGTACGTGTATCCAACAAAATGCTATATTTTAAATCATCATGTAATGGCAAAGTGCTAAAACCCCTTCCATTGTAAAAATTGGAGCACTCAGAATCTGGTGCAGCTGTGCATGGCAGCCATTCAGCTTGCTCAATTAAGCTTTGACAATAAAACCTGGAAGCTGATTGGTTAAAATGCACAGCTGCACTAGATATTGCATCATCCACTATTAGTAAACAACCACCACGGTCTCTACTGTTAACTTTCACAGTATCAGTAGTGTAAAGAATAGCTTTGTGATTAAGGAAATCCACACTCATATATCTTCTGTTTATGTATGGTTTACTATAGTGAATAATAGTATACATTGTATCACAGAGGATGAAATGCAGAGTGACAAAGGTTCAATATTAAACACACTGTTCTTACGCCATATTATTATTTTTCATTATTATTATATATTACGTATCCTATTCATTATAGTGTCTCTTATTCTCACTATTCTCTATCTTGGGCACATATCCACGGAAAAGGGGGAAATTCTGATTATCTGAGATAACATTGTAAATGTCACATAAATGATAAATGGTGATAATTGAGGATAAACAATGCTTGTATACTAATTGAGTTTTTCATATCAGCCAAAGGGATAATTAAAAATAACATGAAAGAAACCCATAATATAAAAAAAAGAAACCCAGGCAAAGGCGCAAGGTCTTACCTCCTTTTCCTATCCACCTGCTTCTAACCATCATTCCACACATCTCACACATCAGTAACAATGGTTACCATCCTGGGTCTAGTCTTACTTTCAATCTTTTTTTATTAATTTTACCTTAAAAGGAAAAAGTACAAAAATGCAAATGTCATAATAAATGATGTTGATACAACGATAAGTTCCCAAACATGAGTTCAATTATATGTACCTGTACAACTGTAGCTAAGAACTTGAGCTGGATGATAATAAGTAAACCATCATAATGTTTAATGCAGGTGACCAAACAAGAACTGCAAATAAGATTATGTAACCCACTGTGAAAGGTTAGGCTTTCTTAATGGTTATGAAATCTACCCTTAAAAACAAACAGGAGCAGGTATCTCCTTGGGTCTGATTTTTTTTAGAACGCAAAGGAAATCATAGTTAGGCAATAGAAATTGACATCAGGTAGAGAGGGAAAGTAACAAGAAAAAATGTCCAGAATAAGAGAGGAATAGAGGAACAAGAGGATGAAGAGGTAAAGGGAAGAGAAGAAGGGAAGAGAGGGATTTTGACCACCCCAGAAGAGCCCAAATAGGGAATAATTCCAAGACACAAACAAGAATCACCTTTATGATATTAGTGGGGTATGGATATAGTCTGCCCAGGGTTCCCATATGGCTTTAAATGTATTGGTCTTATTGGTCTTATCAAGTAGAATACCGACCATCTTCTCTTGGGTGATTATTAGGGATGAGCCGAACACCCCCCTGTTCGGTTCGCACCAGAACCTGCGAACAGACCTAAACTTCGTGTGAACTTTAGAACCCTATTAAAGTCTATGGGACTCGAACGTTCACAATCTAAAGTGCTCATTTTAAAGGCTAATATGCAAGTTACTGTCCTAAAAAGTGTCTGGGGACCCGAGTCCTGCCCCAGGGGACATGGATCAATGCAAAAAAAAGTTTTAAAAACGTCCGTTTTTTCAGGAGAAGTGATTTTAATAATGATTAAAGTGAAACAATAAAAGTGTAATATTCCTTTAAATTTCGTAGCTGGGGGGTATCTATAGTATGCCTGTGAAGGGGCGCATGTTTCCGGTGGTTAGAACTGTCCCTGCACAAAGTGTCATTTGTGCAGGAAAAAAAGTCTTTTAAAATCACTTGCGGCTATTGTCGGGTCCCGTAATACAGAGAACACTCAATGAGTGTTCTCTGCATTAGCCGACAATTCATTGATAAAAAAAAAAAAAAAAAGCGTGGGGGTTCCCCTAAATTCAATTACCAGGCCCTTCAGGTCTGACATGGATATTAAGGGGAACCCCGTGTCAAATTAAAAAAAAAATTGACGTGAGGGTCCCCCTAAATATCCATAACCAGACCCTTCAGTTCTGATATGGATATTAAGGGGAACCCCGCATCAAATAAAAAAAAAATTGACGTGGGGGTCCCCCTAAAAATCCATATCAGACCCTTTATCCGAGCACGCAACCTGGCAGGCTGCAGGAAAAGAGGGGGGACGAGAGAGCGGCCCCCCTCCCTCCTGAACCGTACCAGGCCACATACCCTCAACATTGGGAGGATGCTTTGGGGGTCTGTGACCCCTCAAAGCACCTTGTCCCCATGTTGATGAAGACAAGGGCCTCATCCTCACAACCCTGGCCATTGGTTGTGAGGGTCTGCGGGCGGGGGGCTTATCAGAATCTGGAAGCCCCCTTTAACAAGGGGACCCCCAGATCCCGGCCCCCCCCTGTTTGAAATGGTAAGGGGGTACAAAAGTACCCCTACCATTTCACAAAGAAAGTGTCAAAATGGTTAAATAAGACAAACACACTTTTGAAAAATTCCTTTATTAAAAATAAAAAAATAAAAAAAAGATTCCAGCGGTGCTAATCCACTCTTGCTATCCAGCGAAGGGTCTCCGGGGTCCAGCGATGGATGATCATATCCAGCGACGGGGGATCTCTCAGTCCAGCGCTGTCCATACATCCTTCTTCTGTCTCCACTCCGGAGACACTGCAGAGATCCCAGCGCTGACGTTTCTTATATTAGGAGGGCGGGGCCACCCGTCACCTGACCCCCGCCCCTCTGACGCTGGAGATGGAAGCCAGGGGTTCCCCAGTGACGTGTGGGTGACCCCGCCACCTCTGATGTAACGGTGTAACGGAAACCTGCGTTACATCAGAGGGCTTCCAGATTCTGATAAGCCCCCTGCCCCCAGACCCTCACAACCAACGGCCAGGGTTGTGAGGATGAGGCCCTTGTCTTCATCAACATGGGGACAAGGTGCTTTGAGGGGTCACAGACCCCCAAAGCATCCTCCCAATGTTGAGGGTATGTGGCCTGGTACGGTTCAGGAGGGAGGGGGGCCGCTCTCTCGTCCCCCCCTCTTTTCCTGCGGCCTGCCAGGTTGCGTGCTCGGATAAAGGGTCTGATATGGATTTTTAGGGGGACCCCACGTCAATTTTTTTTTAATTTGATGCAGGGTTCCCCTTAATATCCATATCAGACCTGAAGGGCCTGGTAATTGAATTTAGGGGAACCCCCACGCTTTTTTTTTTTTTTTTATCAATGAATGAATGAATTGTCGGCTAATGCAGAGAACACTCATTGAGTGTTCTCTGTATTACGGGACCCGACAGTAGCCGCAAGTGATTTTAAAAGACTTTTTTTCCTGCAGAAATGACACTTTGTGCAGGGACAGTTCTAAGCACCAGAAACATGCGCCCCTTCACAGGCATACTATAGATACCCCCCAGCTACGAAATTTAAAGGAATATTACACTTTTATTGTTTCACTTTAATCATTATTAAAATCACTGCTCCTGAAAAAACGGCCGTTTTTAAAACTTTTTTTTGCATTGATCCACGTCCCCTGGGGCAGGACCCGGGTCCCCAAACACTTTTTAGGACAGTAACCTGCATATTACCCTTTAAAATTAGCACTTTCGATTTCTCCCATAGACTTGTATAGGGTGTTCCGGCTTTTCGAATTTGCTGCGAACAGCCCAAATTGTTCACTGTTCGCTGAACAGGCCAACAGGCAATGTTCGAGTAGAACATGAGTTCGACTCGAACTCGAAGCTCATCCCTAGGGATTATCCATGCAATGTTTCTTTTTGACATAAGGAAGGATACCGAGGGGCATTTCCAGGCCTTGGCTATGGCTAATTTGGCTCCCGTAAGGATAAAAAAAAAATGAGACATTGAGTGCTTTTGGGCACAGACTCAAACAGAAAATTAAGAAGGGCAAGATGTGGGGACTGCTAAATTGGGTGGCCAGTCACTTTACGAATCATATGGAAGATTTTATTCCAAAAGCCCTGAAGCCTAGGGCATTCCCACCAGATGTGTATCATGTTGCCAATGAGTTTGCAACCTCTGAAACAAAAAGGAGAGGCATATCTGGGCTATTTTAGATGGAACCATGTACCATCTGGTTATAACTTTTAAATTATCTTCTATTAGAGAGATTTTAAGCACCCCTCTGCATGATCTAAAGCAGGCTTTATGCCAGACCTCCAGGTCCCATTCGCTTGATAGGTCTTTCTCTCAAGCTAGCATATAAGTAGTCTTTAACTTTGATAGTGACCTGTATATCACCAAGATCCCCCCCACCTCTGTTCCATGGCTTGTCCACACCAATGTTCATAGTCACAAAAGCTTGAGGTGTTGGGTTTAAATACCGATAATCTATGTAGGAAGTGAGAAATTTGATAAAACCAAATGTTTTCAGATCTGGGCATTTCCAGTTTACTAACAAAATATGCTTTAGCTAAAGGGCCAGATGGGAGAAAAAAACAACCCACGGTCTAGTCTTAAAGACATTCTTCCCTTCCTACATTGTCTAGGCAAGGCTAAAAGAAGGAGAAAGAAATCTCAGGACACAAGAGGTAAACAACAGTTAACTTATAGTTAATTTATAAGTCATGCTAAGATAACTTCTTGATGACCCCATCTTGTTACATGTTAATATTTCAACTCCATGTTTTATCTCATCCTAACAAGGATCTCCATGGGGGAGCATGGCTTGGCAACAGATGTAGATGGAAGCATGGCCTGCTAGCTCTGCTGAACCTCCGTACATTTATCCTTAGGGCTCCTTATCTCTTTGTGGCTCTGTCTACTTTGGATGACTGCTGGAATGCTGGGCTACCCACAGATTTCTGTCTTACCTACCATGTCAAAACGTGGCTCTGCTACCTGCTTGGCCTCTGACACAGCGGGCCAAGATGGTGGACTGCCTCCATGACTTGCTAAGGAGAAGTACAAGAGGCAATCCAGAAGTTCTTTGCTAGGCCAGCACCTCAGGAGACATCCTCGCCACCTTATACACCAAAGGATCATAGTGGCCATCAATCTGAGGCTGATGATACGGTGCTGCTGGAGGATCCAACTACTTCCCTGATAGAGTGGGATGCAGTGAGTACACCCCTGATCTCCATGGCAGACAAATCTGACCAGGCCCCGGCCGGAGCCCACCCTGAGGGACATTCTAATGTCTGTTACCTCATGTAACTCATCAATTGCAGCACTCACATCTGAGAATAAAGGGGTCAAGACAGAAATAACTTTCCTCTGCCAGGATATACAAAATCTGCAGGACCATACAGCAGCATGGAAGGGTGTCTCAGAACTCTGGAGGATGACTGAGCACCATTGCAGCATAATGTGCACTACCAGCAAGCATTCACTGCCAAAAATGCAGCCCATCATATGGAAAATAGGCTGCACAGAAACAACATCAGGGCTATAGGCATCCCAGAAAAGAGCAAAGGGAAAAACCCAGTAGCTTTCATTGAGCAATGTCTGATCACTGTATTTGGGCGGGACTCCTTCTCCCCGATGTTTTCTGTGGAAAGAGCTCATAGGGTTCCTCCGCGACCTCCAACGCCAAGCAAATCTCCAAGATCATTTCTCTTTAAGATTCTTAGTTACAAAGATTGTGATGTGATCCTATATAAAGCTAGGTCCATAGGATATGCCTTAGTAATTGGTAATTCAAAGATCTCGCTGTTTGCAGACTTTTCAGCGAAAGTCCAAAAACAACAAGGTCAATTTACCAAGGTGAAACAATGTCTGTGGGCATTAGATCTATGGTATGCCATGCTCTATCCTGCATGCCTGCACATTGTGGCTAAGGGTGAGGCCCACTTCCTATACAGCCCCCCTCCCCAGTACACATCTCCCCATCCAGTATACAGCCCGCCTCCCCAGCACATACCCCTCATCCAGTATACAGCCCCTCTTCCAGTATACAGCCCCTTTTCCAGTATACAGCCCCCCACCCCAGTACACAGCCACCCTCCCCAGCACATAGCCCCCCATCCAGTATACAGCCCCTCATACAGTATACAGTCCCCCCATCCAGTATACAGACCCCCATCCAGTATAAAGCCCCCCATCCAGTATATAGCCCCCCTCCCCAGTATACTGCCCCAATCCAGTATACAGGCCCCTCCCCAGTATACAGCCCCCATCCAGTACACAGCCCCCCATTAAGTACACAGCCCCCGTCCAGTATACAGCCCCCCTGCACTCCCACGAGACTCCCGGTCTCTACAGTTAAGAAAAAAAATCACTGCCAGCCCCTTCCACATTGCTCCTCCTGTGTCACTCATATTGTAAAATGAAGCTTCCATACAGTGGTGTGAAAAAGTGTTTGCCCCATTCCTCATTTCCTGTTCCTTTGCATGTTTGTCACACTTAAGTGTTTCGGAACATCAAACCAATTTAAACAATAGTCAAGGACAACACAAGTAAACACAAAATGCAATTTGTAAATGAAGGTGTTTATTATTAAAGGTGAAAAAAAATCCAAACCATCATGGCCCTGTGTGAAAAAGTGATTGCCCCCTAAACCTAATAACTGGTTGGGCCACCCTTAGCAGCAACAACTGCAACCAAGCGTTTGCGATAACGTGCAATGAGGCTTTTACAGCGTCCTGGAGGAATTTTGGCCCACTCATCTTTGCAGAATTGTCCTAATTCAGTTACATTAGAGGGTTTTCGAGCATGAACGGCCTTTTTAAGGTCATACCACAACATCTCAATAGGATTCAGGTCAGGACTTTGGCTAGGCCACTCCAAAGTCTTCATTTTGTTTTTCTTCAGCCATTCGGTGGTGGACTTGCTGGTGTGTTTAAGATCATTGTCCTGCTGCAGAACCCAAGTTCGTTTCAGCTTGAGTACACGAACAGATGGTCGGACATTCTCCTTCAGTATTTCTTGGTAGACAGCAGAATTCATAGTTCCTTTTATCACGGCAAGTCTTCCAGGTCCTGAAGCAGCAAAACAGCCCCAGACCATCACACTACCACCACCATATTTTACTGTTGGTATAATGTTCTTTTTATGAAATGCAGTGTTCCTTCTACGCCAGATATACTTGGACACACACCTTCCAAAGAGTTCCACTTTTGTCTCATCGGTCCACAGAATGTTGTCCCAAAAGTCTTGGGAATCATCAAGATGTGTTGTGGAGAAATTGAGACGAGCTTTGATGTTCTTTTTGCTCAGCAGTGGTTTTCTCCTTGGAACTCTGCCATGCAGGCCATTTTTGCCCAGTCTTTTCCTGATGGTGGAGGCATGAACGCTGACCTTAACTGAGGCAAGTGAGGCCTGCAGTTCCTTGGACGTTGTTGTGGGGTCTTTTGTGACCTCTTGGATGAGTCGTCGCTGCGCTCTTGGGGTAATTTTGGGCGGCCGGCCACTCCTGGGAAGGTTCACCACTGTTCCATGTCTTCGCCATTTGTGGATAATGGCTCTCACTGTGGTTCGCTGGATTCCCAAAGCTTTGGAAATGGCTTTATAACCCTTTCCAGACTGATAGATCTCAATTGTTCCTGAATTTCTTTGGGTCTCGGCATGATGTGTAGCTTTTAAAGATCTTCTGGTGGACCTTACTGTGTCAAGCAGCTCCTATTTAAGTGATGCCTTGATTGTGAACAGGTGTGGCAATAATCAGGCCTGGGTGTGGCTAGAGAAATTGAACTCAGGTGTGGACAACCACAGTTATAGTATGTTTTAACAAGGGGGGCAATCACTTTTTCACACAGGGCCATGATGGTTTGGATTTTTTTTCACCTTTAATAATAAACACCTTCATTTACAAATTACATTTTGTGTTTACTTGTGTTGTCCTTGACTATTGTTTAAATTGGTTTGATGTTCCGAAACACTTAAGTGTGACAAACATGCAAAGGAACAGGAAATGAGGAAGGGGGCAAACACTTTTTCACACCACTGTATATCTCAATAGCTCAGTTTTTTTTCACTGACCTGGTCACATGACTGCTCTCTCTGATGTTACATAGATGGTCATGTGACCGCTCTCCTCCTCCAATATAAAGATAGGAGGAGGAGGAGTGGGAGGAGCGCAGCCAGAAAAAAACTGAGCTTTTGAGATATTTACAAGCTTTGTTTTTTAATGACACTGACACAGGAGGAGCAGTGTAGGAGAAGGGGCTGGCAAGTGATTTTTTTTACCATCTTTAGACAATGAAGGCAGCACTATTCCAGGGCCAGGAGAGGTGGGGCGGCCAGCCTGACACCCCCCAATGGGTGGCTCCCGGGGCAGACCGCCACCTGTTGGAAAAACACAATAACGATGTATAAAACACAGGCACTGTTTGTCCTCTGTTTTCAGGGGGAAAAAGTTATACGCCGATAAATATGGTATGGTGCTAAATGTTGTACCTTCATTAAATGTAACCATATTGCTACACATAGAGGCGCCTCTCTTCTCTTTTATACTCAGTTGTGACGTGACGCTACTTGTATATCAATACATCACTTGTGTATCAAGTCAAAACTTATGAAAACATTTTGCTTGTCTTGCAAAACGCTCTCAAACCAAGCTACTCTAAAACCAAGGTTTTACTGTATATTGTAAATTCTGGATAATAAAATTATCCAGCATTTTCCAACTTGTCTTTTATTTGTGAGTCTATAATTTGCTAAAGGTAAATAGACTGTGCACTTTTGCTGCACATTTTATTGCTTTAGTTTGAATTAAGTGGAGCAAAAAAAATGATAAAATTTATCCAAGGCTCCAGAAGACATTACAAATTGCTCTCTAGTGCAACCCAATCATCATGACCAAGTGTTTGTATCAGAATTTTTTTTTTTTTTTTTTTTAAGTATTTTTTATTGAAATTTTTCAAAAGTAGATACAAAAAGGAATTGTTGAAAAAAAACAGACTAGAAAAGAAAGTAGACATTTCAGTTGCCGTAAATGTATACATAACTCAAACATGAGAATCATATAACGACTGCTTATTGTGCACGTAGGATATACATAAGTATAGAAAAGGCACAGAGGATACAGTTCGACAATCATAGTTCTTCGTGAACATTAACTGAATTCAGTACACTATTATGTTTAATACACTAACAGAATTGTGTAAACAGATATTTTTGAAGTGGGAAAGTAAATCATACAATCCAGAGTAAGGCAATAAAACAGCTTGTACACCAAACTTAGTTTGTTTTGTTAAATTTATCCCATATTGACCACTGGGCAAGGGCTTTTTTGTGATTGCCCTCCTTCCATGCAATTGTTTTTTCTTATGCACACGAATCCTTAACCAGTTGTAAAACCTCTTTGATCAGTGGAGGGGTTGTTGACTTCCAGTGTCGGGCTATAACCAGCCGTGCAGCACACAAAATATGTAGCACTACAAAGCGGCAACTGCCCTCAACAGGTTTCTGAGATCTTCTCTAGCCTTATATAGCTTGGAGCTAGTATCTATGGAAGGTGACAATTTATTTAGGGAATCTAAACGTTTAATGTCGTTCAGTACTTCTTCCAGTCATTGCCTCCTTTTCCTCCGTAAGGCTGCACTATGTTTCAGCAAAATTCCCCTCATAAATGCCTTGTGGGATAACCATAGGGTGAATGGGTCAACGTTAGGTTTGTCGTTGAATTGAAAAAACTCTTTGATTGAGTTCTCCAAGTCTGACGCAAGCGCCGGGTCTGCAAACAGCAGGGTGTCATTACGCCATCTATTGGCTCTAGTAGTAAACTGTTGATTGCCTACCGTTACAGATACCGGCGCGTGGTCGGACCAAGAGATTTGACCTATATCGGAGCTGGATATTTTTTGCAATAGAAATTTATCCACCAGGAAAGTATCTATTCTAGAGTATGACAAATGGACTTTCGAATAAAAGGAGAAATCCCTTTCGTTGGAGTGCTGGCATCTCCAAACATCATACAGACCATTTTTACACATGAAGTCGATTAAGGAAGATCTAATCGCCTTCCCGCCACCAGATCTAGACACATCCATCTGGTGGTCGGCAATGACGTTCAGATCCCCACAAAGTATAACATGACCATACATATGAAGTCGTATTTTTTTCCATAGCTTATTCAGAAAAGCTAATTGATGACTGTTAGGTGCATAAGCATTAACAATAGTATAGGCAACCCCTCCTATCTCACATGTCAAAATAATATATCTGCCTTCTCCGTCACTATAGTGAGTTATGTATTTTAACTCTACTGACTGTTTAATTAGGATAGCTACTCCTTTTGATTTCGATTTTGCACAAGCTAGATAGCAATATGGGAATTGGTTTTGAGACAGGAGAGGATGCCCTTTTTCTTTGAGGTGTGTCATTTGTAGACACAGTATGTCACATTTTTGGTGGCGGGCTTCTTTCCACAACATATGCCGTTTAAAAGGAATATTCAAACCATTTACGTTTAGAGATGTAATTTTAAACGCCATTCTCATAAATAGGGTAACAATACAAGTAAAGAAGCGGGCCACCTGAGACAGGAAGGAAACACTAGGATTAACGGTAAACCTGTAGTACCTTAGATGGGAAAATCTGATGTGATACTGATGGGATAGTTCAGTGTGCCGTAACACCCAAGTAGGATGAGTGGCAGGCTCAGGGGTACAAGGTACTTTTGATCGGTAGTTCAAAGATATTGTCTTATGAGTTTTCTGTCGGTGATTGTCTTAATAGACTGAGAATCGTGATCCAGAAATGTCTGAGAAGATAAAAGATGAAAAACAAAAGAAAAACTGGAGAACAAGTTAGACAAACAAATGTGCTTTGGCACTGAGAATAAAAAGATGCGATTTCTTACGAAATCTGAACAGACATGTGCCTGTTATTCTTAGGGGAACGATGAACTTGACCATATCGCCGGTACAACTCTCCGGAGCAAAATAAATGAAACAAAACTGTGGGCACCAACTTGAAGAAAGTTCAGGTGTAGTGAACAGGGCTACGCTTACCATCCATTTCGACCTGCTGAGACTCGTTCTGGCGGGGAATAATGTTCCACTTTTCCAGCAGCTGGATGCCTTCTTCCAGATTAGAAATCATGTAGTCACGGTCGCCTCTCAACACTACCAATTTGGCCGGGTAGCTCCAACGGTATGGAATTTTGTGGTTTCTTAACGGTTTGGTGATCGTCACCAAGTTGCGTCTGCGTTGCATTGTGTGGGCAGAAAGATTTGCAAAGAAAGACAGTCCTTGCAAGGTGTCTGGTAGTTGGGTCACATTTCTAGTCGCTGCCATGAATTTTTCTTTGACATGGAAGTAATGAATGCGGGCTATAGTATCTCTTGGAAGTTGGTCAGGAATGTGATGGGGCTTCGGTAATCTATGAATCCTGTCTATTATCAACTCTTCCTCAGATAAATCTGGCAACGCATCTTTCAGCACTTTATCCAGGAAGGACACAAGCTCCTGTGGTTTAACTGTTTCGGGGATCCCCCTTATTTTAATGTTATTTCTCCTAGAGCGGTCCTCGAGGTCCGCGACCTTTGACTTCAGCCACTGAATATCGTCATCACGATCATTGTGTACGTCCACCATTGCATTAAAAGTTTCAGTAAATTCGCCCATTTTATTTTCAATATGGGACACTCTGCTGCTGACCCCTTTAACTTCTGATTTACACTGTTTGACTAGTTGCAGCATGTCCGTGTGGATTGCACCTCTCAGGGTTAACAACATCTCTTTCATAGTAGAATCCATTACTGGGGCGTTGTTAGTGGGGAAGGCCGTCTTTAAACTCCAAGGTATCATCTAACACTACATCTCTACTTTCAGAGTCTGAGCCCGCAGGAGATGCATCAGCTATCTTCTGTTTGGCTTTAGCGGAACTATTGGAAGCGGACGAGGCTCAGGAATCCGAGGAGCGGTGACTCCGCTCTGCCGCTGGGGATCCATCTCCTCTCCATCCCCCTCTGACTTGCGGGGAGGATGGGCGCGTAGCGTTGGAGCTGTGGCCGGCGCCATCTTGGCTGGCAGCGCGGCCTGCACGAGCGAAAAAGTTTGTGAGCTTACCGGGTTCCCTCCGGTCCTTTCTTTTCCTCGGCATGCTCATTATGGTC
The DNA here is from genome assembly GCF_037356315.1 of Lithobates pipiens. Taxonomy (NCBI): domain Eukaryota; kingdom Metazoa; phylum Chordata; class Amphibia; order Anura; family Ranidae; genus Lithobates; species Lithobates pipiens. The sequence goes on from NW_027507784.1 coordinate 9,361,614, forward strand.
AGCGTTTCTTCCTCGGGCTGTACGTGCATAAAATCGGTGCCCCACGATGCTGTGTTTTGCTCCTGAAAGAAGACACGGCGGGAGCTGTACGCTTACACAGCCATTCACTCCGCCGGCCGGCTCCGCCCCCCTGTATCAGAAATTTTAATATGGTTATGAAAGATTTTTACATAATTGATCCACCACAAGGTGCCTCACACTTTTTTTTTTTTTTTAACTGCAATAGTGTCTGGTTTTACTTTTGTCTCTGATAAGGCTGATTAGTCATTACTCAAAAATTTAAATTGCAAGTGGTTGTAATCCCACAAAAAAAAAAAAACAAACTGCAACTCAAAGGCATAATGAGCTACTGTAGTATGCGTAGCATTCTAGCTTATTATGAAATACTAACCTTAGATCTAAGCCTCCGTAGCGGTCCCCATACACCCTCCAGCCAGCGATATTGCTCCCAGGGTTACTCCTGGGTATCGCGGGCTCCGGCACTGTGTTTGGCCGGAGGCTCGATGAAGTCACGGTAACGGCACACTAGCTGAAGCAACAGCAAGAACGTGCTATTGTTTCAATGTGCATGTGCCGATGATGTTGGTACATGCTGATACAGGGGATATCTCCTAAACCATACAGGTTTAGGTGATATCCGGGGTAGCTACAGGTAAGCCTGAGGCCCCTTTCACACTGAGGCAGTTTTCAGGCGTTACAGCACTAAAAATAGCGCCTGTGTAGCGCCTGAAAAACCAGCCCTTTCACTCCAGTGTGAAAGCCGGAGGGCTTTCACACTGGAGCGGTGCGCTGGCAGGACGGTGAAAAAAAGTCCTGCTAGCCGCATCTTTGCAGCGGTGAAGGAGGGGTGTATGCACCACTCCTAAACCGTTCCTAACCATTGAAATCAATGGGACAGTGCGGCAATACCGACGGCAAAGCGGCGATTTGGGGGCAGTTTTAACCCTTTTTCGGCCGCTAGCGGGGGTTAAAACCACCCCGCAAGCGCCCGCAGACCGCCCCTAAAACGACGGTAAAGCGCCGCTAAAAATAGCGTCACTTTCCCGCCGACGGCCGCACCGCCCCAGTGTGAAAGGGGCCTTATTATAGGCTTACCTGTAGTAAAAAGTGGTCTGTAAAAGTTTACAACCACTTTAATCCAAGCAGACCGATAAAATTAAGATGGAGAAATAACGAATCACCATTACTGAAGGTAATTTACCTTTGTTGCTCACCAATCCTACAGTACACATTTATTGTATTAAAGATGCAATTATATTTTGGATTACTCTGAATCAACACGATATTTAGCATAGGGGTTTAGGCAAATTTTGCAGTTAGGTCAACTAAATTCCATGAATAGTAGCTTAACATGTCTGAAGTATTTTCTAAAAGCATCAGAGAAAAATAAAAGAGATAAAAAAAAACAGGAGACACACCAGTGTTTTTGTAACCCATTGAACCCCTTTGGTCTTTGTACTGTCCTGGATATTTTATAGATAGGCAACTCCTATCCTCATATTGATTAGTGGTTCCAAATTAATAATAACTACTGCAGTAGGGAACAGACAGAAAAGATACGCTCAGCATCTTTCCATATAAATGTTCTGCTTTATTATGACCCAATTGAAGGTTTTTATACACATGATTACGTAGGTATCACATTAATATTACAATTGTACTTTAATGGTAACAAGGGGCGTAACATAGGCAGGCTAATTCTAATCAGGAATCAAAATAATGCAAACGTGTACTGAATGTACCTAAAACATTATTAGTGCCGTGTGCACAGTGAGGGCAGTGTGCAATACATATAAAATAGAATGCAATTATATACAGAACTTACACATTTCCTTTACAGTACTGTTAGAGGAGCCAACGGAACTGTTCATTGTATGAACATGAAATAGAAGGGGTAGTCCGGCAGGTTAGTTTCTGTTAAGCCAAAAATTGAACTGCAGACATGCTCTGAAAAATACACTTTTTTGGAACACCGTGACCTGGTTTGAATAATTACGTGATACAGGGAAGAAAGGCTTGAGATGTATCGGAGTGGGTCCTGGTTGGAATTAAATGGCTTATGCCACAGAGATCTTATTCAAAAATGTGAACTGTGCTAAAGTGTAAAGTCAATTATTAGGGTAAATCAGCAAACGTGTTATGAGAAACAAAAATAGTCCTAAGGATTGTGGGCGGTCCATGCCCCGGAAGACGTCAGGTGTGACGAAACGCTTAAAGAAGGGCAGAGCTTGCTGTGACATCACCACGCTACGGATTTGATGTACTTAATGCCTAACCATTCCATTTTAAATGACTTTCTTTTTGCTGTTAAAATCGCTTTTATTGGTACACACTATGTAGCACTTTTTCTTTTGACATACATATAAATGATCCAGTGACTGTGAGTGTCCTGAGTTACTTTTAGTGGTGAGTGACACCGTTCCATTACCTAGAGGATCCAGGCTTAAAGACCAACCTAACCCTTGGGGCAGACCCGCTGCTTGACCTTCCTCTCATAAGGAGGTCATGCCTATCCGTTAAGCCTTTCTGGATGCACTTTGGTGGAGGAGTTTGTGCCATTCTCCTTTCAAACACTAAAGTATTTCCAGCTAACCATAGCCACAAGGAATATCACCTATTTTTCAGGTCACTTTGCGCTTTTTATTTTTTAACTTGAACTTACATTGGACTTCTGAACTGTTTATCACTTAAATATTGTTTATTATGTTTTTTAATTGATGCTGGGGTTAGCACAACATGTGATTGTTACAAATTTTTTTGGATAATCCCACAGAGATACACACCTATACTTACTATCAATATCTACATGATTACACAATCAATCCTCTTCTTAACCACTTAAGGACTGCCCCCCGTACATATACTGCGGCAGGGTGGCCCTTAAAGTAATTGTAAAGGTAAATAAAATAAAAAAAATAACAAACATATCATATTTACCTCCACTGTGCAGCTTGTTTTGCACAGAGTGGCCCTGAACTTGCTCTTCTGGGGTCCCTGTCGGCTCTTGCGGCTCCTCCCCACATCTGATAACCCCTTCTGAGAAGCGCTTCCCTGAGGGGGTTACCTTGCAGGCACGCTCCCGAGTCCAGCATTCATCGTCCAAAGAGGCCGAATGCAGGACTCCGCCCCGCCCCCCGGCGCTCACGTCATTGGATTTGATTGACATCAGCGGGAGCCAATGGCTGCGCTGCTATCAATCTACCCATTCAAGAACCAAGAACCCTGGGCAGTGTTACAGTGTGTCCCTGCCGGGTCAAGTTTGAGGGTTCAGGTAAGTAAAACAAGGGGAGGGGGGGGCTGGGGAACTGATCACTGACAGGTGTTTTTTCACCTTAATGCATTAAGGTGAAAAAAACCCTTTAAGAGCGAAATCCCAATTCCTGTAAGTAATTTCTTTCAAGGGCTCTGGGGCACGCTCACATCACGGAGCCCCGCACCCGCTGTGAATTTGATACACCTGGAGCCAATCAGTGGGTCTTATGGCCGCGATGGCCATCGGGACCCGCAAATTATTCACAGGCGAGGCAGACCGCCATTCTGTGAGGGAGGAAACTGGAGATCTTGTGTTTCTGCTATCCAGAAACACGGATCTCTGTTTTCCTCCAGTGTCAGCATTCCCCCCGCTCCCTAGGAGCACACTTAACCCCTTTGATCACCTGTGATGTTAACCCGTTTCCTCACAGTGTCATTTATACAGTGGCAGAGTATTTTTTTTTAGCACTGATTGCTGTATTGGTGACACTGGTCCCCCAGAAATTTGCACTTAGTGTCAAATTTGTCCACTGAAATGTTGCAGTCCCACTAAAAATTTCTGGTCACCACCATTACTAGTAAAAATAATAAAAAAAAATAGAAAGTCCATAAATCTATCCCGTAGCTTGTAGGCGCTATAACTTTTGCACAAACCAATCAATATACGCTTATTGGGATTTTTATAACCAAAAACATGTAGCACAATACATATTGGCCTAAATTGAAGAAGAAATCTGCAGGTGGTGGAATGATGTCTCCTCTTCCACCACCGATGTGGTGATGGTGGCACTACACAGAGGGATAGAGGAATTGACATTGTTCCACCCTCTCTGTGACCCCGGAAAGTGGAATTGAAGATGTTTTTGCCACTTCCGGTTTTGTCTCCTTTTTTACCTGGCCGTTAGCAGCCAGGTAAGCAGCCGATCAGACCGATCAGTGTCTGATCGGCTGCTTTGGAGACCAGATGAGGGATTTGGGGTCTAATAGAACCCAAATATCTCCATAAGGAGGACCTTTCATGGCCTATGCTTTCACAAAGGATGAACAACATCCCTTGTGAAAGCAATAAAGTTGATAGGAAAATAAAATAAAAAATAAGTGTAAAAACAAGGTTAAAAAAAAAGTAAATTATAACAAAAATTTAAAATAAAAAAATAAACTTAAAGCACCCTTCCAACTATGCTTACATGCAAACGCAAATGCATACGTAAGTCTCTCACGCATATGTAAACAGGAACACAGGTTCCACGCCTTCCTTCCTGTCAGAACAGCGATCTGCCTTGTTTACATAGGTAGATTGCCGTTCTGCCTCTCTGCTCGATGATCAGTGGGTGCCAGCAGACATCGAGTCCATGGTACCCCCACTAGTTTCCCACTATGTTGCGATCACAGCAGGAGAAAACATGCATGCATGCCTCCTACATGGAAGAGACAAATCACGTATTAATATATGATCCAGTGCACAGGTGCTGCCCTGTAGCAGTAAAACTGGTATGGGGGAAAACGTTAAGTGGTTAAACTCTCTTTTTCTAAATGCTAATCATTGGTTTCAGCGTTCTTCCTTCTTCTACAAAAGATCACCTGAAACGTCTCCCTCAGTTTGGAACTGGCCTGAATAATGGTGAGAGCCTCAGCAGTTGGACAAAACAACACAATGAACCAGCTGATTGTGGGCCCAAAATCCATAGAGACAAATGAATATGAAGAACTATAGTAACCAGACAAGTAATACAATACATTGACTGCAAGAAAAAGTAGCATTGTTCTTGTTGCATTAATGGGGGCCTGGAGTTTGGGGGTCTTTAAAATTAGAATTTGTATCTTTCATAGTCCATATATGTCTTACAAGAAAAAATATTGTGACCATGAGAGAGAGGAGGGCGAGAATAAATGGTACATATACACAAC